>NC_058407.1:141722933-141795024 GCF_002201575.2 Neomonachus schauinslandi
TTTAGATGAAGTGTTCCATGATTCATTGTTTGTGCATAACACCCAGTACTCCATGCAGAACGTGCCCTCCTCAATACCCACCACCAGGCCAACCCGTCCCTCCACCCCCTCCCCTCTAGAACCCTCAGTTTGTTGGCACATCAGGATTTCTTGGAGTGTTGGTCTTGAGGAGTCCTGAAGTGGGGCTGAGGGGAACAAAGGGACCTTTCAGTTTCAGCAAAGCCTCTCCTCTCTCCATAAAAGTGTGTTTGCTTGCAGCTGCTCTTCTTTTGGTCCCTCATACTTGCTGTCCTTCCTAATAAGACCTTTGCATATATAGCACCACCGTGATCATACTTCTTTTCACTTCATTAATTCCTATTTATCATCCTGATTTCAGCCCTTTCATCATTTCCTCTGGACAAAAGGCTAGCAAATGTGCCCAAAGTCACACACCAATCAGATTTGGATTCCCATTCAGACAGCTTTATTCCAAAGCCCACACCCTTAAACACAATGACAGTCTTGCTAAGCACAAGTATTACGGACGCTTCCTGCACACCAGGCACTTCCCTGACAAATGCCATGCTCTATCTTCTCTTCCCATCCCATGGGGTCATTTCTACCAGACACATATCTTAGTTGTGATTTCAATTTGTTTGTGTGGTTCTTTGATTATGTCTATCTTCTTCAACAAAGCTTATCGTTTACTAGGGCAAGGAATTTTTTCTTCCTTCTTAGCACTGCTTTCCTAGTGCCTAATGTGTAGGTCCTCAATAAATAGGTTGACTGGATAAATGAAAAGAGGGTTGGAAAGTCCCTAGGGAAGAGTTGCTTGTCATGGTGAGCTCTCAAGGTGGCCCAGGGCCTGGCCTTCCTCCTTGCAGGGTCAGGGACTTTGATCACTGTCTCTCAGTGTAGCAGATGTGGGGATTAATAGTCAGCCCTGACATTTATTAAGTGCTTCTAAGAGATTTATATGAACTATCTCACTTGTTTCACAAAGCAACCCAATGAGGGTAGGTACTATTGCTCTGATGTTAACAGTGAAGGAAACAGAGAGGCTGAAAGGCGTATGTGAAGTCACACAGGAAGGGAGGAGCTCAGGTTCACACCCAGACAGGCTGGCTCCAGAGCCCACACCTTTAACATGGCGATTCAGTCTTATAAAACTTCCCATTGATGCATAACACTAAGTGCTGACTTTTTAATATTAATGTTTGATAAGACATAAAAGGTCCAAGGCTTGCCTGTTCCCTTGAAGGCAAACTTCACTGTAAACCAAACTGTCATGTGAAGACTGCTTAGGAAGCCTGACTGCAGAGGGAGGGGAACTGGTGTCAAGGCTGATGCTTGGGGCCTGTGTGACTGTGACAGTCAGATCCACAGCGTGGGTGGGCCCACCCCTAGAGAGTGGATGGGTGTCATGTCAATTTATAAGGCACATGGCCAAGTGCCTGGTATGCACTAAGCACCCATAAAATGTTTGTGGGCAGTAGGTGTGTCATTGTGCTTAAGAGTGCAGGCTTTGAAGTAAGACTGCGTGCATGGAAATCCAAGTAGGCTTGGTTATGTGACTGTGGGCACGTCTGCTGGCTGCTCTCAGCCTCAGTTTCCTCATCTGTGAAGTGGGAGTAATAGCAGCAGTAGTCCCTCATGGGATTTCTGGGAGGGTTAAAGGGTAATCCTTTAATGAGTATAAAGCACTGTCATGGTGTCCAGTGTCATCGTAACTCTGAGGGGGTGCGGTTTGGAGGGCTCTTTCAGTAACTGGCAGAAGCCCCACCACTGCCAGTTTTTAAAGGTAATTAGGTGGCCCACGGCTGGTGCTAAGTTGAGGCTGAGGCTTGGCTGGATCGGTGCTGCTTTCCTTCTCTCAGATAAAACTTCTGCTATGTTAGCCTTGTTATTGGGGCCATAGTGGGTGCTGGCCAGTGGGGCCCCACGTATCAGGTATAACCAAGTCCACTCCTCAGCAGCGCAGATGAAGGCCCAGGGTTGACGCTGGGTACTTCCGACTGTCCTACTTCAGATCATGTGTTCATTTCTGAACCATTTGCTGTCATGGCAGTGAAGCACCTTGTTCAGGCCCAAGTCACATGACACCATTTCCTGGGTTCATGGGGGAACAACCCCCTTTGAAGCCAAATTGTCAGAAAAAAGGGGAGGATTGATCCTGAAATCAGAGTGAGTGGACACTGGGTGAGGAGTTGAGAAGTGTCCACTTGACACTCTTATTACTGTCATCATTGCCATCATTATTGCTGTTGTCATTCCTACAAGTCACCTTGTGACTCAGTTCCCCCATGATAATCTGGGTTAAGTTAAATAGGCCTGTGAGTGTGGAAGAGAACAGGTCATTGTTTCAAACCCATTTCCTCTTCATGGCCCCAAAGGGGACTGTAACACTTGTGCTCACATTCCATTGCCGGGGCTCTGTCACGTGACCACAAACTAACTCCAGGGGAGGCTGGGCAGTGGAGTCCATAACCACCCCCCGCCCCATGGCATCCTCCATGCTCTTTGCTCTTCTGCTTCCTGGCTGCAGATGAATGTGGCGATTTTAGGAGCCACAGTGGAAACAAGATGGAAAGAGCTCAGATTCCTGAATCATGCTGGGGGGGAGTTTCTCTCTGGTCTAGAACAGTTGTTTTAGATTTTATGTGAACAAGAAATATTTTTCTATTATGTCTGAGCCATTGGAGACATTGGGGCTTGGTTTTTAGGGCAGCTAGTGTTGTCCCTTACTGACACAGTGCCTCATCCCTCTCCCTTCTCCCCTTCCTCCTGTTGGAGGGCAGGGCAGGGTTAGGAAGGTTTGTGGACAGACGTCTGTGCCACGGATGCGAGAGGGCTGCAGGAGATCCTCGTCTTGTAAATAGCTTACAATGTCTCCTGGAGTCCTTGCACTTTGAGTTTGAGGGAGCTTTGAGAGGCCCCCTAAATGACAACCCATTGTCATGAGCCTTTGGGTTGTGTGTTTGATACCCCGGTAACAAAGGGGGATTATCCGAGAAAATATTACGTATCAGTTTTTTTTTTTTTTGTATAAAGATTTTTATTTATTTATTTGACAGAGAGAGATAGTGAGAGCAGGAACACAAGCAGGGGGAGTGGGAGAGGGAGAAGCAGGCTTCCTGCCGAGCAGGGAGCCCGATGTGGGACTCGATCCCAGGACCCTGGGATCATGACCTGAGCCGAAGGCAGACGCTTAACGACTGAGCCACCCAGGCGCCCCTACGTATCAGTTTAATTGTAAAGCATAGAGGCTCCCCTGAGAGCATGTACGGTGACTTCTACCTTTATGAGAAATTTTATGCCTCGGAATTGCCTGTCAGGATGTTTAAGCAGCCCCTTGGAACATCTAATAGCGCCCTCATAGTCATTACACACCACTAATGGGTGCTGAGCTTTCCAAACACCTATTTACTGCGTGGATTTAGTCATCCTGGAGGACCTATTTCTGATTAAATAATACATGATTTTAAAGTGTCTAAGTACAGTATACATGCCCAGGGCTGTACTTGTGGGTCCTAAGGTTCTCTGGCTACAGACATTCTCATGAACTTCCTTGATGGGGACCTACAGAGATATTCCTCTTTGTCACGGGTTTGAAGCTACAGTATCCATATTCCTTGGGGGGAGTGGAGGGACTGAGGATTCCTGCCCTCCACCCCTGAGACTGACTCAGTAGATCTGACATGTGGAATCTGCATTTTAAAGAAGCATACCCAAGTGATCGTTCCATGAATATTTATGGCACACCTACCTTGGGTCAGGCTCTGTGCTCAGCACCGGGGCTGTATCTGAGACCAGAGCAAGCATGGCACTTACTACCTAGAGGGGACAGAATTACAGGCAAAGCAATCTCTGGTCCTGCATATTCCCCCAGAAGTTCTATGTTTCTTTTTTGGCTTCTCCCTGTCTGATCCTTTATTCTCTAGCTTTTTAACTATTACAGTGAGATTTGATTCTAGTTTGGTTACATGCACTCCCTATTGCTTGGATCTCTTGCTTGTGCCAAAGGAACCTCCCCCCTCCCCCCTCCCCCTGCCATCAGCTCCATAGGATTTTCCTCCCATGTCCTGTGGAACAGAAGACTCCCTCAGGCTGTGCAACTATGTGCAACTTGTCTAAGCTTTCAGACCTCACTTGCCCCATCTATAAAATCCTAACGTACCTGACTGAGGGTGCATGACCTTGAGACCCTTTTGTTATGGGTTGAATTGTGCCCTCTCCCCCAGATTTCCTCTGTGAAGTCTTAATTCCCCAGTACCTCAAAATGTGGCCTTATTTAGAAAGAGGGTCACTGCAGACATAATTAAGATGAGGTCATGCTGGAGTGGGCCCTAACCCAGTATGTGTCCTTATCAAGGGGAAAATTTGGACATAGAGACACAGAGAACACCACATAAAGATTGGAGCTATTTTGCTGCAAGCCAAAAGTCACCAAAGGTTGTCAGAAAACTTCCAGAAGCTAGGAGAGAAGCCTGGAACTGATCCTTCCCACATGGCCCTCAGAAGAATCAACTCTGCTGACACCTTGATTTTGGACTTCTGGCCTCCAGAACCATGATGCAGTTAAATTTCTATTAAGGTATCCAGTTTGTGGCACTTTGCTAAAGCAGCCCTAGCAAACTAATATACCCTTTGAGCCTTGACATCTTTGATTCTTGACCACAATTGTGTAAGTCTTATTCCCAGCAGTCCTAGAGACTGGCCCCATGTGCCTACATCATGCTGAGGTCTGTAGTAAGATAACATCCCAATGCAATCACAAAGATGCTTATGACCCCCTCACTTACCATTTATTGATTGCTTTTATTGTGCCTCTTGCTTCTCTCATTTATTGCTTCTATTGACCCTGTGAATAAAGATCTAGAACCGATTTTAAGAATTTGGAATTGAGGTTTAGAGATAGGAAGTGACTTGCCCAAGGTCAAGCAGCTAATAAGTGGGAGAGTCAGAATGTGAACCCAGCTTTAACCACTACCCTATAAAGCCTGAACTCTACTGTAAATATTGGTGTTTACTAGGAATTACTCTCTAAGGCAGGGTTTCTTAACATCAACACTATTGACATTTCAGCTCAAACAGTTTTTTGCTCTGGGGCTGTCCTGTGCATTGTAGAAGGTTTATCAGCATCCTTGGCCTCTATAAGAAACCATCCCAACACCAGTTGTAACAACCAAAAATGTCTCCAAACATTGCCAAATGTCCTTGAGGTGGCAACCTTGCCCCCAGATGAGAACCACTGCTGTACAGGATGTATCTTTTTAAATCACAGCCCAAGTGGTCCAGGAAAAGGGCTCTTAGGGAAGCAGGGCATTTCAGAGTATGCTCAGAGGAGGGCTTCTCCACCATGAGTAACACATGCTGTCCAGGTGGGCAAGAACTGTTAATCAGCACACTGCAGGCTCTCTGCAAAGAAGCAGAGAAGGGAAAGATAGGGATTTTTATGGCCAGTCTTGGTTACCACTTGTCCACGTTGCCATAGATCTTTAAAGTGTGGAGGCAGAGAACTGGGAGTTCACCTAGACCCAGGAGTGGGGAAATATGATTAATGTTTGTGGCTCACTATTCACTTCTTAAGTACCTTTTGGCAAGGGACAATGATGAGAAGCTTTAAGAGGTGTGTTTGAGTCTTGCCTCTGCTGCATCTTAACCTGTAGCATCTCAGAGACTCCGTTTTCTCATCTGTACAGTAAGACTAATAAGACCACACACCTTAAGGGGTTGTTGTGAGGATTAAATGAATCAATGTAATTAAGGTGCTTAAGGCGGTGTCAGTCACAACTTGAGAGCTCATCAAATATGCAGCTTTTATAAGGTCTCATTTCCAGTGGTGGAGCTGGGTTATAGGGACACAGCAAGTTCTTCTTGATCCGGGTTTCAGCCTCCACACTATTGACATGTGGGGCTAGAAAATTCTCTGGCGGGGGCTGTCCTGTGCCTTGGAGGATGTTGAGCAGCATCTCTGGCCTCTACTCACTGGATTGCCAGTAGCACTCTCTTCCTCTAGTGACAACCAAAGATTTCTCTGGACATTGCCAGATGTTCTTGGGTGGGCAAAACTGCCCTTAATTGAGAAGCACTGTTGGAGATGATAAGTTCCTATAGACCTTCCTACTCAGCATCAACATCACCTGGGATCTTGTTAGAAATGCGGAATCTCAAGCCCTGTTCCAGACTTACCAGAACCTGCATTTCAGCAAGATCCCAAGGTGAGTCAGATGCACATCAAGGCTTAAAGCAGGGCTTTACGGAACTAACCCACAGGATATGGTATAGAGTGGGCACCGGGTTAGTTGGATGAATGAATGACTTGTGGCAAAGACAAAATTTCTTCCCTTTAGATTCTTAGAGTCATCCATATTGACTGCTGCACTCTGAGTTTGCTGGCTCAGACACAGGCCTGACATAAGTGCTTTACTGAAAGTGGTGTACCCAGGAACCCTAGTTCAGCCAGGCCCTCCTGGATCAGGTGAATTGGGGTGGTGGATGGTGGAGAAGACCAGGCAGCTGTGGGCAGAGTTAGGACATCTGCACAGTGTACTCCCAGCCTCTGAGTGGGTTCTGCCCCCTCCCTCTCTATGTGGAAACCATGATATAGACACTTGGGGATGGGGACCTGGAATCAGTGTTTTCAAATGCTTCCCAGGGGGTTATAGTGATGCTGAGGAGCTCAAGCATATACATCAATTGTATATGTATACATTTTTAAATATACAATTTAATTTATTTTATATTTAATATATATATTTATATTTAAATATACAACTTAAATATACAATTTAAATATACAGTTGTATATATATATACTCTATTTTTTTTAAGTTTGTGTTGCAATGAGCTTATTAGACAGCACATTAGAAGAAGCTTCAGATATATCTAGTAGCTTCACAGTTGTTCTTATTTTGCTCCTAAGAGTGCAGCAAAGGTGAATGGAGCAAGAGAAGGAATGGCGAAGTAGGAGAAGGAATCAGAGAGGAGAATGGACATGTTTAGCAGGTTAGTAAGCACTCTTTATCATGGACCAGGGCTGGTGATTTTGCATTGGTGGACAAAGGCAATTCGCAAAGTCCCTTTTACAAGACTCAAGTCTGAAATGTCAAGCAAAGTTGCAGAGATTGAGCATTAATGCTTCTAGAAAAAAAGTGTCATGTTTTAACAGGACTTATGATACCTGCTGAGCTGATTCCAAAGGAAATGTGCCTTAATAAATAAACTTGATGGTGGTAATGAGAATTATCCTTCAGTGTGGATGATATCACTGGGAAGAGAGGATAAGCTGCAGGTAGACTGAGCGAGGCTCCCCGCTTAGGAATACATTTTCTGTTGGTGGTATGTGTGCATGTGTGTGTGTTCCAGAGACGCACAGAACATTTAAAGTCTGAGCAGACTCTGTGACAACTTCAAATAGAGGCTTGGATGAAATCCCTCCTGGGCCCCAGTAGCCATCTCAGCATGGATGAGGTATTATCAACTCCTGATGAAGATTGATTTTAAAATAACTGGGTTCTCTAAGATCCTAATTCTGGAAATCAGTTAGATTAATTGACCTTGTAAAAAGACCATATGGAATGTGTTTCAAGGTTATTGGGGAAATTCTGAACCCATCAGAGTGATTAGCTTGCAGAGTATGATGTGTTCCGTGCTATTGGTATGTTTGATGTGGTTTACAGTATAGCTTTGAAATGGAGCTGAGTTACCTTCTCCCAAGATGATGTGGGCAGAGGTGTTCATCAGAGTTCTTAGATGCAAGTGACAGAATGACTCAGGGTGATTTAAAGAGAACAGGAGTTCTTGAGATGGTGATGAGAAGCCCACACAATCAAAGGCCGTGTAGCCAGGATCATTGCCCCAAAATCACACCACTAAACTAGTCACGTATAGTAGGGAATTTCTGAAACATAAGAAGGAGTCTACAGATGCTGTGTAGCCGCAGGAAGTGAAAAACTTTCGGTATAGAATAGACATTCATTCATTCACTGAGAAAATATTTCTTGAGTGCTTACTATGAGCCATTTCGATGTGTTTGGGAAATCACAGTGAACAAAAACAGACAGAAATAATGACCTTCCTAGGGTTTATATTCCACTGGGAAGAGAAAAAAAAAATGAGTTATGGAGCTGGGTTGACAAATATGGTAGCCACTAGCCAGATAATTAAATTTAAACAATTAATTGAAATTAAATAAAATTAAACATCAAGTTCTTTAGTCACATTAGCCACATTTTAAATGCTCAAGAGCCACACAGGGCTAGTGGCTACTCTATTGGATAGCTCATGATCTCAAAGTCCAAAATCTCCTCTAAATCACACACACCCCCCATCTATATTATCCAGATTCAGTATGGAGGAGGCTTTGAGTCTGATCCATCCTGAGGCACAACTTATTTCCATCTATGGGCCTGTGATACTGAAGAAAGAGGTTATCTGCCCCCAAAATACAGTGTTGGGGCAGGCATGAGATAATAGCCATAGACATTCTGGTTCAAAATAGAAAAATGGAAGGTCAGAAAGAGTCACAAGTCCTCAGCAATTTATAAAACCAGCCAAGAAAATTTGGTAAGATGTCAAGCCTTAGGAATAATCCTCTGATATGCAGCCTCACCCTTTGGGTCATCCTTGCTTCTTCATGAAAGTTTGCATGTGTTTTGCAATTGAATAGTTTTATTAGTCTGTTTCTTAATGGTAGAATTGGGGGGACTGACAGCTTTCTTTCATTTCATACTCCCCCTTTCAGTCCAATGTGGCAGTGTTTCTGCTAACAGAAGTTTCTCAAGAACTTTGTGGATCTCTCATGTATGTCACAAGGTTCATTATATTAGACAAGAAGCTTGTCCATAGATATTTTAAAGATAATTTCTAATTTTGGCTTCTGCTGAAATGTCTGAAGGGGGCCTCTGAGTCATACCCATAATCTCTTCAAAGAGCATTTTTTGAGGTAACTGAATAACCTGATATTTTGATCTTCCTGGTAAATGAGCAAAAGGTTGTACAGCCACACCCTTGGAATTTTTTCTAGAGCACCCCCTCCTGACAATGAATTTCTTAATTTTAGCATCTTTTGACATCTGGGCAGGCTTAGAAGTTTCCAGATAGGGCTGCCTGGGTGGCTCAGTCAGTTAAGCATCTGCCTTCAGCTCAGGTCATGATCCTGAGGTCTGGGATTGTGAATCCTGCACTGGGCTCCCTGCTCTGCGGGGAGCCTGCTTCTCCCTCTCCCGCTCCCCCTGCTTGTGCTCTCTCTGTCTGTCAAATAAGTAAAGAAAATTTTTAAAAAGTTTCTAGATAATCCAGCCCTGCTGCTTTTTTGCTTAACAGTTGTCCTCTCAATTTGTTTCTCTCCACTCATATTTTACAAGAAGCATCAAGAAAAAAACCAGGCTGCATTTCCAACACGTTGCTTGGAAATATTCAATGTTAAGTATCCATGGTCATCCTTGTAAGTTCCACTTTTCACAAAACTGCAGAACACATTCTGCTAAACTCCTTGTTCCTGTATAACAAGGATCATCTTCCTCCAGTTTTCAGGAACATGTATCTCACTTCCCTCTGGGTCCTCACCAGCAGTCTTTAATGTCCATGTTTGTACTAATAGTCTCTTGAAGGTGACTTAGATGACTTCCATCATGCTCCTCATAATTCTTATAGTCTCTTCCTATTGCCCAATTCCAAAGTCACTTCTACGTTTTTATATATTTGTTATAGGAGCACTTCATTTTTAGGTATCAAAATCTGTATTTGTCTTATATTGCTGCTGTTACAAATTACCATGAATTTGGCAGCTTAAAATAATACACATTTATTATATTATAGTTCTGTAGGTCGGAAGTCTGGCCTGCGTCATATTGGGTTGAAATCAAGCTGTTGGCAAGGCTTTTTTCCTTAGTGGGGGCTCTAGGGAGGAATCTGTTTCTTTGCTCATTTGGGTTATTGGTAAAATTCAATTCCTTGTGGTTATAGGGCTGTGATCCCTATCTACTTCCGGGCTATAAGCTTAAGGGTATTCCCAGCCTCTATAAGCCACAGCATTCCTTGGGTTGTGGCCCCTTCCCTCCATCTTCAGAGCCAGCAATGGCTGATTGAGTCCCTCTCATGTTACATCTCTCTGACTCTTCTCTGACCCAGCTGGGAAATATATTCTCTGCTTTGAAGGACTCTTGATTAGACTGAGCTCACTTGGATAATCCAGGATGCTCTCCTACCTAAAGGACCACTCCCTCAATCACATCTACAAAGTCCGTTTTGCTATGTAAGGTAACATATTCACAGGTTCTAGAGATCAGGGTGTGCAGATCTTTTGGGAGTCATTATTCTGCCTGCCATAAGAGTTATATATACAGAGTTTTCCCACATTCACTGAGAACCGAAACCCTCAGATAATCTGTTGAAGGTAAGAACCACAGAGATACGAAGAATCTCTCCATATCTTTGGTGACACAGCAACCTTGGGCCCTGGAGCAGACCTATCCTGGCCCCGCAGGTGCAAAGCTGTGGTTGACTGGGGAAAGGGCATTTATAGAGACATTGATAACAAAAAATTGGCTCTAGGAAGAGGGGAGTGAAGACATAAAGCATAGAGCTAAGAGCCTGAACTTGTCAGGTAGGTATGGATTCAAATGCTACCCTGTCCACTTGACTTTGAACAAGTTTTGAGCCTTGACTTTGTCATCTGTAAAATGGGGACAATGAAAATACCTGTCAAGAGTAACTGTTGGGAGAGGTCTCTATAGAACAAACCATACAAAGCCCTTGGTAGCATGTCCACTACACATAGATGGCTTTCTGAGAGACCTAGAAGAACTTGGCCAGCTGTATGTTGATCTTTGAAATGCTCCCCAGGACAGACAAGATCTGGCCTTTCAGGCTTCCTTGTGCCTGCCTGGGGGCTCAGTCAATCCTAAGACACCATTGTGGTTCTAGGTGCTTGGTTCAGAGGAATAGTGAGAAATGATGAGAGGTAATGGGTCCAGGGGAGGTCCTGGGGATGCTGGCTTCATCCCCAAGGGAGAGTGTGGGGGAATCACTTTATATCCCTACTTATTTGTTTTTAAACCTGGTCTAAGGGAGTGATGGAAACAATTGATTTACAAGTATGAGGAGATTATGAGAGCTTTTCCATTTTCCCCCTCCAAATTGTGTTCTTACATTGGCGGGGGTAGGGGGGGAACCTAACTAACACCAAACTTTGAATTCTGCTTAAATACATATTTTAAGCATTATGATGGTGCAACTTGGATTTATAATTGGAAGAGTGATATGGAATCTTTAAAAGGACTATATTTTGATGGCAAGAGAACTTAGAAAGTTAACATTTAAGAGGTAAATAAGCATTTTTAATGCATATTTCATGGAGTATTTTGGCTTTAACAGGGTAAAATTATTTTTGATTGGAATAAGTACATTTTAGCATTTAACCAAGATCAGAGGATTACATTAATTCACAGATTTTTCTTTGTTCCAATTTCTGCCAATCTTGTTGAATGGAGGGCAATTCTTTTTCTAAAGCTAGGAGATAAGGATGAAGGTGTTAAAAAGCAAGAGTGCTGAACAGGAAAACAAGGAAGCAGAAGCCTTTTTAAAAATCAAAAGGATCTAGGGTCTTAGACACTCTCTGGCACTGTTGAAATACCAGTTTGTTTATGCCCTTGAGCACAGAATTCTCCAAACTATTGACTCTAGCCTATAGGCTGTTTATAGCCAAGTACAGGAGAAGGGAGGTAGAAGATTCCAGGTTCAAACAACTTTAGAAAAAAAAGGCATAAATAAGTTAAACTGCTTTTATTAATACTACAAAACTTTTCAGAGATGATGTATATTGTGAAATGTTAAGAGTGGGACAAAGTAGCTAAACTTGCCCAACTTCTTTGACCATAGACTTTCATTCATTTGTTGGTTTGATGTGTTACACTGATTTACCCTTCATGCTTCAAGGCTTAAGTTTGAGGAATCTTGCACACTTCTCTATGTAAATTTCATTGACGTTGAAAGGAGTGCTTTAGTAGAACCTGGGGAAATCCACACTAATTTTGTTAGACTGGCATTTCTCAAATTGTGGCTCAGGAACCACCTGTATCAGAATCACCTGAAGGGCTTGTTAAAAATCCAGAGACCTGGGTCTGATTTTAGATCTGTTGTCTAAGAAACTCTGAGGCTAACATCCTGGACTCTGAACCATGGGTCACTAGCATCAGCTCTGCCTGAGAGCTTCTTAGAATGCAGAATCTCAAACGCATCCCAGTGCTGCTGAATCTGAATCTGCATGAAGATCCCTAGGTGGCTGGTGTGTACCCTTAAAGTGAGAAGCACTGGGTTAGAAAATAAGGCATCTCGGCGCCTGGGTGGCTCAGTTGGTTAAGCGACTGCCTTCGGCTCAGGTCATGATCCTGGGGTCCCGGGATCGAGTCCCGCATCGGACTCCCTGCTCGGCGGGGGGTCTGCTTCTCCCTCTGACACTTCCCCTCTCATGCTCTCTGTCTCCCATTCTCTCTCTCAGATAAATAAATAAAATCTTTAAAAAAAAAAAAAAGAAAAGAAGGCATCTCATTTTACTTAGGTATTTATATTTCTTGATATCTTGCTTTGATTATGTATTTTATTTAAAAACCTATTTGAGTATAGAGTTCTATTATAGTTGAAATCATAATCAAAGGGATACACTTGGTGACCTCTTTGTCAGTTTACTACCCTATGGCAAGCATTGTTTTTCAGATCAGGGGCCTATTTAAAAACAGCATTGTTATTGCCATCAGTGTAGAGTGACTTTATTCAGAACCGCCCCAAGAAAATAGCCTCTTGAGGGCTAGTCTTACTCCAAATTTATGGACATGATAACTGTCAGATCCAGAGTATGGAATGTCTGTCAGGAGTAATTGACTGTGTGTAGCTTAATTGCATCTTCCCTTCCATGCCATCCATGAAATGCTTGTAGTCATCTCAATTTAATAACTCAGATATTGATTTTACTGAATATAGCCAACCTTGCATCTCAGTCTAGGAAAACAATGAAAGAACAGATTTTGAGTGAACAAAAAGACCACCCAACACATCCACTGTTACTTATAAATGCATTGATTTTTAGCAAGGAGAGGCAAAACTGTCAGTTTGAAATACTAGTTTCATGAGTTGTTTGAGTAAGTAGGCCACAATTATGCTTTATTTCTTTGTACTTTTTATGATCTGATACTTTGCCATCCATGCTAATCAATGATAAGGCAGGTCCCAGAAGGTTCAATGTCTGCTCAGTGACCCATTCCAAAAAACATAATCCAGCAGTTAAAAAATGATTTTAAGAGCCACTCATAAGGCTTAGAGGGAACTGTACCTTGTGCTCACCCACACAGCAAGAGTGAGAAACCTCATAGTTCATGAGACTTTGGCTAGCATTCAGAAGGCTCCTGCCTCAGTGGTGGGGAATAATTAGCCAGAGACTAAACTTGACTGCACTCCTATCTAACAGATCTTCAAAGCAAGACCTGAAGGGATCAAACCATTTCCAAGTTACTTCATTGCCTCCTAGAACAAAGCTCAAGAATATCTATAAGAATATAAATATGTCCATCCAAACCAAATTGTAAAGAATCTTGAAAATACAACCGGAAATGAGGAGAAAAACCATTTGAAATCAATATGGAACTGACACAGATGTTAGAATTAGTGGAGAAAGATGTGTTAACAAAATTAGACAGAAAAATGGAAGACATAGAAAGACCCAAATCAAAACTGTAGAGATAGAAATCTATAAAAGAGCAGACCGCCTCCGAGACGTTTCCTGTCCGTAACAGAATCACCATGATTCTTCAGAGGCTCTTCAGGTTCTCCTCTCTCATTCGGTCTGCAGTCTCAGTTCATTTGAGGAGGAACATCGGTGTTACAGCAGTGGCATTTAATAAGGAACTTGATCCTGTACAGAAACTCTTCGTGGACAAGATTAGAAAATACAGAACTAAGCGACAGGCCTCTGGAGGACCCGTTGATACTGGCCCAGAGTACCAGCAAGACCTAGAGAGGGAGCTTTTTAAGCTTAAGCAAATGTATGGTAAAGCAGACATGAATACGTTCCCGGACTTCAAATTTGAAGATCCTAAATTTGAAGTCATCGAAAAACCCCAGTCCTGAAGAAAGAATGTAAAATTTATTTGGTAATTTGTCCTAGACTAGTTGTATAACTGTATCAGAATAAACATACATTTCTCAGCAAAAAAAAAACAAAAACAAACAAACAAAAAGAAATCTATAAAAGAATGGAAAGCATATCCCCAAATACATATGCAAGAATGTTCATGGTGATTTTATTTGTAATCGCAAAAACTGGAAATAATCCAAATGTCTTTCAATAGGTAGATGGAGAAACAATTTGTGGCACATGCGTCTAATACTATGGAATATTATTAAGCAATAAAAAGGAATGAACTATTTGTATGTGTAATATCATGGACGATTCGCAAAAGCTTTATGCTGAGTGAAAGATGCCAAGGAAAGAAATACTACATACTACATGATCCCATTTATATGAATTCTAAAAACGTGAACCAATCTATAGGGACAGGAAGCAGATCACTGGTTTTCTGGGGACAGGAGTTGTTGGGTGGGAGAGGGAGGGATTACAATGGGGCACAAGGAAACTTTTGGAGCTGATGGATATTTCAGTGTCTTGAGTGTGGTGATGATTTCATGGTGGTGGTGGTGGTGTGCGTGTGTGTATGTATATGCATACATATATATACAATGCATATATGCGTATATATAGGCCAGAATTTACCAAGCTGTATACTTGAACATGAAATTAAATCTTCTCTCAGTGGAAACACCTAAGCATCTCATGGATCAGGTAAGAATCAGCCAGGAAAAAGATGGAGGGGCCACATGGGTGCTTTTACCAAATGAGATGCCTTCTACACTGTACATCTTCTCTTTGTTCTTTATGAAAATTGTCTTTTATTGGTAGCAAATGGGAGGTGAGTTCACTTAATATGGATTCTGAAATAGCTCATAACAGCTTAGGCAGGCTGCAAAGCAGAGTTATATAGATCCTCTCCTGAAAAGGGAAATACTCCTGGAGGAACCCAGCATTGGAGGATTAACTCTTGAGCAGCCCATTGGTTTTGCTTTCTCCTCTGCTTGCGTGTTGCATAATGTTGTCCCTGAGGTGGCCCTAAGCAAATGGAAAAATTGTTGAGAAGGAACTGAAATGCAATCAGTGTTTGGGAGAGACTGGGAGCTCCATCCTGTCTGTAGACATCTCTTATTATCCCACTCTCTGAGCTTGACCATTCTGGGATGAACTCTGTTCTCTCTGCTCGGTCCCTCACTGTACTGGGTCTGCTTATGGTTAACCTCAATCACTGTGGTTTGATCAGTAATACTGATCAGAAGAAAATTTTACTTCATCAGAGTTCAGATAAGTAATAGGTATAGGAAATGTATTGTATGTGGTTCTATTTGGTAAAGTTACACTTAATGGTTATGAGTACTTGGGAATATTCATTCCTATTCATTCTTTAATATATTTGGTGGAGGTGGCTTAGACAGCAAGATGCTCAGAGGTGCAGATGTGATAAATAGGAAGATGGTACAGTGATTTCTGCTATCACATGACGTTTGTGTTCCTTAAAGTCATTGCACTTTGCAGAATTGCACAGTAAAACCACATGGGAAAAATGGGGTTGGAACACATGATTAAAAAACTTCATCAGTGAGACATTAAAAAAAAAGAAGCCTAATAAGAATGGTAGCACAATTTTATACACGTTAAATGGTTAAGAAACACACGCATACAACACATACCCCCCTTTACTTTGAAAAAAACCTGAAGTTTGGTGTGGAGAAAGTGAGCATTGGAAGGATTATAATTTGTGAGTAACTGAGGGTGATGATTGAGTTGGTGTGTGTGTGCGCACGCATGCACACATGCTTGTGTTTTGCATACTTCTAAGTGCCTTGGTTCAGCTGGTTACAGCTTTCTGCGTTCACCTCATGTTCCTCGCAGACAAAATCATGCATAAGCAAATGCAAAATATGTGTTATGCTCAAATTGTTCCCTAATGTAATAGTCGCATTGGAACAAATTCACATTTTCAAAACAAGCGTTATTGTAGAGCTGAGTGTGTCATGGGAGAGAGAGGCTCTCTGCAGGAGAATTTGAAAGGAATGTTGGTGACTAAGGTTATATGGGAAAGGCTCTGGGGTAGGACTGAGCCTTAAGATCATAAGAACACCGAGTTGTGGTACCTGCACTTTGTTGTGCTGCTGTCAATGAGCCAGGAGTCTGTGGGCCCCCATTTCCTTGTCTGTCCTGCCAGCATGGGAAGGACAGCTCATTGTTTTAATGGGTGCCCTGAGTGGATCTGGGCTCTCATTACTGTTCTGTCAGCCCTACCTGCCACCAGAGAGGGTCTTGGCTACCTAGAGAAAGGGTAAGAAAGGGAGTTCACTGTTTATGATCCATAACCGAGAGGGTTGTATAGAAACATGGTTTCCAGATCTTATTTCAAACTTGTAACATTAAAAAAGAATACTGAAGTCTGCGACCTAATGTTACCCGTTCAATCAATAAACATTTATTGACTTACTGAGCACCTAAGTATGTACCAGCTCCCATTCTAGGCACTTCAGATACGTTAGCAAATAAGGCAGACAAAAATATCTGCCCCTGTGGAGTTAGGTGCTGGTAGGGGAGTCAGATGATGTTTTGTTTTTCCCAATAAGAACATAAAAACTCTTCAATTAGCAATAACAATAAAAACTCATGCTTTCATTAAAAAAAAAGTCACCTGGAACGCTGAGCCAGGTTCAGGGAAGATTCGGGTAGGTGAGCAGGGCAGAGGCTGTGGTCCTGGGCCACTATGAGCTGCACCATCGAGAAGATCCTGACAGATGCCAAGACGCTGCTGGAACGGCTGCGGGAGCACGACGCGGCCGCAGAGTCGCTAGTGGATCAGTCCGCCGCGCTGCACCGGCGAGTGGCAGCTATGCGGCAGGCGGGGACGGCGCTTCCGGACCAGTATCAAGAGGATGCATCCGATATAAAGGACATGTCCTAATTCAAACCTCACATTCTGCTGTCCCAAGAGAATACACAGATTAGAGACTTGCAGCAGGAAAACAGAGAGCTATGGGTTTCCTTGGAGGAACACCAGGATGCTTTGGAACTCATCATGAGCAAGTACCGGAAGCAGATGTTACAATTAATGGTTGCTAAAAAGGCCGTGGATGCGGAACCAGTCCTGAAAGCTCACCAGTCTCACTCTGCAGAAATTGAGAGTCAGATTGACAGAATCTGTGAAATGGGAGAAGTGATGAGGAAAGCAGTTCAGGTGGATGATGACCAATTTTGTAAAATTCAGGAAAAACTAGCCCAATTAGAGCTTGAAAATAAGGAACTTCGAGAATTATTGTCCATCAGCAGTGAGTCTCTTCAGGTCAGGAAGGAAAACTCAATGGCCACTGCTTCCCAAGCCATCAAATAACTCAACTTCTGAATGACAGCTGGAGATTGTTTATCAAGG
This sequence comes from Neomonachus schauinslandi, assembly GCF_002201575.2. NCBI lineage: Eukaryota > Metazoa > Chordata > Mammalia > Carnivora > Phocidae > Neomonachus > Neomonachus schauinslandi. Next base: position 141,740,429 of record NC_058407.1, read on the forward strand.
AAGGAAGTTATTATCTTTCGAGTATTGTCCATTTAGTGTCTTGCCTCAGACTTGATTTAGTGTTGATTAGTGTTGGTAGGGGAGTCAGATGATGTTTTGTTTTTCTGGGGTAGGACTGAGCCTTAAGATCAGTCTTGCCTCAGACTTGATTTAGTGTTGATTAAAGGTATCAGGTGGCAGTTTAGAATTCGCAGTCAAACTGGCTGTCCACAAAACGGTTTTTGGGTATGTTCGTGAAAATACACACTGAGTTTCACCATTCCTTTCTCTAAGAGACTACTTTTAATTTTCAGTTCTGGGACCTCAATTTATATAAACCGTTATCGGTTCCTTTTTGTTTCTTCACATCTCTCAAACTTAGATCCTTTTATTATAAGCCAGCAATTTTATTTTATATAGGATTATAAATTACAATTCTAAAAATTTTTTAAGAGATTAGCTTTTTAAATGTATTTGGCATAAACCTAGATTTTTTTTTTCCATTTGAGAAAAGTAATACAATTCCACACAACTAGATTGGCAGATTCTCTGATTTGTACATTCACCTCCTTTGAAGTTTTAAGTCTCTCTGGTGCTAAGAGTTGGCACTTTATGACCTGGTGTCTTTATTCTTAATTTGAGAGAACCTACTGCTAGTCCCCAAGAAACATACTTGAAAATAAGTAAAAGTAGAGTCATCATATTGTTCAAAGAATCCAGAGAAATTTGTCCTGTGTGTGTACACATACACATGTACTCTTAGTTCAAATGCTGAAAGTAGCTGTTACTCTATTAGATATTAGTAGTCAATTTTTCAATATTGTCCTCCTTGGAAAACTTCAACTTGGGTGGTTTACTCAGTTGAAGAGCATATAATGGGTTTATTCACATCATAGTTTTTAGGTACTACATTCTGTTTAATTTATATATAACTTGTATTTTATAGTTAAGAACCATCACTTACTTGGATGTCTTTCATTACTAGTACTGATAGTTGGCTTTCTTTTTAGATCCATTTTTCATGAGGAAGCAAAGTTTTATCACCTAATGAGAGTTATCACATTCGTTGTGGTGTGTAGACAACAAAGCAGTGTTGAGATTCAAATGCTGAGCGGTAAACTAGCTCACTCATCAATTCACTTGCCTATCTCAGTTTAGTCACATGCCAGATTTACAAATTACTTCATGTTATACTATCAATTTAGGTTTGCCCAAAAATAATTGAAATAATGAATCCTAAACCTGTCCATATTTTCCAGTAGCACTAAGCACCATACTGCACAGGAGAGACGCAGTATTAAAAAGAGTTTGTTGTTAGTGCTTTTGTGTGATGTAAAATTTCTTTTGTACTGCCATAAAGAAGTAACTCCAGTTAAAACAATAAAACCTCACTAAAATATCCTGAAAGCATCTGATCCCACTAATACTGAAAGGACTTGGCCTATAGTGGTGGTCTTTAATGATTAGGTATATGTCATTTAAGAAACTCAAATTTCTATTCGAAGTCCTGCATAGAATTTGAAAAATACTTCCACCCCCACTGTAGGCATTTTTATCTTGTTTCCCAACAGTAAGTAAAACTTAAGTCCAGCCATTTGGCTTGAGGTATATGCCCTAAGTGCCACTGTGTGTCCCACGGTTCCACTCAGGAAGCAGGTACCCCTACATGATATGTCAGCTGCCATGGCCAGTTTTCAGTAAAAATGATAAAGTCATCAAATGGCCCATTAAAGTATAACATGGTGTCTCTTTATCTACCTTATGTTCCTTTAAAGTTGTTTATAAAGTTGTTCACATCTCAGATATCAGGATAAATTTATGTTAACTTTTCCCCCTGGCAAATCAAAAGCTTGAAGTTTGAGTGAAAGAGCTCTCAGTGCCCTACAAAATGTAAATTCTGGCTGGTGTTAATACAAATACATCATTTCTAATAAAAAAAAAAAAGTCACCTGTATTTTCAGAGGGTACTGTTATACCAAATGCATGGGGCTGACGTAATTTCAGAATGAAGGGCTGGTCTTTCCAGAAAGTGTTACATCCATATGTAGGTGCTTGGAAACCTTCAGAGCAAGGAAGGGGAAGCCAGGAAAAAGCCCCTTGTGGGTGTCTTGTCTTGTTTCTGGCCTCGGGCTCTCAGAACTAAGCCGTGCCTCTTGCATGTTAAAAGCTCAGAGAGCTGACGGAGCCCATCATTTGTGGCATTCCTGGGTTAAACTGTATTCCTAACATACCTACCAGTGGTCCTCACTTGCTGGGTGTTTTCTCTTGATATCCTTGCCTCGGTTTCCCCTCTGACCTCTTAAAAGTCAAGGGTGTTTTTTTTCTTTGGTTTTGGTAAGCGGTTGCCTCTGGAGCTTTAACTCCATCACAAAGGTGATGGTTTCTTCAGGTAAGCACTTCCCCATCCTCCCAGGCTGAAAATTCAACAGGGGCTGTTTCCAGGGCATGGTACAGAGATATGGTTCCCTCGGACTTGAACAGTGTTAATTGTAAGAGCAAATGTTTATGGTCACAGATTGTGCTGGGCCAGCTTAACAATGGAATCCCAGAAGATAGGAATACTCACATTTTCTTTAGTATATTTTTTCTTTAATTTTTTTTATTGTTGCTCTTTTTGATAGGAATACTCACTTTCTTTAATATATTTTAAAAAACTGTTTTTATTTTTGCTATTCTTGAACTCTTTGTTTTACCCCCAGACCCCCCAGCTTTGAGATGTAATGGACATATAATTTACTCTTCTGTGTATTTGTGACTGGGGGATTCTCTGAATCTTGGGGCACAGGCTAGGAACCCCTCTTGCTTGGGTCTAGGGGTGGTATTTCCCATCCCTTCACTCCCCACTCCCATCCCCTACTGTGGGTGCAGTGGTTTCAATTCAAGGGGCAGAATAGAATTAGTAGGAGGGTCCTTGAAAGTTGCTTTAATTTTGGAGCTTGTTGCATATTTATGTGAGTCTCTCAGGGGTTGGGCTTGCCCTGGGATATGCTGCTCATGAGGTGGGCTTCATTCGCAAACCAGTAAATTCTCCTATTCTGTGAGTAAAATGGAATGTCTAATTTGTCATCTTAGGATCTCTTGGAGTGGGGTATGGCTGTGGAAATGGATGTTACATAGAACAGTATGTAGCATGATGCTATGAATATGGGCTCTCAGTGCTGGATGGGAGGACGGATGAATGAAGAAAAGCAGTAAACCTCCAGAATTACTTTGGATCTGGTGTTTTATTGCTATTTAACAATAGAGAGTATGCTCAGATCCCCAAAATTCCTAAATCTTGATACCACAGAATGTAGGTTGAAGGGGACAATGGTTTGTAGTCAAGAGAAGTGCTGGCTTGGATGATGTGGGAGTAAACAAATAGAGTGTAGATGAAGAGCCACCCTGAAGACAGAGGTACTGTTTTTCAGTTATTTCTCTTTTTGTGTTGGGCGCGTTGGTAATGAATGCATGCAGTGGGAAAACTAACATGAAATCAGCCTAAATCAGTGGACATATGTCTAAGATGGGATTGAGGAACGCCCCCCCCCCCCCCCAATGCACAGTAGGACCTCTGGGCAGATGGGATCTTACTTTTGAGCTGCCCACTTCATCCCCTTTTCTGTTATCAAGGGGACTGGTTAAGGCCGTGGCAAGCCGATCCCCATGGTCTGAGACTTGCACTGGAGGAAAGGGGCTATATATAAGTGCTAAATGGAGCGGTCTTAATTTTTATAATAAAATCATTAAGACTTAACACCTTTTTAGTGCTGTGGAGAAAGGCTCCTAGTTGTAGCTCCTTGGAAGTGAGTGTTGGGAAGTTTTTGACTAAGTATGGATGTACCCTTGGGCCCCCTCCCTCTTTTCTCCTATTATGATTTATGCCTCTGCCCGAGTGTTAAAATTAATTTGGGAAATATGAACACATGTTAAAGAACACATTTCCCTCTTGTGGTTACGTAGGTAGAGTCTGCAGAGGGTCTTCATTGTATTAACACAGGCTTTGCTTTGCCTAAAGAATAAATTCAAGACTGCCAGATACAGAGAGTGTTATCAAAGGGATCTCAGTATAAACGGTGACATTCGTGACTGGCTGTGGTGGGGGCTTGCCCACCCTCCCCAGTAGCTGCTAAAATTGAGCTGTCAGATGAGGAAGATGAAATGCTACTTTGTTCTATGGCTTGAGCTCCCAGAGGCAACGTTTCCAGGTCATTTGACATTAGTTCAGAGAATGGGCAAGTATTTATCTTTTTTTTTCTTTTTTTCTAAAACTTAAAAAAAATGTTTTCTGTTTGTTGGTAAGTGGGAAGTGACAGCCTCTTCAGGATGGCTGCCTGCATGTTTGAGGGAAGACGTTTACCAGGGTGGCAGTTGGTACTCAGAGGATGCCAACTCTCTCCCTCCTGGGAGTATCAGGCACTAGGTTCTGAGCATCAACTCTGAAGTACCTCTCATACTGATAATCTTCAAAGCGATGTTTCCTAAAGAGCGGTCCTTGGGACATTAGTTGCACAAGATGCTCCAAGGAAAGAAAGATGCCATGAAAAAGAAAAGCTTTTTGTGGCCAAATGAGTTTGAGAGACATCACATACGATACTGAACCACCTTTTGTTGACACACAGTTCATGTTTGTATTTTAAGGCTCTGAGGATTCCTATAGGCAAGAAACCTGTTAATCTTTAAGCTAGAATTTCCCAGATTTATTTGAATTTTTGAAATTTTGAGAAAGATAAATTTTGAGTTTCTATTTGTCAGATATTTTGCAAGGACCATATTTGAGAGATAGAATGATGAGTAAGGAAAGCTGGACCTTTTGTGGCCTCACTGAGCTTATAGAGAATAAACAGGTGAACAAAACAGTGAATAATTATACATTGTGATACATTATATGAATAAATAAGCAGGGTGCTTTAGTGAGGTATAGTGGGAGGGGGTGGATCTGATGGAGGACAGGGAGGGCCATTCCAAGAAGGCAACTTGTGGTTGAGAAACAAAGCATGAGAAGGAGGCAGCCATGTAAATTATAATGGGAGAGAGAGATGGGGAAGCATGTCCAAAGCCCTGGGGTATCACACACTCTTGGTCTAAAAAACATTTGAAGATCTAGAGCTTTTGTAAACTATCTTATGACCAGAGAAGCTCTTAAGATATTTACAGAGGGACTGGTACAAAGTATACAGCCAAGTAGAATTGGTCACCTTTCATCTCTTGTCAAGGGGATTCTAAACATAGCCATCAAGAAAGATCTTGGTCTTGAGTGAGCTCCATGGTTCTGTTCCTGCATCATCTCAGACTTGCTCAGCAGTGTGTGGGGTGTGACTCTGAGACTGTTGGCCCCATAGAATGTAAAGGGTCTGTCTTTGTAACTCTCTGGCCACAGTCCCCAGTTCGTATCAAGCTGTACAATTTGGACTCAGTCAGAGGTGCAGTAACACAAGTGCAAAGGTATTAGGGCTCTAGAGCAGGAGTTCTCAGACATTAGCATATGAAAAAGACACCTGTAGAATTTGTTAAAATGCACAGTCCATCGGCCCACCCCCCTTATACCCAAGACTTACTTCGGCCCGAGACTTACTGATTCTATACACACTTGGGCCCAAGATTTACTGATTGGCCCCACAGCACACACCATATTCTGGTCTGGGCTTGTTTAGGCACACTGTGTATATTTTTTGATTTATAAACTCTATTAGTTACATCTTAGGGGCCATAGTAAACTTTGATTTAGAACCCATTTCTTTTGTAATCTAGTGTGGCTATGATCCCCAAATCTGAAATATGGCAGCTGGTGGTATAACAAATCAGAAAGCTGACTTATTTATGTGTTCTTAAAACAAGAAAAACAAGGCTACAGAGTTTCTGTGGGTAAATAAAACCTATACCACTGCGAAGCCCCATCAGGGTTGGGTCTTGATCCTTTGGGGCAGTGGTCCACACCTTGAACCTGGTTTGATTCAAGAGAACCCTCCACCTGTGATCTTGAGTCTTTCCTTTTCCTGGAAGTTGCTCTATCAGTTCTCTCCTTTTTCTTTTTTTCTCATGGAATATAAATACAAACTTCTTTTTCATCCTAAGAAGGAACATTCCCCCTTGACCCTGATTCTCATTCTTGATATTTGTCCTGCTCTCCTGCATAGCCATAAAACTTCAGTGATGAACACACTTCTCATGTTGTTGGAGAATTAAGCTAGTTTTTTGATATGGCTTCCAGGGCTCCAGGGAGACTAGCCCTGCTTACCTCTCCAGGCTGGCATCTTACCCATAACTCCCTTGCTTGCTGTACTCCAGCCATCCTGAAATCCTTTCATTCTGCCATCTTCCCACCTGTGACTTTCTTAACAGGATCTATTTGTGTCTAGATGATCATGTTTGTTTATTGTCTATCTCCTCTGACTGGAATGAAAGACTAGTGAATTTAGGAATCTTGTCTGTCTTGTTCCCTGCTATATGCCAAGCATCTAAAATAGTACTTGTGTAAATGGCTAGTAAATATTTATTATTTAAGTGAATAAATTCCTTCTCTTTCTTCTGGGTATTTGCATACGCTGTTTCATTTGCCTGACAATCTCTTCTCTTAGCCCTTCCATATGCACACTTTACCTGCTAACTCCTAAACATCCTTAAATCCTCAGTTCATATGCCACTTCCTTCAGGAAGTACCATGTCACTTCCTCTGGGAAGGATTACCTGACTTCCCAAGTTTGTACTGTGTACTCCCAGAGTACTTATCACACTATATTACAATTACCCATTTATTTGTTGTATTCCTCTGTAGACTATAAGCTCTAGGAGGGTGGGGGTCTGGATTCCTGTATACCTTTGAATCTAAGGCTCCCTCTTACAAGGTCAGACATGGTGCCTGTACTTGGTAAGTGTGCAGTAAATAATCATTGAATAAGCAATTTTTAATGCCCTCTCTTCTCTCAATTTTATCAAACATCTCAAGAGTGGTCAATACTCATGGTCTTATTTTGTCTCAATCTACTGCAAGTTGACTGTTGGGCCTGCCATTGGACTTCCCTGGGCAGGTACCTGTGAGTTCCATGCTGCCAAACCCAACAGATTCTCTCTAGCCCTTGTTCTTTTGTCCTCCCTGTAGCGTCTAATCCTACCAACCAGTCCTTCTTGACATTCTGTCTATAATGGCAAAACCATGGTGCCCACGTCCTACTGTAAGACATAGTGAAATGCAGAGGTGTTGGGCTAGCAGATAACAGATTTCATTGGCTCTCTGGGAAACCCCTGTAGTACAAGGAATGGGTAATGTTGAGACTTAACTTCATGCAAAGAAAGGGGCTTTCCTAAAGGCTTTTAAAAAATAATTTTTGGGTTTATAAATTTCCACATCCCTTCTGTCAGTTCAAGTCCTCCTCCCAACAAACGCTGTGGCCATCTACATCCTTAGGGCAGGAAAGGTGGGAGAATGGATAGAAGAGTCTTGCTGCCTCATCCTTGGTCTTTGGGAAGGGACATACACACGAATATTTCCAAGAAATCATGAGTATTTTCCTCTATGGCCCAAGGTCAAAACTCAAAAATTCTTAATTCTGTATTTCAAATACCAGATAGTGGGAAACAGACATATTCCTCCTTTCCTGCCTTATAGACACTTCAGGAAGCAGTTCTGTTTAACAGAGGCATTCTAACTCAATTAGTTGGAAGAAAAAGTACAGAAGAAAACCATTATGCAAATGTCAGCTGTGTGAAACACAAGGGTAAGGGTGACAATATAAGCTTTTGAATACATTTCCAATTGAATTTTAATATTGGACCTTTATATGATTATTATTACTAATAATATGCCTTAATACTCTTTGTCTTAGGGATGCTCTTGATTCTCTTATCTCTAAGAGGGTCCCCAGTCCTCTCTGCTGGACAGTCTGCTCCCTTCTTTTGGGGTGGGAAGGTCGCTTGTTCTACCCTCCTGTGTATTTTAGTAGAAATTACTTGAGGACCATGATCCTAGTTTCTTTTACAACTTAAGTTTAGGGTTACGACCCTAATGGATGAGGATTCTTTTCCAAATGTGTCACATCTGTTAAGAAAATTGAGTCCACCCCGTATTACTCTTTCTAAGACCTCATTCCATATGTCATTTGTTCATTCACTAGTTAATTTATTCACTCATCCAGTATGGTGCTATGGATATAAGGACTGGGAAGACGGTCTTTTATTGGCTGTCTTTTATTTTCAGGGTGAGAAGCTTTAAAGTGTCCGGCACTAATTTTGTCTCTAGCTCAAAAGCAGAGTTCTTCTTGAGCTCATGGCAAGGTTAGAATGACCTCTCATCATTCAGGAAAAAGAAAAATTTGATTGAACAGATTTATTTCTGTTCCATCCAAGTTTATTTCCGAGGACACCATCCGTGGCGAAGTGTGGTAATTGGGGATCTACAGTGATATGTCAAGTAGGACCGGAGGCTCCAGCAATTCTACTTTGAGTCTGTGAAGGCTGCCTTTTTCCTAGATATTGGAACTGCCAGGGTCAGGACTCCATGAAAGAACCTCTTGGTCTTGTCACCTTTGGTTATGCATTAGATCCAGGCTCTGATGGTAGATTCTGGTGCCAGGAGCCACTGTGTGACAACAGGACTTATCGAGCAATTTCCCTGGGTCAGAGGGAGAGGAAATGGAGAGAATGGAGGGGCAGAGGAGAAAGAAAACCTCAGGGGGAGACACTCTGGTACCCCTGGCCTCATTTTCCCAGGGTAGATAACAGGGTCCTCAAATCTGGAAGTGTTGGAGAGTCCTCTTTAATGTACAAGAGAGCTGATTTAGTGGACAGCCGAGTACATTCCCTTGCTCCTCCTGTGGCTGCCTGCCTATGCTATAGCTTTTTGCTCTTTAAGTAACATTTTTATTGAGATACAATTCACATGCCATATAATTCATCCATGTAAAGAGTACAATTCAGTGGTTTCTAGTATAGGAACTGAGTTGTGCAAGCACCATCACAATAGTTTCAGAACATTTCCATCAACCCCAAGGAAACCTGTACATTTAGCAGTCACCTCCCATTTCCCATCCCCTCCCCAGCCCCTGGCAACCACTAATGTGCTTTCTGTCCCCTACCACAATCTGTAATTGTGCCTTCACTTGTTTGTTTTTACTGTCTGTCACTGGCACTGGACTATGAGTTTGATGTGGGTAGGAACCGCATCTGTTTTATCTACCACTCCAAGGACACAGTACACATTTGTTAAAAATAATAGTTTCTCCTCCATCCTTGCCCTGTACCATGTCACCTACTGTCACTTGATTATGTCCTCTTTCTGAATTAAATTTTTCCCTGTACCAAATTTGTCCTTCTACCTCTCTTCTTGGATTATTTCACTTCTTCAGTCTAGTAAGAAATGATAATATCTTTTATTGTATAACATACCTTTGGTTTTTTTCCAGCTTATTGAAATGTGATGTATAACATTGTGTAAGTTTAAGGTGTACAGTGTAATGATTTTTTATATATATGTTTATATAATATATATATTTAGATATATATTTTTGAGTATATATATGTAATATTATATATAATGAAAATACCACAAGATTAGTTAGCACATCCATCACCTCATATAGTTGTAATTTTCTTGTATGTTGTGAGAATTTTTAAGAATTCTTAGAAACTTTCCTAATGTCCTCCATGCTATCCCTTATGTTCCACAAATGAGTGAAACCATATGATAATTGACTTTCTCTCCTTGAGTTATTTCACTTTGGGGGGAGACGAACCATGAGAGACTATGACTCTGAGAAACAAACTGAGGGTTTTAGAGGGGAGGGGGTGGGGGGATGGGTTAGCCAGGTGATGGGTATTGAGGAGGGCACGTACTGCATGGAGCACTGGGTATTATATGAAAACAATGAATCATGGATCACTACATCAAAAACTAATGATGTATTGTATGATGACTAACATAACATAATAAAATTAAGTTAAATTAACAAAAAAAGAATTCTTAGAAACTTTTAAATACACAATACAGTATTTTGTAAAAGAGAGATACAGAGAGTACAAGCAGGGGGAGAGGCAGAGGAAGAGGGAGAAGCAGACTCCCTACCGAGCTGGGAGCCTGACGTGGGGCTCGATCCCAGGACCTAGAAATCACTGCCTGAGCCAAAGGCACACGCTTCACCATCTGAACCACCCATGTACCCCCACAATATAGTATTGTTAACTATAGTTACCATGCTGTACATTACATCCCCAGAGCTTATTCATCTCATAACTGGAAGTTTGTACCCTTTGACCACCTTCACCCATTTCTCCCACCCTCTGTGTGTTATTGGATGCATAGAAATATTTCTATCCAATAGTATACACTTTGTCTTCTAATTTCTTCCTCTTTGCTAAGGAAATGAGTCCTTGTTCTCAATGTTGGGTTTATTATTTCCTTTCTGTGTCATGTAAAGTGATCTGTGGGTTTGCCAGTGCAAAAAAGGTGCAATCCCAGCTACTTATCACTTAAAGAATGGATTTATTACTTACCACCCCAAGAAGATTTGTATATATATATAAGATGCAAACTACACATTTTGGACAAAGGGCAGGACCAAGTGTCCAGTAAATTTTGGGACTCATCTCCAGTGTTCTTGCTTTTCTAGCTGATGTACATCATCCTGGTCATCTCACCTCTTAAACAAGGAGACTGGTGTCCTGTTGGTGAGATGCAATTAGATGAGGCATGTTGTTGGCAGCCACAACCAGTTTCTTATATTGATTGGTTGTCCAACTTCTGCAGGTTGAGGGATAGCACTTGAAAGAGTCCTATTCACCCACACATTGTTCTGTTAGGAAATGGCCAACAGGTGCTCTGCCCATCAGCTGTAAGCAGGAGGCAGTGGTGATGTCAGGAATGGGAACACCTGAGTTTTATACCTGTGACTGCAACCTTAGGGAGATGCTGAGTGGGAAAGATGATATGAGTCATCCGCATAAACAGGGCTCAGAAAAAACAACTATGTCTTTCTTATTTTTTGCTGAGCTGCCTCCATAATATTCTGGGATTTAGAAGGAAAAATGGCGTGTGTGTGTATGTGTGTGTGTACGAACCCCTGTGCATTAGGGTTTGGAAGTCCCTTTTCCTCATTTTCTTCATGACAGCCTGCAAAGATGGTAGAGTAAATTGCCTGAAATCTCTTCTGTAAACTGTCTGGAGATACTTTCCAATAGCCAGTCCGTTTAGGCTGGTGTGGAAATGAGAAATAAGAGAAGCTACTGGGGTGGTGGCCCTAATCCAGCCAAACCTGGTCTCGCTCCTCCCCAGTTATTTCCAGTTTTTATACTGAGGTTAATATGTTAGCCTATTTAGATATCTTTTGTCAGCTCTCCAGTTGCCTTGCACACATTAGGAAGATAGGCTATAGAAACATATTCAAACACATAAATATACATTTGCAAATGGTGATGCAGTACACAAAGACTGTTACCTGTGAGGTTTGTGATGGCATTGACTTCAGATGGAGTGGTTAAAAGTGAAGATTTTGGAGATGGAGTTTAATATGTGTTGATCCACTCCTTCTGGTTATATTTGTTCCTGGCTGATTTCCTTATATTGGCTGATTTTTTGGGTAACTTGCCTCACTTCCTAGAGGTTGCAGAAAAGCATGAATAAAACAAAGATCAACCATAATATGGATAAACTGCTCGGATAGCTTTAGAGTGCTTTGAAACTATTTATTTTTTGTTATTAGATAGGGAGACGCTCCCAAATGAGCCACAAGAGAATTCACCTGCAGACACTACACATCGACTCACTCCCTTCTTGTGTATTTAATCAAATAGCAGTGTAATAAATTAGCAGCGATTCATTTGGACACCAAATACCAAGTTGTTCTCCTAAGTGACCTGGATTGATTTCTACATGTCGCAATTCATCAGAAGGAAGTGGCTTCACCACTGGGAGTTCAAATGTTCTAACACATTTCTGTTCTCACTTTTGCTTTAACCAGCAATGGACATTTGGTTTTCTGCCTGAGATGGTAAGCCTCACAATTAGTGGGACTGGAAATGCCAAACAGAGGCCCTCAAATGGATTGGTTTTCCCGGAACAGAGAGGCCTGTGAGCAATTGGGGGGAGCCAGATGGAGCCCGTATCCAGGAGAGAAAGGATGGGGCATCTAGCTATGTCCCATACCCTATGGCCTTGCAGATATATGGGCACACATGACCCCAGGGCTGCATCACTTTGGAGTAGTTGTGAGTTATAGCACACTTGTCAGATTAAATTGTGATGTTAATAGCTAACATATATCAAGTCTTTACGATGTGCCAAGCATTCCTCTAAGTGCATTACAAGTACTAACACATTTAATCTTTACAACCACCCCATGAGGTAGGTAGCACCATAGTCTTCACTTTATAGACAGGGAAAATGAGGTACCCAAAGGCCAAATAGCCTTCCCAAGGCTCCACAGTGAGGTGGTGGTGGATCAAGTCTTCAAAACTAGGCTTTATAGAAAGTATGGGGTCAATTTCTATGACTTTAAATAGTGAGGAAACCCCTCAAGCCATAGCAGTGGAATATTGAGATTAATAGCAGAAAGCCTATTGGAAGGAGAGGCTTTGCCTACATTTACATAAAATCACCATCAAAACCATCATCACAACCCTGTTATCACTGTATTTTGTTATTTGTTGTCAGTGTTGGAGATGGGGCAGGTAGCAGCTCCAAGGTCATGGGGATAAATGCATAGTACTTTGGAATTTGAGAGTTAGGCACATAGTTACATACTGATGGGTGAGGGTCATCACTGTCAGTTTTGCCATCAGTAGTGGGCTGGTATAATTGGGGCAAATTCCATGTTCTCCTGCGGTTCCTTCTCTGCCCATTAATGGGGGTGTCTCCTCTCCTGTGCTTCCTCTCTCATCCAGACTTTTCTTGTGTCCTTCTTTCTGCTCGGGGATGGTCTTAGAACTCATGTTTTGAAGTTGATAGTTAAGACGTTTGTTTTTTCACTCATCCTGCCAAATGACTCAACTAGGTTTAAAAACTCATGGCATCTCTTCTTCAGGTGTCCTTATAAGGGGTTGAAACCTCTCTCCTGATTCAAAGCGTTGGTCAGACAAGGTAGAATATCTCTTAGGTTAACTGCCCCCAGCATGGGTGTCCTTGGAGGTAGGTGAATGGGCTTTGAAAACAGACAAATTTAAAACCTGGTTCTGATTTTGTCTCATGTGGGGCGAGTCACCCACATTGATAGGTTCTCTGATTATTTCTCTGTAAAATGGAAACTTTTGGTAAGGATTGATAAGAGTTATCAGTTTTGAGTACACTGTATATTCTGGCTATTATATGAGCAGTTTAAATTTACCATCTCATTGGATTCTTAGAACAACTCCATGAAGCACGTACTTTACCATTCCCATTTTACAGATGAGGAGACTGAGGTGTAGAGAAGATTAAATAAATTGCCCATGGTCAATTAAATGGTGGAACTTGGAGTCTGTATGACTCCAAAGCCATTTCTCTTAACCGCTGAGCATGACAGTGTGGGTCCAGTATTCAGTAAATGAGTTTCCTTTTTCCATTCCTTATGTCCCCTATGTATGATCTTTCTTATGGGAACCCTGCTGTGGGGATGAGAAATACAGATTAATTTCCTCTCTTCCTTCCTGACATGATTCTTTTGGGGTTCATCGTGTTCTATCCCTACTAAAAGAACAAGATGTAATGTCAGTTATGTTGCAGACCTCATAAAGATTAAACACCCACAGTGGTGGCAACTTGGTGGTTAAGTGAACATTTCCACACAAGGAATGGGGTTTAAACTTTATTAGCCTTTTCATAGCTCCAATATGCAGTGACATTCACAGAGGAGCATTTTATAGGGCATGGAAATACAATACATGGTCAGGCACCTCCTCACCTGCCAAACAGCATGAGCAGGCATCAGAGGACTTTTATCACCTCTGTTGGTTGTCCTTCCACCTGTTCTCTTTTATTTTCTTCTAACCTGAGGTTTCATATACAGCTGGGTTTGTATATGGCATACCCTCTGGGTTTGAACCAGAAGGTCTGGGATAGAATCCTGGCTTTGTTCTTTATTAGCTGTGTGCTTCAACCCTCAATTTCCTCATCTGTAAAGTGGAGATAATAATCATTGTTATAAGGTTGAAGCCTGAACTGGTATATGTCAGGTCCTTAGAATAGTTCCCAGTCCCTGGCAACCATTCAATAAATGTCAGCCATTTGACCATTCTGATAACACGAGTCAGGCCAGCTTAGTCCCCAAAAGGCAAACTAATGTTGGAAACTAAAAGCATTTCATATGTTACGCTTATTAAATATCTTGGAGACCTTTTAAAAAAAGAGGTCAGTGAGTCCAGAGCTCTAAGCTTTAGATATCAACCAGCAGAGAGTTTATTCCTTGTGACCCAGGGGTGAGGTGGCTCATCTTCAACATTCATAGCTAAGGTAATGGACCCTTTCTTATTTCTAATACAAGTATTACAAAGCAAAACACGCGACACTCCCATGGTGCAGAGCAAGGCTTTGTGCTCCTTCCTGTGTAGTAACTTAAAGCACTTGGGAATGGCATGGCTTAATCCAGGAATTTCCATGGAGCCCCAGAAATCTCTTATCAAGTCCGTATTGTATCAGATGAAGGAGACATGAACAGAAATTCTGGGGAGCACCCAGTCATTTATTCATTCATATCTTTCTACAATATTTATTGAGTGGATACTGTGTTCACAGTACTCTTTGAAGCAGTGGGGACACAGCAATGAGTGCGACAGACAATAATCTCTGACCTCATGGACCTTATACTCTATGGCAGGATTTGTCACTCTTGGCTCTGTTAACATTTTTTGCCATGATTTTGTGTTATAGGCAGTCCTGTACATTGTAGGGTGTTTAGCAGCATTCTTGCTCTCTACCCAGTAGATGCCAGTAGCAACCCCTGCCTCAGTTGTGACAACCAGAATCTCCCCAGGTGTTGCCAAAGGGCCCCTGGGAGTAAGAAAACCACCCATAGTTGAGATTCATTCTTATATGGGGAGGGAGATGATACTCTTTAAAGCAGATGATAATCTGTAAAACAACTACCCAGGGGAAAGATGGGGTGCCTGGGGGTGGGGTTGGCTGTTTTATAAAAGGTGGTCAAGTAAAGCCTCCCTGAGGTGATATCTGAGCCAAGACAAAAAGAGGTGAGGGAGCGAGCCCTGTGGACATCTGGGGCCAGAGAAATTGGGCAGCAGCAGCAGCAAAAGTAAGAGAATTTGTTTGAACTGGAATGAGAAAGAGGAAAAGGGCGCTTCAGGGATGAGGCCGGATAGGTAATGGTTGTGTTGGCTGGGGGCAGATGGCCCCATAAGGCTCTTCCTCTGAGGGAGAGGGGAAGGGTTGAAGGCTTTAAGCAGACGAGTGGCATCACCTGACTTCTTTTCATGAAGGATAAACGTACCATACGGACAAGGGCAAGCGCGGGGAGGATATTGAGGAGGCCGTTGTAATGACAGTCGTCCGGACCATGGTGGTAGAGATGGAGATGGTGAGAAGTGGAGGGCTCTGGTTATGTTCTAAGGGTCAAACTGGACCTTTAGGATTTGCTAATGGATTGGCAGTGTGGCAGGAGAAGAAGAGAGGCATCAGGGATGGCTTTCAGGAATTTGGAGTGAACAGCGGAAGAAAGGAGCAACCAGGCAGATGTTGGAAGTGCCCTGTCCCCAGCCTTGGGTGGGGTGGCAACGGCCATAAAAGTGGTCCCTCCCTGACTTTTTCATCACTGCATTGAACAGAGCTACCTCCTCCCCTACCTGTATCATAATCCCTTTTGGGTGCTCATTAAAATGGAGATTCCTGGGTCCTACCCAAATACATTGAATCAGAATTACTGGAGGTGGAGCCTGGAAAACTGAATTTTAGTATAAGCTCCAGGGGATGATGCACCAGGAATAGATCTCCTCTTCCTCTATCTGGCTGTCTCCCTGGGCCCAAATCTGACCCTTGTGTTTATCTTCCACTGTTCCCTGTCAGGCGCCTGCCAAGGCTCCTCTCTCTGAAACAGGCCTGCCCTATACCACATTGGGTTTATCTTTCAGTTCCTTCATTTTGCCCCTGATTCTGTTCTTCTAAGGAGATCTTCAGGTTTTAGTCTGTTGTTTAGGGTGGAAGTTTGAGTAACTTCAACAGGTAGATTTATAATCTTAGAATCATAGAATTTTGCACCTACAAGGGACCCCTGAGGAAAGCGAGATCCTCTATTTCATTTTTTTTCCAGGTGAGGAAACTAAACCTCGGAAAGTAATTTTGTACAAATTGACCCAACAATAACACTGCTAGTTGCCCTTGCCTGAGAAACATAAGATCTGATAGTGTTGCATCGGAGTCTTTAGCCTTCCAGTGATCTGTGAAGGATTTTTCATGCCCCCACGAGCCTGTCTTGCCCCATCTCCATAGTTGCTTTTGTTTTTTAACATAAGAAAATTGGTACGTGCTTTGCATTGAGTGTCAACACATCTCTAACTACTCTATATTTCAGTTCCTGCACCTCTGAGCTCTGTTTTAGGGAAATTGGGGGCTTTCAGCAAACTCTTGAGAGTCATTATTTTGTTTTCTCATTTTGCAAAAAAGTGTTGGCTCCAGAAGGGGAAGCTTCACAAAGCCAGAAGTGAGCTGTAGAGATGGTGGCAGCCCAACCACTGTGCCGTGAGCCTGGCTCTTCAAATCCTGCTGCTTGATAAATACTGTGCTAAATGGATTTTGGCCCTGTCCCCTGACTAACCAGATAACAAATGGATACTTTAACAACTTTGTGATAATAAGGGTCATTCACCTTGTGGTACAACAGCCTCTACTGAGGGGTTTCACATTGGGATTGTTTTATTACCATGGAAACATACTTGCTTCCCAAAGGGGACGTATATTATCACAATTGTGAAGCTTCCTTTACCCTAAAAACATTCTGAGAAATAGCATATTGAGGAATGGGTGAAATGAAGGAAAAATAAACCATCGTCACTATCATCATAGTCATTAGCATCATCAGCATGGCCTCATTGTCATCATTATCAACATCACAGCGCCATTTACTGAGTTAACTTGTCTTTCATGTGCTCTGTGTCAGGCGGATACAATTTTTCTCATTTTATGGATGATACACCTGGAGTGCAGTGAAGTGAACTTCCTTGTCCAAAGCCATCAAAGTCTCTCTGGGAAATGGCAACTTTGGTACCACGTTCCCTGGCAACTCCACCTATCTGATGGGAGGGAAGCACAGGTCCCACGTCAACTAGGTTTGGAGCTACCTATCTCAGAGATAAAGCTTCCAGAGGCACATGGACCAGTCAGAAGTGTTACGTTGTGTAGAACTAGCCAATAAATTATCAGTTCACCTTCATTGATCTAATTGGGCTGGCCACCTCCCTGTCAAAGTAGGAGGAAAAGATAACTTTATCTCTATTTGGTATGGGATATAATCTCTGCTTGAGCTGGAATTACAGCCCAGAGAATCTGGTGCCAGGATGCCCAGTCTTCCCTCGTTTTTAATAATAGCATCAAAACCTGCCATTATATGAAGTTTGCAGTAAATGGATCACCAGTGTTTGCACTTTGAAGTGAGGCCATCTGCTCCTTTGGGCTGGGACCACTTGGGCATAGGGGCTTTGCAGCAATTTCTTCTTCTGACAGACTGCACCTTTTTCCTTTTCTCTCTTGCTGCTTGTCTTTCTGTTGATCCCAAAGTCCACATCCACCAAGAAAAGTAGTTTAAAAAATTAAAGCTAATATCATCCACCTACCTACTCAAGGGAAGAACTAAAAAAAATTTTGCCCATTTGTCAGTACTACAAGCTGCTTAACTGGATGGTGATAATTTCCCAGATGAATCTTATAAAGATGTGCATCCTGGCCTCTTTCTCCCAAAGATCCAGATGATATTTTGCATTAACAGGAGGTAGGAGAAGTGCCAAAGTCAATTTTAGGTTGGTTCTGGAGAGATTGCACACATGCTGATTCATTTATTTCTTTGGTACTTCTTGCTTTTCCATTATGGAGAGTTGCCATCAGAGCCCATTTCTTAAAGGCACACCTTCTGGGTTGGATCTGTCAGCAAGCTGCCCTGTGCATAAAGGAGATGAGGTGCAGTTGTGGAGTTCACAGGGAATAAGTAAGAAGCTGAAGTTGTCTGAGTGCTGTAGAACTAAATAAATACAAGGAAGAGATTTTTCAGAGCCATTATTGATTGGATGCTGAGGAGTTATTAAGTTCTAAGAATGGCTTATTACACCACTTGGGCCAAGATTAAAGAGGAGTTAAGCCACGGTTATCCATCGGGAGCCATTTCTATGGTTTAGAGCCCTCTGCTGAGGCTCTTGCCCTCCCAGCGATGCTCTCCTTTCTCCCCACTTCCCCTGCCCCCCGCCCCCAGCTTGTCTGACAGAAGATACTGTCAGGACGTTTTCTGAGTTGGTTTCTCTCTCTTAATTGAACACCCCTAGGAGCCCCATGTGGGATGTCTTTATCAAATCACACATTTCCCCAAGTTAACACAAACTGTTTTCCAAGAGAAAAGAGCAGTGTAATTATTTCGTGAGGATCTGAGAACAAGCCGACTTGGGATGTAATGAGCATCCTGTCAGGCTGATTGGCTCTGTAACAGCTTCCACCCTTTGTAGCTAAATCAGGGTTTTCCTTCAGATTGGGGGTGTTAGGGAGGCATGAACCTATTTGGAGGATGGCTCACCCCAACATTATTATGTTAAAACAGTGAGGGGTTTCATCATCTAGAATTTTAAGTTTTATTTTGTTTTGTTTTTAAGTAGGCGCCACACTTAGTTTGGAGTCTGACATGGGACTTGAACTCATGACCCTGAGATCAAGACCTGAGCTGAGATTAAGAGTCGGATGCTTAATCAACTGAGCCACCTAGGCACCCCTCATCTAGAATGAGAAATGAAAAATGAGAAAGTGAGAAAAACAATACCTTATATGTATCCATATAATTAGCACTCATGAGCCTTTTGCGCATCCTCACTTCCAAATGGATCATCTGATGTACCATGCCTTAAACATGGAAAGTGCCCCATAAATGGTTTTAATAACTGTTCTATTACTACAGGTTTGTAGTCCCCCGAGGCTAGGTGTGGTTTGGAACTCATCATTTTTCAGACTTTAGGAAGGCTATCAGTTGTCATCCATTACATCACACCTCCAGTGAGACCTGGGGCAGCACTCCATAATCAAACACATTAATATTTCTGCAAAAA
Source organism: Neomonachus schauinslandi (assembly GCF_002201575.2). Lineage (NCBI taxonomy): Eukaryota > Metazoa > Chordata > Mammalia > Carnivora > Phocidae > Neomonachus > Neomonachus schauinslandi. The sequence continues at coordinate 141,759,593 of NC_058407.1, forward strand.
AGTCAATATCCATACTAATCAGGAAAAATAAATATCATTAGACTGATGAATGGCTGTTCTTTAGGTCAAAACACCTGTCAAATATTGGAGGTTTTTTTTCATTCAACCTAACATAGAGAGTCTCCTATTAGGTCAGGGGAGTTTTTGTCACCAGATGAGTCTAAGTTAGATGTAAGTAAGAGGTTTTGGGTTTTGAAATTTGATGGATAACTTGGGCTTCTCCTTTTTTCCTCATTTTGTCAAAAGGCGTGTTGGCCTCTGTTCTTGTAACCAAATTTTACTTGTTGGACTGTGTGTGTGTGTGTGTGTGTGTGAGAGAGAGAGAGAGAGAGAGAGAGAGAGGAAGAAAGGGAGAGAGAGAGAGACCTGTTTCAGCTCCTTCATATCTCTTGCATCTCATAAGGGACCTTGGACCCCAAACCCCACCAGGAAAACCCCATTCATGGTCTGACATTTAGAAGTTTATTGACTGGAATGAAAGAATTGTCAATTTTAAAACGTGAAAAGCCACTGGGAGATCAGGTGCTTTCGGCAAACATTCCCGCACAGTGATTCCTGGCATAGAAAAAAAAAAAAAGAAAAGAAAGAAAGAAAAGGCTACCTTGTTGTTTTATTAATTTAGTTCTGACAGCTGTTAGTTCTGAGAGGCCTTCAAGGTTCTCAGCAGATATTAAACGAATCCTCAGGAACCCCTCTGTGAAGCACCAATAATGAGCCATGTAGGAAATGAAGGTTAAATGGAAAAGAAACTCCACAGGGCCAGGTTGTTTCTACCCCCTCAGCCCTAGAGGTTCAAGTGCATGGAGCACACACACCTCTAATTCTCCAACAAGGTCAAAATGGTCTTCTCCCCAACTTGCACTTCCATGGAGGTCCCCCAGCTCAGGGAACTGTGTAACTCGCCACCCAGGTGCTCCTACTGAAGCCAGGGAGTCCTTTCCTCCCTTCCCTCACACCCCATACCCCTGAACTCTCCTGTCCTAGGAAATGACTCCCTCAACACCTTTCCCTCCATGTCTCTCCTTTTATCCACATCCCTAGCATCTGGATTCTTGGATTCCCCTTGCAGCCTCCTACTGCACTCCTAAAATCCAGAGCAGTTTTTCCAAACACACATCTGACCTTGCTCCAACAGCCTCCTGCTCTCCAAGAGAGGTCAGAATTCTTAGCATTGCCTTAAAGACCCTGAACGCTGTGCCCTGCCTATTTCTCCCACTCTCCCTGTTGCCATACTCCAGCAACACTGGTTTGATCTCTAAAGTGCCAGCTCGGGGCCTTCACCTGAGCTGCCCCCCTCTGCCAGGATTGCTTCTAGCCCCACTTCTGCCACCTCTGATCATCCTTTGGATCTTGAGCACCACGGGAGATTTCAAAGCACCCAGGACTTCTCCTTTCATGGCACTTATCACCCCTATAACTACCCAATTAATTCTGTAATTATCTCTTTAACATCTGCCACAACAGACTCCAAGCTCCGAGAGGGCAGGGACTGTGCTTCTTTCCTTCACAGTAGTCTTTCTGGGTCTAGCCCAACGATGGTGCATGGGGGAACCCCAACAACACTCAAGTAAGCGAAGGTCAAGCCTGGAGAGGTAGGGAGTGCACACTTGCTTTTTCTGGGTTCCTGTGAGCACTGGCTGATTGGATTCCACTCTGATCTGGGAGCAGCTGCAGGGACTGATTGGTAATGGAGCTTGTGGGAAAACATCCCCAGCTGCGTGGGTCTCAGCTTTGCCTGGCACCATTTCTTTGGGATAAATGCCGACTGAGCTTGCAGATCTTCTCAAGGCCTGAGAGAAGTAGCTCCTCCCTGTGGTGGTTCAGACTTCCCCACTTAATCACCCTGGTGACTTGGATGCTGCCCAATGCCAGGCTGCCAGCACGGTGGGCATTAGACCAAGGTCAGGGCTGCTCGGCTGGGTTGCCTCCTCCAGCTTCAATACTCGTTATTCTCTTTGGGAAGCTTCCAAACATCTGCTTTATGTGGGTCTTGAGCTCCTCATGTGTGCCATCTTTGGGGAGCAGGTGGAAATGTTACCTTCCATGGTATCTGATGTTGCCCTGGCTTTGCTCTTGGGGCAGTTCCTCATGATCCTACTGCTGGCCAGTGGGTCGGGGGACAACCACACTTGGGTTTAATTAAAGGTAAATTGGTGGCATTCCAGCCAAGGGCATCCCAGAGGCAGGAAGCTGTTGAGCAGATGGCATTACATGTATGTCATAACCCATCTTAATGATCCCGCTTCTCAAAAGGCAGAGCCTGGAACAGTATACATGGAGGCAGGTCCTTCCTCTTCACTTCCCAGTCTTGCAGGGGTGAGAACAGAGCTTTCTGGGACCAGTCAAGTGAGGGGCATTTCTCTTTATCTCAACTCCTCTTCTGAGGTGGTCTGCAGGCTGTGATGATTCAGGGAATATCACGGTGGGCAGGGCTGGGATGGTTTGGGGTTTCTTTTTTTGTTTTTTTAAAATTTTTTAAAGATTTTTTTATTTGACAGACACAGCGAGAGAGGGAACACAAGCAGGGGGAGTGTCAGAGGGAGAAGCAGGCTTCCTGCCGAGCAGGGAGCCGGATGTGGGGCTCGATCCCAGGACCCTGGGATCATGACCTGAGCTGAAGGCAGACGCTTAATGACTGAGCCACCCAGGCGCCCCTTTGATTTTTTTTTTAATGAGACAGAAAGAGTCATTTGTATTCCTAGGTAAGGTCAAATCCCCATGCTAACAACTCTCAGAGATTTCATTTGACTGGATCCTAGGGCTGCCATGGACTTGTGTTTGCATTTTTTCCTGACAAAATTGAAAATAGGAACTAAAGCATGAGCCTGATTAAAAATGCTGATTCAGACTGAGTACCTCTTATGTGCCAGGGGTTGTGCTAGGTTCTATGAGGAATAGAAATATGGCTAAGACACAGGCCCTACCTCTAGCAGGTTGTACTTGTTAGGAAGAATAAGCCATTTGCATGATTAAACCCTTGTTCATTCAACACATGTGTATTGAGAACCTGCTGTGTCAGTGGGGCTGTGCTGGGGGTAGAACAAAACAGCATCCATGGGACATGGATGGGACACAGTTCTGTGGGGGAGGCCATCATCTTATTAATAATTGTGCAAATAATGACAATAACTAATGCAGCTGAATAATCACAAGCTTTAGGAAGTGCCACAATGTACACTATGGTGCAAGGGTATGTCAAAGGTGTCCTTACCTAATGTGGTGCATCACAGAAGGCTTCCTGGAGGAGGTGTTTGGATTGCGAACAGAAAGCATATATAGGAGTTCAACAGCAGACAGGAACTAAAAAGCTTCCCAGGTCAGGGTGATAGCAGGTGCAGCTGGAGCTCAAAGTGTGCAAGGGTAAGGTGTGGAGGAAGAGGATGAAGGGTGAGTAGAGGGCAGACCATATGCCCAGCCTTGATGGCTCAAGGAAGGCATTTGGACTGCCTACAAACAGAGAGAAGCCACAGAGCAGTAGGAAGCAATGTGAGCTTCAGGAAAGGAACCAAGAGTGTTTTAATGTAGTCAGTGTAGTTGGAACCAAACCTGAGAAACTCATTGGGGGTTTATGCACGACGCGGGGATTACATTTAAGCAGCAGTTGTTCCGAACAGAAGGCGGCTTCTAATTGCAGTTGTTCAGCATCGAACCCACATTCAAACTTGCAATTACTTCCCTGTTAAAAGAGCTGACGGTTCCCTCTTCTGCAGGGAGGCAGTCTCAAGGGAGCCCTAATCCCTGGGACTTGGCTTACACCTGAGTCCCCTGAGTATCAGACCACATTCCCATGAAGCTGTTCTGTTGGTGGGCCACAGAGACAGACAGGACGTGGGGCACAGGATAGAGACAGGCTGATGAGGATGAAGGGCACCTCATCAAGGACTCCGGATGCTTCCAGAGCAGCTGAGTCAAAGGAGCCCATGACACAGCTTAGCAAAATCAGTGTCTCGCCTTCCACACAGGGCTGGCACACAGCATTGATGGTTGCTGTGAATTGAGGAATTGATGTGCTATTATGATCCCTCCTTCCCTACCCCCTTAAAGATGAGACCAAAAGAGAGAGGTAAAAGGACCCTTAAAGTCACATGTCAAATCAAGAACAGAGCTTGCATTTGAAGCCAGGCTTGTCTGAGTCCAAAGCACATTATCTTAACCTCTGCACCATGTTAGGTCTCAGGTGGGCCTGGGAACTTCCTGGAAGAGTCAGTGGCCATTTAAGCCCCAAGTATCTATTGAGTGACTTGGAAAGAAGAGCAGGAACTGTAGTCACACAGACTCTTCCCTTATCAGCTATGTGTCTTTGGGCAATTTGCTTACCCTCTCTGGGCCTCATTTGTAAGATGAGCTATTATCACTGAAATATGATTGTCACATTTATTGGAATGTGCCAGGCTCTATTCTCAGACCTTTACACACAGTACCTCATTTAGCTTTAGCCTCACAGCAGCCCTCCGGGAAAGGTGCTTTTATTACTCCTATTTTATCAGAGGAGGTAAGTGAGGCATAGAGAGCTTATAGGACATCCACAACATCACACAGGTAGGGAAAGGTCCAGCCTGACTCCTGAGCCTCTTAGGCTATTAGAGAGATCAAATGACACGCTTCACACACAATTCTTGCCACAGAATGCCACACAGTGAAAGCCAATACATAGGTTTAGGACATCCATGAATGCTGTTTAACCTCTCTGGGCCTCAGTTTCCTTTCTGCAAAATGGGATGGTAACAGTTAACAATTTATTGGGATTTTATGATTGTCTCATTTAACATCCTCCTTCGACAAAGCTGTTATCCCCATTCTTTTTTTTTTTAATTTTTATTGTTATGTTAATCACCATACATCACATCATTAGTTTTAGATGTAGTGTTCCATGATTCATTGCTTGTGCATTACACCCAGTGCTCCATGCAGAACGTGCCCTCTTTAATACCCATCACCAGGCTAACCCATCCTCCCACCCCCCTCCCCTCTAGAACCCTCAGTTTGTTTTTCAGAGTCCATTGTCTCCCATGGTTCGTCTCCTCCTCTGATTTCCCCCCCTTCATTCTTCCCCTCCTGCTATCTTCTTTTTTTTTTCTTATCATGTATTGCATTATTTGTTTCATAGGTACAGATCTGAGATTCAACAGTCTTGCACAATTCACAGCGCTTACCAGAGCACATACCCTCCCCAGTGTCTATCACCCAGTCACCCCATCCCTCCCACCCCACCTCCCACTCCAGCAACCCTCAGTTTGTTTCCTGAGATTAAGAATTCCTCATATCGGGCGCCTGGGTGGCTCAGTTGGTTGAGCGACTGCCTTCGGCTCAGGTCATGATCCTGGAGTCCCTGGATCGAGTCCCGCATCGGGCTCCCTGCTCGGCAGGGAGCCTGCTTCTCCCTCTGACCCTCCCCCCTCTCATGTGCTGTCTCTTTCATTCTGTCTCAAATAAATAAATAAAATCTTAAAAAAAAAAGAATCCCTCATATCAGTGAGGTCATATGATACATGTCTTTCTCTGTCTGACTTATTTCGCTCAGCATAATACCCTCCAGTTCCATCCACATCGTTGCAAATGGCAAGATCTCATTCCTTTTGATGGCTGCATAATATTCCATTGTATATATATACCACATTCTTTATCCATTCATCTGTCGATGGACATCTTGGCTCTTTCCACAGTTTGGCTATTGTGGACATTGCTGCTATAAACATCAGGGTGCACGTACCCCTTCAGATCCCTACTTTTGTATCTTTGGGGTAAATACCCAGTTAGTGCAATTGCTGGATCGTATGGTAGCTCTGTTTTCAACTTTTTGAGGAACCTCCATACTGTTTTCCAGAGTGGCTGCATCAGCTTGCATTCCCACCAACAGTGTAGGAGGGTTCCCCTTTCTCTGCAACCCTGTCAACATCTGTCGTTTCCTGACTTGTTAATTTTAGCCATTCTTGTTATCCCCATTCTATAGATGGGAAAGTCAAGGCTCAGGGAGGTGGAGTGAATCATTCAAGGTCGTGCATTTACTAAAAGATAGAGCAAGATCTGCAGTGCCGGGCTGCCTGAATCTAGAACCCATGCTCCTAGCCTCTGCAGTGTAGTGACTCTCTGGCCGGTGACCTCTTTCTTTGCAGATACTTGTCTCCAAGACTGTCTCAGGGCTGCCCTAGACGTTCCTGGTCATACTGAGTTCGGTCCACATCCCTGTAATCAGCCTACCCGATGCTCCGTGCTCCCACTGCTCTGTGCTCCCACTATCCCATTTCTGCATAAATGGCCCGTGATGTCATGCGGGTCACTGACAACGTCTCTCTCGGGAACCCTGAAGAAATCCTGAGCAGATTGGATAAAAAGCCCTTGTCAGACATCCTAATTTTAGCGTTCTCCCTCGTGATTCCATTCAGGAAGTATTTATTTAACACTTCACTTGTTTTGCCATTCTCCCCGACTTCATCTTGCAAAAGCTCCTGTAATAACCCATGTCTCCTTCACCAGCCCCATGCTGTTCTCGTCCTTGGAAAAACTTGAGTGCTGTGTTCAGCATCTCGAGCCAGAAAAATGTCCGAGTTTCATCGTGCATCACTAATGCCCTCCTTTATCTCCATGCCGCATCTCCTAGAATTTTTGCAGATACTTCTGTATGTCCTGCTTTCCCTTGTCTCATTAGGTCTCTTTCAGACATTGTTGCCTATGTGCAAATGGACATTTTTCATACTGCAAGTTTCCTTGCAAGGGCACAGCGCTATTTCAGTGCTATTTCTTTCCCAGGCTGGTTTTTACCATCCCTCTCCAGCTTCTATTTTCAAAAATCTCCCCTCACATGGCGGCATGGGCAGGTGGGCTGTTCTCTCCTGAGTGGCAGTTACCCTCGGGTGTCAGATGCCACCCATGCACCATGGATGAGCTTGGAGGCCGTAGTTAACTGCACCTCATGCATGATGTGAGGCTGAGGTTCTCATAGTGTTGAGGGGGGACTGCAGTTCTGCTATCGCTCATGCTTGTTTTTTGATTCAGTGCATTGATACCTCTATTAGATGTTCCTGATACAGACCCTATTAATTTTAATGCCTTTTGAGGTGAATAGATGAGAAAGCTTCTCTTGATTGTACAGATGTATGTCAAAGTGGTTTTATATATTTACTTTTATCTGAAAAAAAAAAATGGTCAAGACACCAAAAAAGGGATAGAGGTTTGGGTTGGTTGGAATTTATTTGGTCTTTTTAAAAAAATTGGGGTAAAATTATTATAAAATTAACCATTTTGAAGTGAACAATTTTGTGGCATTTAGTGTATTCGCAGTGTTGTACAACTATCACCTGTCTCGCTCCAAAACACATTCTTCTTCCCAAACAAAACCCTGTATCCACAAAGCATTATTGCCTATTCTTCCCTCTTCTCAGCCCCTTGAAACCACTAGTCTAGGTCTCTGCAGATTTCATGCCAGTGGAATGGTACAATATGAGGCCTTTTATATCTGGCTTATTTCACTTGGTTTGTTTTCAAGGTTCACCTGGGTTGTAGCATGAATCAGAACCTCATTCCTTTTTATGGCTGAATCCTATTCTATTGCATGGATAGATCACATTTTGTTTATCCATTCGTCCCTTGATGGACATTTGGATTGTTTCTATCTTTTCGCTCTGTTTGGGGTTTTTAAACTTTGTAGACATCATCCCAGATCCATGCACTGTTATTTTCTTTGTGAATATCCTAGGTCTTGATTCCCTTGCTTCTCTTTTGAGAGAGCATTTAGAGGTATATGAGCTGCCATAGTAAATGAGAACTACATGATCTCATGGTGGGGAATCTGGCACTGCTACTTGCGGATGTCCTGCCACCCAGTGGGCTGACCTTGACTCCTCAAAAGACAGCCCCCTCCAGGACAAAGACAACATTTACTCAGGGCTTAGACCAGTGGTTCACAACCTACCTGTACATTGCCATCACTTGGGGAGATTTAAGAATTATCAAAGCTCTTGCTTCACTTCCAGAGAATCTGGCTTGATTTGTACGGGGTCAAGGCCTGGCATTTTTTTGTTTGTGTGTTGAGTGGGTTAAATAGAGGCCCTCAAAACATGTGTCCAAGTCTTAACCCCCAGTGGGAGCTGGGAAAGAAAACTGAAAAGGTGTGTGACATGCTCCACTGGTTCCTTGTCATAACACACATGACAAAGCTGCTTTAGTATAAAACATTGTGGCCAGACAGCCTAAAGAATGAGAGAAAATATTTGCAAATGATCCACTAAGGCACTTATACCAACAATATATAAAGAACTCTTAAAGTTCAATTATTAAAAGACAACCCAATTTAAAAATGGGTAAAGGATCTGAATAGGCAATTCTCCAAGGTAGATATACAAATGGCCAACAAGGACATGAAAAGATGCTGGACATTGTTAGTCATCAGGGAAATGCAAATCAAAATCCATAATCCAGTATTGCCTTATACCCACTGAAGTGGCTAGAATAAAAAATATAGGTAATAACAACTATTGATGAGAATGTGGAGAAATTGGGACCCTCACACACTGCTGGTAGGAATATGAAAATGGTACAGACCCTGTGGAAAATAGTGCGGTGTTTCCTTGAACTATCAAACGTAGAGTTGCCACAGGACTAACAGTTCCTACATTCTGACAAACTCCTAGGTGTATACCCAAGAGAATGGAAAACATATGTTCACATAAAAACATTTACACACGGGACGCGTGGGTGGCTCAGTCGGTTAAGCGTCTGCCTTCAGCTCAGGTCATGATCCCAGAGTCCTGGGATCGAGTCCCGCATCGGGCTCCCTGCTCCGCGGGGAGCCTGCTTCTCCCTCTGCCTCTGCCTCTCTCTCTCTCTCTCTCTCATGAATAAATAAATAAAATTAAAAAAAACCCATTTACACAAATGTTTTATAGCAGCATGATTCATGATAACGAAAAGGCAGAAACAATCCAAATGTCCCTGAACAGAGTAGTGGATAAACAAAATGTGGTCTATCCATATAATATTTCTCAGCCATTTTTAAAAAAGGAATGAAGGCCTGACATGTGCTATAACTTGGATCAACCTTGACAGTATTATGCCAGTCACAAAAGACTACATCTTGTGTGACTGCATTTATGTGAAATGTCCAGAATAGGTAAATAGATAGAGATAGCAAATTAGTGGTCATCTAGGGCTAGAGTGGGGCATAGAGGGGTAGGGGTGATAATTAAATGGGATTTTTTTTGAGGTGATGAAATATTCTAAAAATGCCTGTGGTGACAGTTGCATGTGTCTGAATACGCTAAAAACCACTGAATTGTACACGTGAAATGGATGGCATCATATGTGAGTTTTATCTCAATAAAACTGTCCAAAAGTGAGCTGGAATTGTGGCCCAGAGCCCAAGCCCTCTCCAGCTTCTGCCACTTAATTAGCTGTGTGAGCCTTCATTGAAGCACATAGTAAATGCTCAGTTAACTGTGGTTTCGCTTTTCTGGCATGATATTTTAGGAGGTCCTGGCATTTTCTCTGTAGCTGCATCAGGGTTAGCATTGCCAGATGTGGTCTGCTCAATATCCTCATGACCAAGTGGCATATCTAAGGACTATAGTTCTCAGTGTATCCCCACATAATGGGAAACACTCTGCAGTGTTCCAGTGACATGGGAGGCTGGAAGGGTGTTTAAGTGGGAATGACATGAACCAATTTATACCTGAAGACAATTCCAGTGGTATGGAATAGAGGATGAGGAGAAGGAGAGAAGAGAATTGAGTCAGGGAGGCCTTGGTGGAAGCCAGTCCAGTGAAAGTGATCTGAATTCAGGCATGAGCACTGGGGATGCACCTCACAGGTGGCAGCATCTCATAGGTAGGGCAGTACAGCTTGGTAGCTGATTGGATGGACAGGTGGAAATACAGGGCTGGCTTTTGCAGAAATGGAGAGAGGAGGGTTAGGGGCCACCTGGATAGAGCTGGAAAACTTCAGATTGCATGAGGACAGAGGTCAGGTGAGGCTGGGACCAGGGTGGTACCTGTGGGGTGGGGTGAGGAGAAACAACTGACTCCTGATGAGAGAGGTCCAAAAGATGGGCTTCTCCAGTCTCCCGGATCCTGGTCTGCCAGTAAGAAGGTGCTGGCTTCATTCTGTGACCTTTTCATGGGTGGGTTTGTGTGTGGGGTGGTAGCAGAGGGAATAGGAACATGCCAAGGAAATGCCTCGTTCACCCTCAGGGTTTGCAAGAGAAAGTCTCATGTGTGCTGCAACCTCCTGCCTGAGGTCCTGGGGTTTGTGTGATGCCTTCTCCCCCACAGGGTCAGGAACACTGAGAAGCACTGTGGTCTAGGGGATGTCACAGTGGCTTTGGATGCGGGGGTTCCAGGGTTCACACCTGGAGCTGCCTTCTTGTTTAAGTTGTGCAACCTTGGGTGAGTCACTTAACCTTCCTGAGTCCAGTTTACCAGCCCATTAGTCGAGGATTGTAGCTCCCTCTTTCTAGAAACAGGTAACATCATTACTTCCATCTTCTGGATGAAGGAATTCAGGGATTAGGAATTCAGTATCTTGTCCAAAGTCACATGGCTCACAAGTGGAAGAAAGATGGTTTGGATGCTGGCAGTCAGACTCCAGAGCCTGTCTACGATAAAGAATAGCTACATAAACTTGGCCACCTAGGCCAGTTCTCCAGATTGTCTAAACTTTGACAAAGTCCACAATGGACTGGATTGAAGAGTCCTGTAAAATCAGCCTCCCTCATTTTATTTATTTTACATATATAGACTCTGAGGCTCAGGGAGATTAAGTAACTTTCCCAGAGTCACACAGAAAATCAGCCAGAGTCCTGCCTTGAACCCAATTGTACCTGATCCTCATTGTGGCTCTTCTTCTGCTTTCTGGCCCCAGCCTGCAGAGGGTCATTTTGCTGAATCCTGTTAACTCTTCCTTTCCAAGTTCATACTCTGTGCCATTGGGCTATGGGCCCAGGGTGTCCCCTGATGCTGCCCTGACTGATGTGAAACCCAGTTTTCCGTGGCTGCATATTGATGCCTTAGACAACAGCCTAGTGTTTCAGAGGAGTCTGCATGTTACAAAAAAGGGCAGCAGGTGTTATTTGGGCTAAATTGACCTTGAAATTGATTTCTTTATTTTATGACTTACTGAGAGGCGATTAATACTTTTTTTTTTCCTGCAGTCTGAAACAATTTACATGGTAATAGAAGGCATAGTCAGTCAAATAAATTGCTGGAAGTGGTTGTGTTCCAAGGAAAAAAAAAATACAGAGCTTACTCACATTGATTTCTTTGCCCTGGGGAGAAGCAGAGATTTTAACATCTGGGAATAGGGAGCTAAATTTTATCTCTCATTTTAAAAGCAGAGGACTGAAGAGCTTAATCTGACATTTACACGAAATTCTCTAAGTTGGGGGAAACAAGGGAGCTGAGTTCCTTGCTGAAGGTTAAGGGCATTTTCTCAGAAGGACTCTGTGTGGTTTGATCTGGGGGGTGGCAGGTAGGTACCAGACGACATTTTCAGAAGATGGGCCTTGGAAATTTGGCTGCCTCGCTGCCTTGCTGCTGGGCACTGACAGGGAATGGTGGTGGTGGGAGGCTGGTGACATAAACTCTACCTAGACCCAGGTGGAATTGCCAAGGAACCATGTGAGTGGAGACCCTGCTTCCAGATTTCTGGGCTTTGCCATGCGGCTGTTCTACCCAGAGGTGGAATTCGAGTTCAGCTGGTGCATCAGTATGCATGTATGGCTAGTGTTTCTCACTGTGTTGGGATGGGTTTGAGACTGCACCTCTTGACTCAGCAGGAAAATTCAGTGCTCCATTAGTACTGTCTGCCTTGGGAACACAAGGGGCAAGTGTAGTTTGTGTGCCACATACTTGAATTTCCAAGTAAAAACCAGCATTTCTCACTCAGACCATACTGACAGGGCTCTTGTCCTCCAAAGCAACTCCAAGTCATTTACCACATAATGTGGGCTAAATTTTTTTCAGAAAATGTCAAGAAGTGAATCTCTATCCAAAGGGCTCTGCTATAGAATTGCCATATGTTATTCCATTAAATTATTTTCTTTTCAAAATAAAAATTTTTCATTAAAAATACATGCCCAGAATATACAAGAGTCAGAAGCATAAAATCCCCACTTCCCTACTATTCCATTCTGCTCAGCCAACTAACTCCTATTTCCAAAATTAGCCATTTATTTTTACCAGTTTCTTATCTATCTTCCAGAGATTTCAGTGCATACACTCTATATGCATATAATCTTAAAACAAAGAACAGATTGTGGCATACTATATGAACCACTCTGCATTTTACTGTTTTTCTCTATCATTCCATATCTAGCTGCCTCATTATCTTTACTAAGGATTTCTGGATGCACCATGCCTGATTTAGTTGGTCTCTGAATAATGGAAATTTATGTTGCTCCCAATGTTTTGTAATTAAAAACAGTGCTTCAGTGCATATCTTTGGCATTGGTCATTTTCTACATGTGCAGATATTCCAAGAAATGGAATTGCTAGTTCAAATATTACCAAGTTTTAAAATGTTGACCAATGTGTACTTGCACTGCGTATTAGAACATAGTTTTCCACACTGACCAGCTCGCTACCTGGCTCAACCTTTGCCTTTACCAATCTCAGTAAAAAAATAATACATCGCCTTAATTTGCATTTCTTTTATTATGGATGAAGTCAAGGATTTTTTAACGTGTGCAACAGACGTTTGCATCACCATCTGCTTTGTGAGCTATGCGTTTCCCTTGCTCGAATTTTTCCTTTGACTTCTTTGGTGTTTTCTTATTATTTGAGGGAGCTCTTTATAAATGTAGGAAACTACCCCTTTGTTCAGTGAGTTATATATATTTTTTTATCTTGTCCTTTGTCTTATATTTTATGGTCTTATTTTTCACACAGAAAACTTTATTTGAAATTTTTATTCATTTTTTATGGCTTTTATTTATTTGTTTTTTAAAACTGTGCTCTTTTTTCTTTTCTTTTTTTTTAAAATTTTATTTATTTATGTGACGGAGAGAGAGAGCACAAGCAGGGGGAGCCACAGAAGGAGAAGCAGGCTCCCTGTTCAACACAGGGCTTGATCCCAGGACCCTGGGATCATGAGCTGAGCCGAAGGCAGACACTTAACCAACTGAGCCACCCAGTCGCCCATTTTTATGGCTTTTAGCTTTGCGTCATAATTAGAAAGGTCTTTAGCATTCTGAGATGATAAAAATCTACACAATAGGATTATGGTAGGTCCTCCAGTTGGTTCACATATTGAGGAGATACTCTGATTTTTTGCCTTGGCAAATGCAGCCTCCACAGCATGGTGGAGATGCCTCTTGTCTGTGATCACCTAGAGGCCACGATCCGCCCTGGTAGGCTCTTCAAATTTCCCTGTTTCTTTCAGCATACAGACTTCTCGAGGAGTGTCACACCCCTGTGGTCAGGACATTTTGGGGTACAGTGGGCCCAAGATGCTTGGCAGACATTTAAAGAGCTTTCCCCACCTGTCTTTCCCAAGTGGGGTCCCTGCAGGTCTTACTAGTTCCATCCATGGGAACCCACTATGCCCCCAACCCACACCACAATTTCTGTTCATTAGCTGTAGTCTTGGCCTTCTGTTAATTTGAAGGATAAACCCTTTAAAGGTCATTTTTATGTAAAGAATGTGACTTTCTAATGCTTTCTATCACGTTCTTTGGGAGCTCCCACCAGTTCACATCAAATCCCCTAGAGGATAATGCCAGATGGCCCTATGGGGCTCTCTGGCTTGGTCATTGTTTAAACTGGCTCAATCCTCACTGTTGGTGATCCATGTCCCAGCTTTTGAAATCTGTAAACCAAGACACAAGAATTCCAAGGGCAGGGATGAGGCCCAGAGAAGGGATCAGTTGTACTTGGGACAAAGGGAAAAGAGGTGGGCAGCAACTGTGGGTTGCTTAGGGTGGTGCTAGTCTGTGACCTGGGAATGGGAGATTGTCAGATCTTCTCTTTCCTAATGAAAAATTTTCATTAGGATGGACCAGTTTGAGTCAAAAGATGTGGAGGTTTATTGTAAGGACTCAAGGAGACGAGTGAGCCTTTTTCTGGAAACCAGAACAAAGTCAGACAACCACTCCCTCTCCTCTCTTTGAGAGATGTTATCTCTTATCTGTTTCTGGCTTAGATTCTACATATGTGCTTGTCACTGTCTTCAAGGTAAGGATGGAAACAAGCACAGGGGACTAGGTGTAGAGTCAGCTGCTTTGTTCAGGATAATACAGGGACTGTGTTAAAAAGGGTGAGGGCTGCTAATCCAAACAGGTGTGTACACAATTACAGGGTACAAAAAGGTCTATAGGTGTCAGAAAAAATCTTCTGAGGAGAGTGGCCCGAGTTGGTGCCATCCCCACCTCTCAGGAGTGAAGGCTCCCGACTAATTAACATGAGGTGGAAGTACCACAAGGAGGGATAGTCAGCTAGGTAGGAGCCTGGGCTGCTGGCTGGTGGGAGGGGGGTGGGAAGTGAGGAAGGGGCAAAGAGAAGGAGGGAAGTCTCTACAGGGGGCAGCTGGATAGGAATTCCTCGGGTGGTAAGGTTCCCACGTAAGATCATATTTGAGTGTCTTTCCATATTTGAGTCTCTTTCCAGGCCCCGGGACTCTCATCAGTGTGGTAGGAATGGCTCACCTGGGGCCTCCCTTCTCCTTTGTTCTAGTCTGCTTCCTCTAGAAGGCTTAGTTTTGGCTTGACCCAAACTTCACCTTCCCAGGGTAGTGGTTGCTATGAAGCCAGCACTGGCTTTGAATACAAGTGCTTCGGACCCCTGGAGCCCAAAGACCGTCTCCATGTGTCTTGGTCCTTATTCCTGAGAGAGTCCATGGTTGGTGCTGCTTGGGGCAGGTGTGCATCACTAGACCAGGTGGAAGTAGGCCAGGGGATGGGTCCTGGCACAGTCATGGGCCTGGGTCCCTTTCAAAGGACGACCCCTCAGTAGACAAGCACCCCAGGGGATCTGTAACACTTGGACCTTGTCAGCTGGGTGAGATCTGCTATGGGCCTGAACTCCTCATTCAAGTGTAGTTTTTAGTTGGCTCATATATAAAATGGGGCCAAGAAGGAAGGGAGAAAAAAGAGCAATTCTCAGGCCAGAGACATTTATCAAAGGCGGAGTAGTGCATCTGTCTGCAAAATCATACCTTTGGCAACATCTTTCTCCTTCTCTCCCCTCCCAGGTTGCTGCTTTAGGCAGTCTCTAGAAGGGGGACCATGATTTGTGCTTATATCCCTCCCTCCCTTCCTCCCTCAACTCATTAATCATTTCAGTAAACTGAGGGGGTAGCATGGGGATGGGGGACCATCCTCCACATAGAGGAAGGAGGGATACAAGCACCATTTTGATCTCCTGGTCGCCGGGTTTTTCCATGACCAGTGTCTATGGCAAAACTGCAAAAAAGGGAAATATCAAGAGGTGTTTGTCTTGTTGGTGTAAGTGAACTATTGACAGAACTCTGTGCATGGGTCTGAGTAACTTGTGGCTACTGCTGGAGAGTAGGCAGCTTCTTCGCTCTGTTTCTCTCTCTTCCTGTCTTTCTTTTATTTATTTATTTATTTATTTTTATATTTTTTTAAAGATTTTATTTATTTGAGACAGAGAGAATGAGAGACAGAGAGCACGAGAGGGAGGAGGGTCAGAGGGAGAAGCAGACCCCCCGCCGAGCAGGGAGCCCAATGCGGGACTCGATCCCGGGACTCCAGGATCATGACCTGAGCCGAAGGCAGTCGCTTAACCAACTGAGCCACCCAGGCGCCCTCTTCCTGTCTTTCTTCCTCTGTCTCTTTGGATCTCTAGGTCTCTGTCTATATCTCTGTCTCCCTCGCTTGTGCATGAATGCACATACAACTTTCTCTCTGCCCAGGAGGTTGAAGAGGTGACTCCAGGTCGAACCCCAGTGACTTTCAGTTAATGGCAATTTGGAGCTTTAGGCACTGCTGCCACTTTTGAGGTGGGGGCAGCTCCCCAAAGTTGGGTGGTGACTGACTGTCACAGGCTCTTGTATGCTGTGCCTCACGGAGAAGTGGATAAAGGCCTCAGAGGGAGAATACAACAGCACGACAACAATCCATCTGTTCACATGTGGGCCCAAGCCCTGGCTCTCCTGCACCCCTGCTGGGTACTTTGGACAGGTTCTCAGCCTTTTTGTGCATCTGCAACTGTAACATGGGGCTGAGATTGAGACCTACTTTTGATATCCTTGTGAGGGTTAAAGAACAAAGTACACAAAGAGCACGAAGCGCACAGCAGTGCATGCGCTCCAGGAACAGGAGCTATTGCCGGGGTGAAGCAGTGGAAGGTCAACCTGCACCTGCCACAGGACACTTGGGTGTGGACCTTGGGGCTTGGGTGGAGTATGCACACTCGGAGAAGAGTCTAGACCAGTGCTGCCTAATAGAGGCGTCAGGAGGGCCACACATGTAATTTAAAATTTTCTAGTAGCCACATTAAAAAGTAGAAAGAAACAGATTAAATTAATTGCAATATATTTTATTTCAAATATTCATAGTATATTTATGTATTTAAATAGAACACTTTATTTTTATATGCTGTTAAATATCACTTTAACATGAATCAATATAAAATAATAATATATTAGTATGAATGAGATTTTATAGTCATTTTATGTTTTTCATGAGTGCCTTCAAAATCCAGCAGGTAATGTATACTTAGAGCACATTGCAGCTCAGATTAGTCCGATGTGCCTAGTGGCTGCCGTATGGGGCAATGCAGGTCTAGACCCCTCCAGGAGGGGGGCGGAGAGAGGGAGAGAAAGTCCTGTGAGTAAATGTGGCGAGAGACCGGGGGTCATGCTAAACCGGATTCCTCCAAGTTGGAACTTTGTCTTCAACGTGGGTTCCCCCACCTGTTTCTGTTTTTGTTTTTACCAGGATGACAAATGTGAGAACTCTGCCCTCCTCTCTAGGGCCAGGAACAGTCCAGAAGACTCAGTAAGTAGAAGCATTTTGCTGAACGGATTAGACTGAGAAACTACTTTTGCCTCCTTTTCAGCCTCCTTGGTCTCCATCATCAATCACCAGGACTGGTTTTTACCTGAAACTGATCTTGCTGGAGGAGTAACTGGGTTTGAGGGGAATAAGTGTTCCTGGGCACTCGCAGAATTTCTATTAGGAAGCACGTGGGGCCAGAGTCTCAGCCCGTGGTACCTGATATGAAAGCTGAGCACCTCCCTCGGAGAAGGGCCGGGCTTACTTGGGGGATAGGTCTGGGGGAATAGCGACTGGTAGAGGGGCCATGGGCTGGTCTCTTGGCTTCTTGATGTGGAGACGGACCCCACAGTGGTGGGAAAATGGAAGGAAGTTTAACATCATTTTATTGTTCCCATGATAGAGACAGGAATGCTTATGAGTGCCTTGAAGCCCCACATCATGGTGTGGGATTTGGGTCATTCGGGCAAAGGACTGTGGATGGTGCTAGATGTGAATTCCTGGGCCCCCTGCACGTGTCACCCAGGTGTACACAGGCAGTGATGCTCCCTGCACATAGGGTTCCAGGAACACCCCTGCTTGTCCTCTCTGGGGTGTGGGAACGGTGTGGTGTAGTTCTAAAGTGTGTTCTGTGACTATGAGATGATCTCAAGGGGCACATAGACCTCTGTTGTTGCTGCTTTGTATTAGTCACGATGTTTTTGGTCTCATGAGTATCTTTATAGCAAGCGATACTGGCTTTCCATTTATGGTAGCAACATGAAAATTTTTTTGAAAATATTTTTTGAAGATGGGAGTTGACTTAGAAAAGAGTACAAAGAGTTTGGAGGTAATATGTAGATATGGCAAGACATTTGTGGCGGGGATAAGAAAATGGCTGAGAGTAAATTCTTCAATCAAAAGATGTTTACGTGACCTTGGGCAGCATCCATGTGTGCCTTATGTTTGGTGCACTCCCAATCTATGCTGATACTTGGTGCAGACTGGACAGTCAAAGGGCCCACTCCTTGGCTTCTGTCTGTTCCCCCAAAATGACTTTTGAAGCTGGGTTTTTATCATAAACTCATTGCCGAATCACCTGAAAGAAGTGTTCACCTGTGATGCTAAATGGAGGAGGAAGAAGATGAAAAATGATGAGAAGTGACAGTCACACAACTGGTTTTCTTGTCCCACTGTACATCTGACCAAGTGTTTCCTCTCGGTTCTGAGTCAGTCCTCTCAATGACCCCGTCAGGTAAGTGCTGTTTCTGTCTTCATTTTGTGGATGAGGAAACTGAAACTCAAGGAAAGAACGTGCCCAAGGTCACACAGCCTGGCCTCCCCCTCTGGCCGATGGTGTCACTGGGGCACAGTCCATAACTCCACAGCACATATGTGTAATAGTCTTCCCATTTTGTAGATGGGGAAATGATTGATGGATCAGGAAAGTGGATTTTATGTCTTGGCACATAAAAAAGTTCCCTGGACCTTAGTGGTTTAAAAGGACAAACATCATCTCACAGTTTCTGTGGGTCAGGAATCTGGGAGTGGCTAAAATGGGTGGTTTTGGCTCAAGGTCTCTCATGAACTTGCGCTGTCTTCATCCGCCGGCTTGAGTGGGGCTGGGGAATCTACTTCCAGGCTGGTGCGCTTATGTTGTTCCTGGCGGGTGGCTTTAGCTCCTCTGTGGACCTCCCCATAAAGTTGCTTGAGTGTTCTCAGGACATGGCTCCCTAGGAGGGGGAGGGAGCAAGGCAGAATCCATGATGCCTTTTATGACCTCTCCTCAGAATTCATATGCTGTCACCTCTGCCGTATTCTGTCCCTCATGCAAACCAACGCTGATGAAATTGTGGAAGAGGGCTACACATGAGTAGATACCCAGAGGAGGGATTGTTGGGGGCTGTTTTGGAGGCTGGCTAGCACACTTTGGATCATCTTAGAATAACCATGTCTTATAGTTGTACACAGGATTCTTGTAACCTCACACCAAGTCTATGAAAAGAAAACCTAAAGATACCAAACCCATTTTGCAGGTGGGAAAATGAAGCATGGAACAAGGAAATGACTCACCAGAGTCTTGAAGTTGGCCTTGCTATGCCGGAACTTTTAAAGAGAAGGATGGAAAAGTGGGGAGAAAACCCTCTGATTTAATGCTCATTGCCCACAATAGGACCAAAGGTGGCTTGAGATTTCTCCATTTGTCAGGATCTTAGAAGAGCACCCTCTTGATTTTCAGCTTTGTTGGATTGGGTTAGCTGTTCCCTGGTCCTGAGCCCCACCTCATTAAAGCTGATGGGTTCTCTCTACTGGAAGCAAAGATGTGCTCCTGTTAGTTTCCCCACTGGAAACTGAGGAACTTTAGAGGTTTGCTGAGGTCAACAACCCTAACCCCCTCTTTCTTCTCCACCTCTGACCTTCACAGTGCTGCTAGTCTGGGTCCTTCTGGCTGGAATCCATGGGTCAGCTTCCCAGCCTAACGTGTCATAGGTAGGAGCAGTCATTTTTGTGACTTCTGTTGGTGGCAGCATGCGGTGACCAACATTTCTGGATGGCAGCCTGTCTCACAGGTTTCAAAGCGTGAAACATGTTCACTCTTTGATGCAGTAGTCACACTTCTAAGAATTTACACCTTGGGGATGAATGGACGAGTATGAGAAACTGTGTTTGTATATTTGTTGAAGGATGATTGTGTTAGCAAAAAATAATAATAAAGATGCAGCCTCAATATCCATCATAAGGAATTGTTTAAGTAAATTACATGCATCCATAAAGTCCAATCCAAGCTGCTGCTAGAATTTCGTCGTGAGGATTTATGTTTATGAACTTGGAAAGATGCTCATGACATATTGTTGAGTGAGAAATACAGCATATATCATATGATTCCAATTATGTGCAATTATATTCATATATCTCCCTTTCTCTGAATGCAGAGAGAGGTGTCAGAAAGGCAGATGGGGAATTCAACTAAATTGGTGGTTTTACATTTTTCTTTGGACTCTTCCAGCTTTATTTATTTTTTACAGTGAGTGGTTATTCTCCTTGATAGTAGTAGTAATAATAATAATGTTGGTAATGACTATTTATAAAACTAAGCAGTGAGTCTTGGGCTGTTAAGTGAGGGTACCCAGGGCAGCTGATGGTATTTTATTACAGTTTTATTCTTAATTGACATAGAAATGCTACAGTCCACTTGGAAGAGTGAAAATGAGGCTCACAAGACTGAAGTAGTGTCTGGAGGCAGACTTTTTTGGTCCTTGGCTGCTCCAGGGGCCAGAAAACCTTTGGCCTTGGCATCTCACCACCATTTCCATTCGCCACTCATGGCCCTGCCCTGTGCTGCCACCCAGTTCCCTCAGTCCTGACCTCCAGCTTTCCACTTGGGTACCACCTCCCAGAAAGGTCCTATGCTGGATACAACAGGTGTCATTCTCTGGCATCCAGGATCCAGGACATAATGACAATGATAGCCAGCATTATTGGGCACCTAGGAAGTACCTGGCATTGTGCTGTTTCAAATGCATTATCTCTTCTACACCCCAAAGTTGCCCAATGAAGGAAGAACTGTTCCTACCCCCATTTCTGCAGCTGAGGGACAGGCTCATAATCTCATAGCTAATGAGTGGTGTTTCTGGAACTCAATCTGGTTTTGACTGTTTCCTGAGCTGGGTTGCACTGAGGATAAGGCCACCCGGTTTTGTTTAGTGGTGCAAGGAACATATCTGGGAACATTTTAGATGTGGGGTTGATTCTGGAATCAGCAGGTAAGATGAAAATGATACCCGGTCAAAGTTACCTGTTAAAGATAACTAGAGGATGCCAGGTTGGAGGCCTTTCTTCCCCTTGATACATCTCAGACAGCTGCCCTTTCTTTGAATATTAGAACAAATTGAGGTCTTTGCTTAGGTGCCACATGAAATGGTTGTGTTGAGGTGACATGGTGGAGGCATGACATACACTTCTCTTTAAATATTGGGGTCATCTGTGGCCAAATGGTCGCATGACAGGGGACACTTAGGAAATGAAACCGAGTGAGAAACTTGCAGACTCACTCCATTCTGGGGTTCACTCTGGAAAAAATGTGTCCTAAAGTGGATGGAGGTGACCCTGCCCATGTGAAGAACGCTGCTACTCTCATTTTTTCTCTCTTGATTCTCCTGGAGACCTAGTACAGCTAAGTGGCAGAGGCGAAGTTTCTACTTTGGTCTGCTTCATTCCAGAGCTGTATTTCCTAACCTCTCTACTCTTTTGTAGCAGAAATACACTGTATTCCCTTTCTTGTGCTGTACCAAAATTTGCCAGAAACTTACTTTAAAGCAACACCTATTTATTATGTCAGCTAACAAGTGTCAAGGGTCTGGGAATGCATGGCTGGGTCCTCTGATCAGGCTCTCACAAGGCTGCAGTCAAGGTGTCATCCAGGGCTGGGGTCTCATCTGGAGCTTGGGTCCCCTTCTGAGCTCAAGTGGTTGTCAGAAGAATTCAGTTCCTTGCAGTTGTAGGATGGAGGCCCTCTGCTCATAGAAGCTGCCTGCAATTCCCTGCCACATAGCCCTCTTCCTAGGCAGCTCACATCCTGGCAGCTTACTTTCTCAAGGCCATCAGGGAGTCTCTCCTGGGCAGGCTAGCAAGATGGAGTCTTACATATATATGTCCTAATATAATCACACACATGGCATTCCATCACATTTTCTATCAGTTAGAGGTGAGTCATGGGTCCTGCCCCTACTCTAGTGGAGGGATGATCTATGGCATAAACCTGGGTCTGTCCACCCCAGATACTTGTTCATGAAAATCCTGAGACAAATCCAACTTCCTCCTTGTGTTGGGACCAAGTGCTCTGCTCCATCATCTTTCCGGTCAGCATCCTCCTCTTCCTCCCCCTGTAAAGGGCTCATAGCTCCCCCAGGCACCAGCCTCCACAGCAGTGCGGGACTCTCCAGCCTCCCTGACCCCCAGCCATCTGGGTGTCCTCCTCCCCATGTCTATTCTGTGGGACACTCCCTGCAGCAGCCTCCATAGCAAATGAATACTTAATGGAATGCTGCCACCTTTTGGAATTTAGCAAAAGTGATCCCTGTTGTTTAGAGGGATGGATGTGAAGGTCTAGGAAGAAAACACAGTCCTGTTCCCTTGTACACACCCCCACGCATGCACACGCAATCACCCAGCCTTTATTTCCGCTGGTGATCGACTAAGATTTGATGCCGGATTCCGGAAGAAAAAAAAAAAAAGAAAAGGAGCCAGTTTCTTCTTGAGGCAGGTTTGTTCTTCATTTATGCTCTGGTTCATAATCACTGTGAGTGCTGACAGGCCTGTGCCGTTTCACACTCTAAGAGGCAGCAGAGTGTATGAGCAGGAGCCTTGGTGCATTGGGCTGGATTTCGTCCCTGGCTCTGCCTCCAGCCCTCCAAGGATTTCAGCTTCCTTATCTACGTTCCAAATGTAGGTCTACCAGGCTCTTCCAGCTCTCAACCCCCTGATCCCAGGTTGCGATGTCTGTAACCAGGTATGGGAAATAGGTAAGACCGCATTTATAGATGCCAATCAAATAGGAGTGGTGCTAAGGCCATTTCTGTCCTCAGCAGGAGAGACTGGCACCGTTAATTATTAATGATTAATAATTAGGGGACAGTGGCAGCATGGGTGCCATCCCAATGCCAGGTATCTCATGGGGACTCACAGGAGCCAACACAGAGCTGCCTCCTGCCCTGCCTCCCCTGATGCTTCCCTTCCTGTGTATTCAAGGACGTTGCTATCCTCCCATCCCCCAGCATCCTTTACATTTCCCTAGCTTACTCCCAGTTTGAAGTCACTAAAGTTTGTCCATTCTCCCCTTGGCATATCCCTAGCAGACCCACTACTCTGGTTCACGCCCTTGTTATGGCACATCTGGATTGTATAACTACCTGTGACCAGTCCTTTGCTTTAGCTTTTCCCTCTTCAATTGATCAGCCTCACATGTTTGACCATGACTCTCCTTTTGAGCATGCTTCAGTAGCTCCATGTGATGTGAGAATAGAGTGCAAACTCCTCTGATTACAAACTTGGCATTTGGCCCCCATCTTGCCATTCCTCTAGCCTTGGTCCCCCTGTCGCCATGCACCATATTCCCTGACTGTGGACCCTTGCACAGGTTATTCCCTCTGCTTGACTCACTGCCCACCCTCCCAATCTAAGTTCCTAACCATCCGTCAAGATCCATTGGAAAAGCCTTGTTCAAAAATTCTCCTAAGTCCTTCCATTGCATTGAATTTCTCCATCCACTGGATGCCCTCTGCCCTCCATTCCTCCCTCACCTCCTTCTTCCTCACCTCCCCTTGTCATCTATCCCTCTCTCATTCCCCTTCCCTTAAACTTTGCTGCAGTCACTGTTAAGAGTCAAAAGATACAAAAATGAAGTAGACTCACATCCTGCCCTTAAAGGGCTTGCAGTGAATGAGGGAATGAAAACAGTGAATAAAAAGAAACCCATAATTGAGGCATAATCTGATTGCTCCTTGGTGGAAACAATACAAAATTCACTGGTGGTACGAATAGATGATCAGAGAAGGCTCCATGGAGGAAGTGACACTTAGAGTCTTGATGGGCAAGGAGGATGCTCAACACCAGTTGCGGGGGCCAGGGGTGCTAGGGACCACCATGGGCATGGACTTCAGTCTGATTCAAATTCTAGAGGAGGGCATGTTGGAGAAACAGGCATGCCTCAGTGCTTCATGATGGACACAAGTCAAGGTTTTGATGTGATTGATGTGGGGCCACAGAAGGGTTTTAAGCTGGTGATTGTCTCAATCCGATTTGCATTTTATTTATTTATTTATTTATTTATTATTTTTTTTTTAAAGATTTTATTTATTTATTTGACCGAGAGAGACACAGCGAGAGAGGGAACACAAGCAGGGGGAGTGGGAGAGGGAGAAGCAGGCTTCCCGCTGAGCAGGGAGCCGGATGCGGGGCTCGATCCCAGGACCCCGGGATCATGACCTGAGCCGAAGGCAGATGCTTAACGACTGAGCCACTCAGGGGCCCCCCGATTTGCATTTTGGATCTCCATGGGACCTGACTTAGGAGCTGAGTGACTGGAGGAAGCCTTAGTCCCTCTTGGGCATTTTTCACTCCTCCACCCCACCAGAGCAGGCCTCCGGAGCAGAGGGGTCACCAGCTCGGCACCCAGGCTTCTAGGCACGCTCTGCTTCTCATTGCTAATATGCCTTTCTAAAGCGTCTGCTCGGCAGAAAACCAAGTGTGTGGATGAGATAACAGCATTAAGAGCAGAAGGACAAAGCTGATACTCGGGGCAGTGAGACATGGAGGCTTAAATTCTTTCCCTTCAAAATGTCGCACATGATTTTGGTCATGTGATCCTGATTAAAGCAAGCCAGGCTTGCTAGGATGAAATGCTAAGTGGTGCTTGCGACCTCAGGCACAGGGAGTGCAGAGGTCTGCTGCTCTGATGAGCATCCCTGCCATTTCTCCCCACTGTTTTCTGCCAGATAAAAGAGGGAAATCTATTTAGCGATTTTTCCAAATCCCTGAGGATGGTTGTGCCCCCTGGAGACACAGTGATACTGACAGGTTTCCAATGTTAGATCCAAATTCAGGTTGGGATTGAGGGTCTTGTATTCTCCCCACCTCCTGAAGGAGTGTCTAAAATACAGTGGGCACTCAATAAATACTTGTTAACAAAATTAATGAGTGAGTGAAAGAGTCAGTCTCATTGATTTGGAGCACCCCAAAAGGCTTCTTTGTGCCTCTTCCAAAGTCAGTATGTTACCTCCCCCCAACTACCCTCCTCACTTTTGTCACCAAAGATTGATTTTGCTCATTCATGAACTTGATGTAAACCCCAACAATAAAAGTGCATCTGCCTTCTTCTCTTCAGCAGCATCCCCAGGACGTCCAGCTATG
Source organism: Neomonachus schauinslandi (assembly GCF_002201575.2). NCBI lineage: Eukaryota > Metazoa > Chordata > Mammalia > Carnivora > Phocidae > Neomonachus > Neomonachus schauinslandi. The sequence continues at coordinate 141,784,422 of NC_058407.1, forward strand.
TTGCTGCATGTATCAGTAGTTACTCCTTTTTAAATTGTTGAATTTAAACTGTTGAATCCTGTTTCATTGATTATACCATCATTCTCTGGAATTGTTGATGAGCATTTGGGTTGTTTTCAGTTTGGGGGTATGTGTACTCTTGTACCCATTGTTTGGTGGACAGATGCACCCATTTCTCTTGGGACTATGCCACGGGATACATTCAGTCACATGATAGACACGCGTTTAGTCTTAGTAGATACTACCCCAAAATTTTCCGAAGCAGTTGTACAGATTACCACTCCCACAACCAATGAATATGAATCTCCCTTGCATGCCCTTTAAATGCATATGTTGTGAGTTGTCACAATACCCCAGAGGGGCAGGTGTGGTTATTGCCACCCCCAGTTCAGAGGGGCACACCGAGTGTCTGCTAACTCGGTGAAGGCTATATAGGTAGTCAGTGATGGTGGGAGCCTGAAGCAGGGGTGCCTGCAGGACGGCAGCAGGTCTTAGGCACTGTATACCATGGATTGTGAGCAAGCAGCTCTGCCATGGAAATCCCAGAGGGCAGTGTGGTGGAGTGTTTATGTGAACCTCACTTGTGAACCAGAATGCAGACATTGACCCCCAGCTCTGCCACCTCCTTCTTGTGTAAGCCCGGGCAAGCAGCTGGACCTCTCTGTGCCACACTTTTCATGTTTGTAAAATGGAGTTGATAAATCAGGTTGTTGTGAGGATTAAATGAGTTAACATAGGTAGAGCCTTAGGGGTGGGCACTAAGGAAAGGCTAACTCATTAGTATTCAGCTCTGCCCAGTTTGAGTGCTGGACTTAGCTCCTTGGGGAGGAGGGCTGCCTCTCGGCCAGCTCTAATAGTTGTCAGATAGGCTACATGATTCTCCACCCCTTACCCCCCCCCCCAGAAGGGAGCTGTCTCCTCATGAAATCTGGAATCTAATTTTGAGCCCCGATCATCGGTTTCACAAAGCCTGCTGGGGTGCAGCCTGACTGGTCCCTTCTGAAATGAGTCTCTGCTCTTTACTGCCCCTAATAAGAAATGTGGTCTGTTTGCTCAGGGTTTTACCCTTTATAGAAATGGTCAGATTTCTTTCTTCTCCACATCTCCATTCCGTAAATCCATGCCAAATATTGATGTTTGATGACTACAAATATCACACATAGCTTTTAATCAAGAGAGACGGAGGGAAGATAAGGGGAGTAAATATGTCTCTGTAAGGTAGTTCAATATTCTCTGTAACGATTTTGCTAAGAAATAAAATGAGTGGAGGGGAGGAGGTAGGGCTCTGTGATGTGTGTCAAGATGGGCTGGACCACCTGGAACATGCTGGACCATGCCTGGGCCTGCACTCCCAGCCCATGGTTTGGATTTAAGTTAGATGTTCATTACCCGGATCGGTAGATGCTATCTCATTTTACAGAAAGGAGAGATGTATTTTAAAGTGAATTTCCAATATGCCATCAGTCTATCCCATTACAAGCAAAATACATTGAGCCAAATTCTGTCGTCTGTTGTCGCTTGTCTGAGATGGGAGTAGAATGTAATTGCCTACCATTGCCAGCTCTCGAGAGATGTCAGCCTGCTGGAGGCCGAGGGGAGGTCAGCCTCTAGACTTTTGCCCATCAATGTTGTATTTCCCTCACATGGGGACAAAGGGCAGTAGTATGATCCTGGAAGGTTGGTAGGTGTCAAGCACTGAGAGATACTTGGCCTAGTTACTCCAGGCCAGGGCTTGGTCAAACCAAGTGAGACCTCTCGATCCAAATCCAAACCTCACCCATAAGGAGGGCCCCCAACAGCTCACTGCTACCCCAGCACCATCCCAGTGCCTGTGTGTTGTAGGAGCTCAGACCATTCTACTGGAGTGACTGAGCGAATGAACGAATGAGTTGGTGGGCCTCCCTGTCCACCAGCATCATTGTTGCTGTTTTGTTCAGCTTCTACTTTGGCATTTCGTATCCCTCAATAGCCTTTTGGTTGTATTTTTTTTTTTTAAGATTTTATTTATTTATTTGAGACAGAGAGAGCACATGAGAGGGGGGAGGGTCAGAGGGAGAAGCAGACCCCCTGCCGAGCAGGGAGCCCAATGCGGGACTCGATCCCGGGACTCCAGGATCATGACCTGAGCCGAAGGCAGTCGCTTAACCAACTGAGCCACCCAGGCGCCCTGCTTTGTATTTTGATAATCTCAACTTTTTCTAATTGAAAAAGATGATCAATCTCAGAAACCAATGTCAACAAAAACCAGTGACCTACCCATCCATTCACCCATCCATTCATCCACTCATTCAACCATACATATCTATCAATCTGTCCATTCATTCATCCATCCAATATTGTGCACCCACCATGGGCCAGGCCCCATGTAACTGCTGAGGCTGTAGTAGTAAGCCAAGACACACCTGGCTTATCTTCCTAGAGCCTACAGTCCAGTGGGGAGACAGAGATTAAGCATACTAGAGGACAATCATACTAGAGGATATCTATAAACAGAGATGAGTGCTCCATAAGGAGGAACATGGCTCTGGGACAGCCTATTACAGTGAAACCTGGTCCAGATTGGTGGGTATATCTGAGGTTTCCCCAGGAGGACACTCATGAGCTGAGGTCTTGTGGCAAGGGCAGGGAGTAGAGGATTCCACACAGAGGGGGCAGTGTGTGTAAAGGTCCAGTGGCCAGATCATTTCCAGGCACTCTCATAGGTCATCGAGAGTGGCTGGAACTCAGAAAGGGATGGTGGGGTATTCTAGATGAAGCCAAAAGTGTTGACAGCATCAGCCCACATGGGAATTCCAAGCCATGGGGAGGACATTGGTCTTTTTCTAAAAGGAATGGAAGGTTTTGAAAGGTTTTACAAGAGGTGATCTGATTTGCATTTTGTGAAGATCCCTCTGGCTCCTTTGAGGAACCTTGGCTGCAGTGTGGGGGAGGGGGAATCTCAGAGTCCATGAGATGGAAAACAGCTGGTGGCGTGGCAGTGGTCCGCCTTCCTCAGGCTTGGGCAGCATCTCCACCTGTCATCCAGGTGGATTTCCTTCAAAAGTCTCAGAATACCCACAGGCTCACAGTACATTTGCATTTGCACAATTGAAGATGGGTTCCCCAACATAAGCCTTCCAGGTTCTTGGCAGAGGGAATGTCAATAGACATATTTTTGTACAAGGGCTGCAGCATGACCCCCATCCCACCCCATGCATACAGGGATCTTCTGCTTACTTTCATATCTGCCAAGCCTGCTGATGGAGCCATGTCACAGCTCAGGATATGACTCCCAGAAACTGAGGTTAAATTGTCTAAAGACCGGGGGGGAATGAGGGATGGTGCAAATGAGGAGATTTTCATTCTTAGATGTCTGTGAGCTGCCAGTGACACCAGAATGTCACATCCAGTTCATGGGACCAGTTTGGACTATCGTTTTGTGGGAGGAAACCATTCAGTACCAGGGCCATACTGGTCCTGTGGAACTGTGTTGATGGGGCTGGGATCCATAACCATGTGGTGGCATTGGGAGAGTATTTGGTACCAGGTGCTTCTTTACATATCTCCAAGTTAGAATTCTTGCCTTATATTTATTTTACGCCCCAAATCAAAGTAGACGGGGTCATTTTTTCCCAGGTGTCATCAGACAACTGGATTCATGGATGGGCATCTGAAATCCTTCTTTCTGATCCCTTTTTCTCCTCTCCCCCCCTGCAGGATTCCAGGATCCCATCAGCTCCCCAAAATTCCCCCTTCAAGGGGGCTATGGGAGGGAATGTCAACCCCTGTAGGAACTGTGAGAAGCAAGTTCAGCCTTTTTTACACTACGATTGGCCACCTCTTTTGAAAAATTCTTGTATGTTCTCATGCCTACCAGGTCTCTTTTCTGTCTTATCAAAGATTCTCTCTTGGGTTGGGAATTGGAGGTCAGAAAGGAAACTCTATTCTGTTACATGCAGCCTGGGAGTTACATTTTTTTTTTCAACAACTGGAACTGCAGATGTCTTTAAACCAGAAGAAAGCAAATTTGGGCATGGGTTAAAAACAAACTCCATCTCCCTCCAGGTCTCCCTTGGGGACTGTGCAGGAGGGCTCTGGACAGTTGGGGGTGAATTTTCAGTGCAACTTTCACCTTTCTGGTTTTGCTGCCTGAGTCCACAGGGATTTCATAAACATTATGTTGCTCAATTTCGGTTCAATGGCACGGAGTCGTTCCAATGTGTTCTAATTACTCAGACATAAATGATTTCTGGTGCACTTTAAATGATTTCAGATGCACTTTTGTCTATCAGGCTGCTGATTTATAACTCCCTGGGACTTTGATGTTGTGCTTCATTGATTTCTTTTAAGGCTCTTCAGAGGTATATTTATTATAGATGATACATTTCCCTGTTCATTCGCTCCATAATTCTGAAACACTCTCATTTTCCACTTGTCAACACTCCATCCCTACCCCCTGCACTTATGCTGTCCCAATAGCAAGAAGACACATTTATTGAGTGCTTGCTGAATGCAGAACCAGGTACTAGATGCTATGGGTGAGTGGAGATACACAAATTAAACACACATTCACATTTCTTCCAGTGGCATCCTTATCATTTAGACAAAGGGACAGCACACACATAGATTCATTGATGTGACAGGAGAGAGAGAACACAGGGAGGCCACTGTGGTTAGTCCATGAGCTGTGAAAGATGCTTGGAAGAGAAGAGAGATGAGAGATGGGTAGGGTCAAAACTTTGTGTCCAGATCCCTGGGAGTGATGGTCCATGGGAGTGGTGCTTGGCCAAGACAGCTGGCTATGGTCCTGAGGATGTGGTGGGAGTCCCAGCTTAGTCCTGTTTTCATGGGTCTCCATCTTGCCATGCAATGGTCTCTTGAGCCTTAGTTTTCTCATCTGTAAAATGGAGCACATCCAATCTTGTTGGCCTCTATGGATTGGGCACTTTGAATGTACTAGGCAGGGGCAGATGGATGTTGTGTGGGACCTGAAGCTTCATAAGTTTTGGGAGGCTTTTAGAAAACCCCCGATTCTGAATGCCTGGCTAGGTCTCTGCCCCACAGTGGAGCCCACTAGAGTTAGTGCTGTGGTCTTCAATGGTTTTTAAGCACTGGACTTGTTTTCTTCCCAAATTATTTGTTGCATGGATGTCCGGTGTGTAAGACAGATAATAGTGGAGCTTCTGTGATTGGGAACCTTTTCTTTCTCCCTGAGACTGGGGCCTGAGGCATCTTCAGAAAATGTGTTCTGTAACTGGTCTTGATAGGGAGGTAGGATCTGAACTCAGCCCTCCTCCCCATTCCCCACTCTGGATGTTTCTTTGGGATTGCCTGAAAGACTAGCCCTGTGTTGAGAGGGACAGCATGGCCCCACTTTATGGGCGGTTCTTGCCACCACAGGCTGATCCCAGTTCTCCCAGGCTGGCTTCAGGCGTCTTTCAGTGACAGGATACTTTTCTTCCCTGAAGTACAAGCCTCAGGTTCCAGCCGCTGAGAACCAGGGGAAGGGACAATGAGGAGTATGCGCCACCTAGTGACCATTTCCAGGAGCTGTCACTCTCAGAACCGTCTGGGGAGGAATCTTTATCTCTGGGCAAGGTTGAGTCTGGGGATGTTGTTCCGCAAGGTCCTGAAGCCGCTTTTTGAGAGGGTGTGGCTCAGATCTGCATCTTGCTGCCTTAGAGCAGGAGTAACTCTTGTCAGACTGCCCTTGATTCTCCTGTGGAGACTCTGCCATTGTGAATATGGGCTCCCAGAGAAGTATCTGCCTCCCTTTTTCTTCTTCCCTTCACCATCATGGTCCCCCCTCCCCTTTCTGGTTCTACTTCTTCCCTCCCTTCCTCCTCCCCCTCATATCCTTCTCTTTGGTGTCACCCCCCTCCTCCCTCTCCCCTCCCTGCCTCTTCTCTTCTTTCTCCCTCCTCCCACCACCCACTAGCCCCTTCTCCTTGTCCTCTTGCTCCAGATCCTTCCCATCTCCTTCCTCCCTTCTTCCTTCCCTCTCCTCTTCTCCTTACTTTGGCTCAGCCAGCCTTCTTTTAACTAAATAGATCTTTTGGGGGTTCTGTATTGGTCCAGGTGCAAGCAGGGCAGTTGCTGAGTTAGAGGTAGGCCATGAGTCCCAGCTGTGGATGGTAAGGGGTTGAGATGGCTTGCCTTCCTTTCTTCCTTCCTCCATGCATTTGTGCATGCATGCATGCATGTATGCATTCATTCGCTTATTCATGAGTGCATGCACAGATTCAATAAGTACATTTTGAGGCAAACTATGTGTCAAGCATTGACAGACTCCATTCTGGCTTTAACCCCTGGGCACTTAGCACACACCATTCCTCTCTATTATCTTCCTGGAAAGTTCCAACTCACTTTCAAGACCCAGTCAAACATTGCCCTGCAGACTAAATTGTGAGCCTCACCCCCTTACCCATTAGACCTGGGGTCTTTGGAGAGCTTTTCCTTCAGTCTCCTTAAAGCCCAGCCCACAGGTTCCCAGCACTCGAACTCAGCCTTACATTGAGTCAAAACCCCTGAAGCTGGTTTTTGTCTGCCCCGGAACTCTGTGTTCTTCAGTGATTATGCTTGTTCCTCTCCCAGAGGGTATCCTGTACACAAAGCATCCCTAGAAATCCAGAAATCTTAGCACTAACAACATGAGAAAGGCTGATGGAAATGTTTTCTGTATTCTTGGGTTCTACTAATCACATTCTAATAAGTTTTCTTTATTCCTAGGGATTGAGTAAAAATAAGTTGTTTCCGAGGACTTTATCCTGGATGTCTTGTCTTGTGTTTTAGTTTTACTTTGTTTCTCTTCCTCTGTATTCCCAAGTTAATGCTGGGAAGGGGGAAGGTAGGTTTGTAGTTATGTTTGTTATTACAGAGTACGGTGAGATAGCCTATTATAAAATGGAGAAAAAGGATGATGGGAATGTCTACACTTTGGCTGCAACATCTTACAGGGTTATCTTCGGCATTGTGGAAGGTACTACTCTCAACTGAGGCTATCATCCAAACTCTCAGTGTCTAAGCTCTGGTATGCACTAGGTACTCAATAAATGGCTGGCAATTTAAGAAAAAATCGAGATTTAACTTACATACTATAAAGTACAAATCTTAATGTACAGGCCCATGAATTTGTACATATGCATACTTCCTGGATGCCATTAGCCAGATCAAGAAACAAAACATTTTCACACCTCAAAGTTTCCCCTGTGCCCCCTGCAGCCAGAACCACCCCTACCCAGAGCCCCCACCACTCCACTCACTTCCTCCTTAGATCAGTTATATCTGCTTTGGAACTTCATAAAAATGGAATCCTGACAGACTCCACTCAACATCATGCCCATGAACATCATCCATGTTGCAAATGGCTGACAGATTCGCACTTGGGTATTGAACGAATTGTCCACATGTTGGCCTTCTCATATGGGTTGAGTTGAAGCCTGCTTAGGAGGTTGAATCAGGATAGTTTCAGTTGAAGAGCTTCTTCTTACCTTTAACATGGATTTTGCTGAGTCCTAGCACCCTTGTGTGTTGGATCCAACACTCAGTTTCCCATTGCTGCCAGGCAGGATCATGGGTCCCAAGAACCCAGTGTGGGACGTTGGGTCACCAGTGGACACTAGCTCCTCCATTTACTTGTTCCACATGATTTCAGGGAGTCTGGGCTATTTAGAAGGCATCTAGCTGTCACCTGTGGACAGGACATGATGTCTAATATATTTGTAGTCAGTGTACGTCTTACCTGAGTGGCATCTGTGCAGGAGCCTCATGAGGAATTTGACTGGTTTATGAACCATCCCAAGGGGTCACCTGTGAGGCCTTAGCTCTGAGGCTGTGTTCATTCATGGGAAATACTGTTGGCCCCACTGAGGAGTCTGCAGGGTGCCCAGTGACATGCCTTCCAGGCTGCTGCTGCAAACACTAGGGTGAGGTTACCACCTGGAACAGATGGCCTAAATTCCCGGACAGGAAATACCCACAGGGGGACATGTTCAACATGAGATTAACAGGCTCTAGAGGGGAGGCTCAGGGACCTGGGGCTTGGACTAGATTGCTATTCGAGGTAAGCTCTTGATTTCATGACCTCATCTCTTGCCCCAACCCCGAGACTTCACTCACAATCCAGGTTGTTAACACTGAGAGATCTTATCCTGTTAGCCTTTCACTTGAAAGAAATTGGATTGAAAATCTCGCCAGACTGCCTCCGGACAGAGCTTTTCCATCAGCTGTGAATGACCCTCCGGCAGGGAGAGTTGCTTTCCTTTACACACCAATAGTAGGTGACAGAAGGGGGGGGCATTCCTCTCTGCCCGGCTGCTGTCAGAAACTCTTGGAGAGGGACCCCACTGGGAACTCACTGTCTGACCCATGACAAGGCCTGAGAAAGTCACTTCCCCTCTCTGTACCTGGGCTCACCTCCATTACATGTGCTTGTCCCTTAACAGAGTCTCATGGAGACTGTCAGAGTGGAGCAAATCACCTGGGAACATGGGGATTCAAACCCTGCTCTGGGTGTCTTGGGGAACCTCAGGGATGGGTTTGCCTACTCTCCTACCTCCAGTATTTTTACTGTGCCCATCCTGCTTTTTAGTAAATTTCTGTATCGTGTGGTAGATTCCTGGGGTATATTAAAAAAAACTATTAAACTCCCCAACACCTGAACTCATGAAACCTGAGTTGCTGCCCACTCTCTCCCTGGCCTGGTCTGCTCTCCTGATCCAGCAAAGAGTAGCAGTGTTTCAAGTAGGAAAATGGTGCTCAAGCTCTGTTTCTTTGGACATCACAGACTTGGGAGGATTAAGTTGGATTTTATCCAACTGGTGGCCTAACAGAGGCTTGGCCTCCCCCATGGATTGGCGATCATGTCAATGACACTGAATTGAGGGCGAGATGGAGGCACAGAGGTGGGGTACAGACTTCAGCTGGGCCCAGTGCATATTTCCCTATCCCAGTGTTATGTATACAGATTCTTACAGGCCTATCAACCCAGTGTGTCAAGGAATAATTTAGGAAGGGGAGGATCTAAAAGATACCATGATGAAAGGGACACTCCAAGCTAAGGACTTTCTCCAATCCCTGCTGAAAAAGGGACTGGGCATTAACTCCAAAACCACGTAAAGCTATCATACAGGGACTGTATTAGAATTTTATACAAACATGTATATGTCCAGGTTCATATTTATGCGCCCAAGCGTTCTCATTTCTGTGCTGAGGAATGAGGCAGAGAGATCCGTGGAAACTTCTTAAGACCCAGAGCAGCTGCCAGGAACCAGTGGTCTAGTGTCTCATGGGAAAGATGGGGTTCTTTTAACAGCTAAGAATGTGGCCACATTTTGAAGGTAAATATGGCCATGGGGAAATAAAATTATCTGGGTCATCTGAAAATTTTCTAGAAGTACATGGATCCCAATTTCCCAAATATTCCCTTTATTCCTGAAAAGTATATTCCTAAAAAATGAAGACATATGCAAATTAAGTTTTCCCCAAAGCTCTTAGCAACCTTTGCTAGTTTACTGGCCCCTTCTGGCTTTGATGTTCCACAATGAGAGCTGACTTAAAGCCCTAGGATGGCAATTGTCCTTCATGGTTTATAAAGGCTTTTGTTTAAAAGAAACAGCTTTATTGAGATAGAGTTCATATACTATACCAGTTAGAGTGTATAATTCAATGGTCTTTAGTATATTTAGAGTTGTGTAACCATCACCACCATCAACTCTAGAACATTTTCATCATCCCCAGAAAGAAATCCCACACAAGGCTTTTGAAGACCATTCTTACAGAACCCCATGAAAAGAGCAGTGTGGACAGTTTCCATCCCACTTTACAGATGGGCAAACAAAAGACTTGGGGGAGTTTAAGATTGGCAAAAGAAGCTTAGGGGAAAAATTTCAGTCCTTTTTAATACTGGAAGGTGCCAGTAAGTTCCTAAAAACAAAGATTCAAGTCTCTGAGCTCCCAGGGTTTCTTAAGCTCAGGCTTCTCTCCCTCTCCCCTGACCTGGGAGGCAGAAGGATGGTGGCAGAGACGGACTGTGTAGGTAATGGATTCAGACCTCCACTCCCTGACAGGCTGTCCCTGTGCCAATTTGCATATGCTGCAAACCTGCTGACTTGGACACAGCTGCCAATGCAGGGTGACAGAACCTGGGGCTTGCCTCAGGGACCCTTCAGGACCTTTACTTTGAGTGCTAGGTGGCACTGCCGAGCTCTTATTGTGGGACAGGGAGACCGAGGGAATTGCTTGTTGAATGGCTCTGGGAGAGAAACAGGCCTTTTGATGACAAAGAGATGGACCAGTAGGGTAATCCATAGCCAAAGAGCAAAATGGCTTAGGCATCTGCAGGGATTCTTCCCTGATTGGGGACAGTGTGATTGAGGGTGACTGTGGTGCCAGAGAGCCTGGCACAAGAGACTATTAGCCATCAGCTATCATGGGCTACTGCAGATGATATTTTAAATGGGATTCAGGGACACTACACATAACATACTGAAATGGACCAAACCTTAGATATTTGCATTTAAGCCATCTTTCTTTCTTTTCTTTCTTTCTTTCTTTTCTTTCTTTCTTTCTTTCTTTCTTTTCTTTCTTTCTTTCTTTCTTTCTTTCTTTCTTTCTTTCTTTCTTT
>NC_058407.1:141795034-141795361 GCF_002201575.2 Neomonachus schauinslandi
TTTCTTTCTTTCTTTCTTTCTTTCTTTCTTTCTTTCTTTCTTTCTTTTTTTTAAAGATTTTATTTATTTATTTGAGAGAGAGAGAATGAGAGAGAGCACATGAGAGGGGGGAGGGTCAGAGGGAGAAGCAGACTCCCCGCTGAGCAGGGAGCCCGATGCGGGACTCGATCCAGAGACTCCAGGATCACGACCTGAGCCGAAGGCAGTCGTCCAACCAACTGAGCCACCCAGGCACCCTCTTTCTTTCTCTCTCTCTTTCTTTCTTTCTTTCTTTCTTTCTTTCCTTCCTTCCTTCCTTCCTTCCTTCCTTCCTTCCTTCCTTCCTTC
>NC_058407.1:141795371-141809356 GCF_002201575.2 Neomonachus schauinslandi
TTCCTTCCTTCCTTCCTTCCTTCCTTCCTTCCTTCCTTCCTTCCTTCCTTCCTTCCTTCCTTTCTCTCTCTCTCTCTCTCCCTCCCTCCTTCCCTCCCTCCCTCCCTCTCTCCCTTCCTTCCTTCCTTCCTCCCTTTCTCTCTCTCTCCCTCCCTCCTTCCCTCCCTCTCTTCCTTCCTTCCTTCCTTCCTTTCTCTCTCTCTCTCTCCCTCCCTCCTTCCCTCCCTCCCTCTCTCCCTTCCTTCCTTCCTTCCTCCCTCCCTTTCTCTCTCTCTCCCTCCCTCCTTCCCTCCCTCCCTCTCTCCCTTCCTTCCTTCCTTCCTTCCTTCCTTCCTTCCTTCCTTCCTTCCTTCCTTCCTTCCTTCCTTCCTTCCTTCCTTTCTTTCCTAAAGTGTCCTTACTATCGTTACTAGCACACCTTCCCCAGGAGATAAGCCCCATAGGGCAGGATGTTTTGTCAGTATCCTCTTATCTAGAGCAGTTCCTGGACATGTGCAGGTTCAGGACATTGAATGAAGCAATGAGTTTGATGAGTAGTCCCCTGTGTCAGGTGCCACTCTACTTGGATCCTTACTGCAGTTCTCAGATGAGACTGGCACAGAGAGGTAAAGGAACTGGCATGGTTCTTAAAGCTCAGCAGTGGTGTGGTTGGGATTTGACCTTGAGCAGTCCCTAACCTAACCCCTGTGTAGTCCTTCCTGCCTAGCCAAGTCATAGGGACTGGTGTAGATTTACTTTGTAACTTTTTGTGTCCTTTAATTTACCCTATAGGAAAAGAATAACTCAGTTAATAAATCTGATTTATTTACCATTGGCACAGTAGGCTCTGCTCTCATGGAGTTACAGTGTAATGGGAAGAGAAGAGAGACTCTGTAGCTGAGCCAGGATATCTGAAACCTTGTATTAGGCAGCTCAGCAGCCATAACAAAGAACTGCAGACTGGGTGGCTTAAGCACAGAAATTTATTTCTCACAATTCTAAAGGCTCAAAGTCTGAAATCAAGATGTCGTAGGGTTGTTTTCTTCTGAGGCCTCTCTCTTTGGCTTGCAGATGGCTGTCTTCTGCGTCCTCACATGGTGTTCTGTGTATGTCTGTATCCTAATCTCCTCTTAAAAGGACACCACTCCTATTGAGTTGGGCCATGTTGGGCCATCCAAATTACCTCATTTCACCTTAATTATCTCTTTAAAGATTTTGTTGCCAAACACAATAACATTCCCAGGTACTGGGGGTTAGGACTTCAACATAGAAATTTGCGGGTGGGGGGTACAATTCAGCCCATAACAGACCCTAAACACAAAGTTTCAGGAATCCTACTTCTAACTCCTCTCCAATTCCAGGGGCCCTCAGTTCCTTTCCTTCCCATGGGAGCCAGATGTCAAATGCTAATGTGAACTCCCATAAATAGCTGGTTATACTCAGATGCTTAGGTGGAAATGAGTTCCCTTATTTTTTTAATGGTGGATCTTGTGAATTGGATAGAGGTTTCAAATAGAGGTGGAAAAAAAAAAACAAAACAACAACTCTCAGATCTCTCTCTTCAGCTCCCTTCTGAGCACATTTGAGCAATCATTTTATCTAAAACATTTTTTTCCATAAGAAAGAATTTTGCTTAATTGGGTCTCATTTCTGTTCTCCCCTTAAACAACCAAGTGTCTACATTTCTGTTGGGATTGAAAGATCCAATCAGTTCAGATAAATCAGCTCCCTTTTAAATTATGATCTTGGAGGAAATAATGATCTAACTTACTTTTTGTTAATTACTTTTAGGTGAATTAGACATCCCAGGTTTGCAGTTCCTGATTTCCTCAGAAGTATTTAAGCCCTCAAATCTATTTAAACCTTTTCTTTTACTCAAATTAAGATGCTGAAAAATTCCACTACTAGAAATACTTTAGTTGTTTTTTTTTTTTTTTTAGGTTCAGCTTTATGGCTCTGTAATTTTAAATAATTTGAGCTGAAAAATCCTATCATATCCTATAGTGTGATACCAAATTAATGTTTTCCCTTCAAAATTGTCCTATATTATTGGTGTCTCAGATTTAGTAAACAAATAAATAGAACATAGAGGTAATGAATAACATCACCAGGTAGAATTATAAAACACAAACCAAATTGTGTACCCCACAGATAGGAATTACGCGTTTAACCATAGCAATCATGGTGTGTGTGTATGTATGTCTCTGTGTTTTTGTATCTCCAAGAAAAAAAAAAATCAGTTGTAAAGTACAGAAAATGGGATAGTTTTGATCACAAAGAATAGAACTAAAAATAAATCTTTTTATACAAAAAAAATTTAAACCTTCAGGAGTGAAGAAGCAAGTTTATAAGTAACAAATATATTTAGAAGGGAATTAATATTTCACAAGAGAAGCACATAATTAAAACTTGTGGGAAATGGCCAAAGCAGTACTTAAAGGCATTCTCATAGCCTTAGGTTTTACTGTCTTTTTTGTCTGAGAGGAAATTTTATCTTCAGTACTGAGTGAAGTAGTTTGTGTAAGGGTGGTAGTCTTTCTGCCTCTGCCACCACTACCCCAATCAGTAAAGACTTTGTACAGTTTGAGTTTCAGTGCTTGTAATAGTCCAGTATTTGGCACTGGATAGCTTGCCTTCACATCAGATAGTCTATTGAGAAATACAGTGCAGCCCAATGTCTGAATTAAGGACTTACGGGATTAAGGAAGCCAAGAATTAAAGTCTCTTTCTGCCATGCAAATGGTGGTCCTATTTGTGATGCCACTTATCATAGACTAAATTTTTCTTCTCTTTTTCTCTTTATTTCTGTTCTTTATTGACCCCTCTGGATCCTGGGCACATTCCCCATTGGGAACTAAATCAGAAGGGGCCCTTGAGTTCTATGAAAAAGGAACCATTGATATAGTTTAGGTTCCTAGGATCTGGGCTAAGGAAGGGACACTTGAGGCCAGGCAAGTAGTATTTGAATTCTAGGAAAGATCCTAAATCCAAGGCCTGAAGTGTCCTGGTGGTTTGCTCTGTCTTTATCCCCAGTGAGAATGGAGACACTTCAAGAACTTTCAGCTGAGACATCTGGGATAAATGATGGAGGGAACCTTGTTATTATGGTCCTTGAGAGCAAGCCAGGGCCAGCAGAGCAGTCTCTAGTTTCTCATTTACTAAGTTCTGACTAGTACATTCCACATCTCCAAGAAATGCCAAATATGAGCAGCCTCATGGCTAAAGTGAGATCTCACAGGGTCATGTTATTTCTTTTTTGTTTGTTTATATGTTTCAAGTTTCTGTTTAAATTCTAGTTAGTTAACATACTGTGTAATATTAGTTTCAGGTAGTTTCAGGTATAGAATTTAGTGATTCCCAGAGACAGACCAACTTATATACAACACCCAGTGCTCATCACAAGTGCCCTCCTTAATACCCATCACCCATTTATCCCATCCCCCCCACCTTCTTTTGTTTAAATTCATCTTCTCCATAGGCTGTAATGAGTCCTGTGGCACCTGACCAGTCTGTAAGCTAAGTCACATCATGTACAAAGGTATCTTGTAGCTTTGTGAGGATAGCAAGTTATGGCTGATGCCAGTTGTCACCGGAATAAACTGTGAGTAATTTAATGCCTTTCTAATGATGCTACCTAGGCCCCAAGCACCCATCACATAGTCAACAAATGTATTGGAGTAGACTTAAATACTAAATAGAAAAGACAAACTGATGCTCCAAAGGGAACAAGCCATTTACTCTTCATTCTCCACTCCTAACGTGTTGAGAGTGAAGGCTAGAAGACTCAGGTTGGTGACAGGCTGCCACCAGGACCTGGATTCAACCCAGAGGTGATCCTGGAAGACCCTCTCTCTCTATCCCCACTCCCCAGTATTTTAAGGCCATAACAGGGGGATAATCAATATTTAATCACCCATAGGATTTTGATGCCAGTCAATCTAAATGGATGCAGCAACTAAACAGAACAGACTCAGCTATAAAGCTTGTATAGCTGTGCCAGGATGAACTATCTGACCACAGTGTCCTCCATTGTATCTTTAGGCTTTGTCTACAAATTCTGAGACAGTTCCTACAGACTCAAAGCCACTGCCTGAAGAGGGATGTGTGGGCCATTTAAGCACTGGAAAACTCAGTAACAAGAGAAGAGTGGGACCAGTGTCAGCACCAAGGACTGAAAAGCTGTTCCAGCTGAGAGCCAGTACCACAGCTGCCCTCCTTGTTCATGTAGATAATCTTGCCCCTGACACCTGCCTGGGGTCCTGGAATGACGACGGTTCCCCTGAGTTTGTTTCCCTGTTCTGACCTTGCTTCCTTCTAGCTTAAGTTTGTATTTATCCAGCTGTCTATTTTAGTAGGCAGACCTGGGCTCAGTGTGCAGCCCTTTGTGTTGAGTTGGAGATAATAGAGCCAAGGTTAAAAGAGGTGTCAAATCTTGACTTCTTACCAACTTACCTTCAAGTCTCACTTTCTAAATCTTAATAAACATGAAAGTACCCTGTGGTGTTGTAGGGAGAATTCAGTGAGCTAAAAGCATTTAACTCTTAGTAGCACTTAGTGCCTGGTGACTCTTACGTGGTTGGGGATAGGATCTCTTTCTGTCCTCATGGGAGGTTAATGCAGATCTATCTCTTCCCCTATCTATCTCTGTCCATTGCTCAGAGGTCGTTTGAGGCTCGGAGGCTCAGGGGTGTGGTGCCCTCTGCAGGAGAGAGTGAGAAGAAGGCATAGGTACTTCAGACATTGCTCTTCAATATCTAATAATTATCATGTTTACAAAAGTTTGTCAGGCTCTCTTCACAGATCACCTCAGGACCTTCATAGCATTGGTGGGCAATGACACTCTCCATGGGAATAATTTGGGTCTCCAATTGTTGGTGCCAATGCTTTGATCAGCTAGCATTTCCCAGAGACAGACCCACTTCTTAATGCTCTTTCTATCCTGATTAAGGACGCAGGCTTGCCATTCAAACTAGGCAGGATTTGGGGGATCGATCCTTCTCGCCTTGTGGCTTCAATAGTTGGAAGAAAAGCAATAAGAGAGATTGGATGTGTGGACAAGGAGGTCATTTGAGAGAGGAGCACTATGAGTTTTAATTTTTTTGGTTGCTGATGTTTAACAACCAGATACGGTTTTTAGATGGTTTTTGATGTTACTTTCTCCATCTACAGCGAAACAGCTGCATAATGGCAACAGTTGACATTTAAGAGTGAGAAAGTAGGGCAGTGAGGTTATTTCCTTCGGAAAGGTCACACTTGGATCTGGAGGTTGTCCATGAAAAATGGCCAAACCAGTTTCCAAAACTGTGACCACAGACACTTGGAGGTACTGCATATGAGTTTTTTAAAAAAAGGTAAAACAAAACTCAAGTGGTCATTGACTGTATGTCAGAATTTGCTCTGATGAAGGTGATAATGTTGATGATCATGACAATGTTGATGATCGATATTACTGGCCAGGCTCTCTGAGGCTCTTTCTGATACCCTCGCCCTGCTGTATGTTTTTTAAAGTCTTTCTTCTCGGGTACCTGGGTGGCTCAGTTGGTTAAGTGTCTGACTCTTGATTACAACTCATGTCATGATCTGGGGGTTGTGGGATCAAGCTCTGCATTAGGCTCCACGCTCAGTGGGGAGTTTGCTTGAGATTCTTGCTCTCTCCCTTTCCCTCTGCCCCTCTCCCTGCTTATGTGCACACTCATCCTGTCTCTAAAATAAATCTTTTTTAAAAGTCTTCTATGTACCCATTGCTGCTTTGCTTCTATTATATATAATTTATCATATACTATTGTGCCCACCTGCTTTCATGTTTCTCACTCCCTAGATTGGAGCTACTTGATGATCTCCCCTTTTTCTTCTTTGTACCTAGCATTGGGCTTACTGAATATCTTTTGAATGCAATACATGTTCAGAATCTGGTGAAAGGAAATTGTTGTTCGGATGAACTTTTCTCTTGATGAGACAAAGTTTTGCTGAAGGCAGCTCCCAGTGCAGAATCATTTCCCGCGATGGACACTGTGGTGGTTTTGCAATGTTAGGGCCAGGTAATGGACAGGCAGACAGGTGATATGATATCTCTACATTGCAAAGAAGGGCTAAGCCTCCGCGTGGTTGCTCTCTGTAAGCTTTTGTGCAGAGATCTCAAAGGGGGATTGGATGCCTGAGATTTCTTTTCCAATCTTACTGAGTTAGGGAGCCGAGGAAGGTATGGAGATGCCAGAGGAAGGGTCTTGCTATGCGTGCCCAGGAGTCTCTTCATAAAGGACACAGGATGCAGTTCAGCTACTTGTCATGGCACCTGTCAATGCACACAGTCAAAACATTATTATTATTATTATTATTACTGTCATAATTATTCTTATGATTTTATATTAGGGAGCATGTCATGAGACAGCTCAACTGGCCATAGTCTGATGTTTGAGAACAGGGATGGAGTTGGGAGTCAGACCTGCTGCGTTCCACATCATTGTGTCCCTTGGACAAGTCACTTTACCTGAGCTGTTTCCTGGTCAATATTTCTTTACCTTCTGTGAGATGGAGAAAATTATATCTAATCTATATTTGTGGTGAGTGTCAGGTAGATGAAAAGTGCCTAGCATAGTAACAACTCAGTAAATGAGAGCCATCATTTTTGTTATTGCTGCTGTTGTTTTATTATTCAACAAGGCAAGGGCTTCAGTGTCTTCTAGGAAAAGTTGAATTTTGCTGTCATACATAATAGTGGTGATTCATTTCGAAATAAGAATCACCTCCAGTTTCTGCCCACAAACTACCTAACCCTGCCTGTGTTTGTCTTCTACTCCAGGGCCCAAAAGGGAGCATTGGGGGGGCGGTGCACAAAAGCACCATAACTGTGACTTAGTGAGCACTTACTATAGGGCTGATGCTGTGCTAATATTTGACAAGGATGATCTTGAATCAGTCTTCACATAATCCCTGTGAGATAGGTACTATTATTATCCTTCTTTAATAGATGAGAAAATTGAGATGCATAGAAGTTAAATAGCTTTCTCAAATATATGTAGAAAAATGCAAGGCTGGGAAACAAATTCAGGTCATCTGATTCCAGGACTTTTAATAACTTTTATACTGGATGTCAGTTAAAATGTCATAAAACTACCACTCCTCTGTCTAGAATCACGTACTTGTGTTTTCTTTTCTCATTACAAAGCATAGATAGATACACTTTTGATGGCCAGTTTCTTACCATATTAGCAATCCCACCAGAGGATAATGGTGAGTGTTCCCTCTACTGCCACCTAGGGGCTTGCACTTAAATAAGTGACTGCAATTTCTGAGGTTCAACTTTCCAAGATGCTCATTCTTCTTTTTTTTAATTATTATTTTCAGTTAGCCACTGTATAGTACATTAGTTTTTGATGTAGTGTTCAGTGATTCATTAGTTATGTATAACACCCAGTGCTCATCACAACATGTGCTCTCCTTAATATTCATCACCCTGTTAGCCCCTCCCCTACCCCTCCCCTCTGAAACCCTCAGTTTGTTTCCTGGGGTCCAGAGTCTCTCATGGTTCGTCTACCTCTCTGATTTCTTCCCCTTCAGTTTTCCCTTCCTTCCTCTATGGTCCTCCGTGCTATTCCTTATGTTCCAAATATGAGTGAAACTATATGATAATTGTCTTTCTCTGATTGACTTATTTCACTTACCATAATCCCCTCTAGTTCCATCCATATCAAAGTAAATGGTGGGTATTCATCCTTTCTGATGGCTGAGTAATATTCCATTGTATATATGGACCACATCTTCTTTATCCATTCATCCGTTGAAGGGCATCTCAGCTCCTTCCACAGTTTGGCTGTTGTGGACATTGCTGCTATGAACATTGGGGTGCATGTGCCCCTTCTTTTCAATACATCTGTATCTTTGGGGTAAATACCTAGTAGTGCAATTGCTGGGTGATAGGGTAGCTCTATTTTTAACATCTTGAGGAACCTCCATACTGTTTTCCAGAGTGGCTGCACCAGCTTGCATTCCCACCAGCAGTGTAGGAGGGTTCCCCTTTTTCCACATCCTCGTCAACAATTGTTGCTTCCTGTTTTGTCAATTTTTGCCATTCTAACTGGTGTAAGGTAGTATCTCATTGTGGTTTTGATTTGTATTTCCCTGATGGCAAGTGATGTGGAGCATTTTTTCATGTGTCTGTGGCCATTTGTATGTCTTTTTTGGAGAAGTGTCTGTTCATGTCTTCTCCCCATTTTTTGACTGGGTTGTTTTTTGAGTGTTGAGTTTGAGAAGTTCTTTATAGATCTTGGATATCAGCCCTTTATCTGCAATGTCATTTGCAAATATCTTCTCCCATTCCGTGGGCTGCCTCTTAGTTTTGCTGTTTCCTTTGCTGTACAGAAACTATCTTGATGAAGTCCCAAAAGTACATTTTTGCTTTTGTTTCCCTTGCCTTTGGAGATGTCTTGAAAGAAGTTACTGTGGCCAATGTTGAAGAGGTTACTGCCTCTAGGATTTTGATGGATTCCTGTCTCACACTGAGATCTTTCATCCATTTTGAGTTTGTCTTTGTGTATGGTGTAAGGGAATGGTCCAGTTTAATTCTTCTATATGTAGCTGCCCAATTTTCCAAACACCACTTATTGAAGAGACTGTCTTTTTTCCAATGGATATTTTTTCCTGATTTTTTGAAAGATTAGTTGACATAGAGTTGAGGGTCCATTTCTGGAGTCCTTATTCTCTTCCAATGGCCTATGTGTCTGTTTTTGTGCCATTACCATGCTGTCTTGGTGATCACAGCTTTGTAATATAGCTTGAAGTCAGGCAACATGATGCCCCCAGTTTTGTTTTTCTTTTTCATCATTCCCTTGGTGATTCGGGGTCTTTCTGGTTCCATATAAATTTTAGGATTGTTTGTTCCAGCTCTTTGAAAAATGCTAATGGTATTTTAATTGGGTTGGCATTGAAAGTGTACCATTGCTCTGAGCAGGATAGACATTTTAGCAATGTTTATTCTTCCAATCCATGAGCAAGGAATGTTTTTCCATTTTTTTTTGTGTCTTCCTCATTCTTTACCTTTTAACACATTAACATTTTGTGTTATTGCATGCTGGTGTTGCCTGCTAGGTACTGGCTCAGTTTTGGCAAAGTCTTCAGTTTTGTCCTTACAGTAGTATTAGTGCAATTATTTGACTATTTGATTCCACTTTCATTCTTAATATTTTACCAAGTGTGGAAAACAGGCAAATTGCTCATACAGGTGGATAAAAAGCAGGGATCTCAAATACAGCAGAGACCAAAACAAGGAGGACTATTTCATTTTAATTGCATACTTACTAGATTGAAAGTAATTAATCATTTTAAATTGCATAGGGGGAAAACAAAATTAAAGAACTCATACAAAAATGCTAAGTGTATTTTATCAAATACCTAAGTGTGATTAAAGATATATATCCATCCTTTCCATAACTGAGTGCACATCCAGATGTCTTCAGTCATGGAAATTACTTCAAATCATTTAAGCCTAGAGGAATTGACTGCCTTACACAGTTGGGAAGGATCCTGGGTCATTCAGGGAGTTACGGAAGAATTGGAGGAGCCAGGGAGGTGGGATGGAGAGCCAGGAGTCAGGGCCACTGTGCTCCATCTGTTTTTCATTTCTGCTCATTTCCGATTGGCTTCATTCTGCAGACAGACTCTGTCCAGATGGCATAGATAGTGGGGAAGATATCCACCAGCTCCTTGGCTTTATAACCTCATATTCAGCAATACCAGAGGAAAGAGAATCTTCTATTCACAGCATTTATGTATCAGTCCCGGGGTGGATTCTGATTGGCTCTCCTTGGATGCTACACCTCTACCAATCACTGTGTCCAGAGTAAGAGTTACCACGATTGGTCAGGACAGGGGCACATGATCACTCCCGTGCTCAGGAAGGCCCAGACTGTGTTACAGGAAGAAGGGAGATGAAGGGAAAATATGCCAGGTTGCCCAAACAGCACTCATCACAGCCCATCACTAAACCACATTCCGTTCCCATCTTTCTTTAATTTTTCACTTTCGACTTCTGTGCAGTTTCATCGTAATTAAAAGAGAAGGACCAATTGTATTGGTGGTCAGCCATCTGACAGAATCTCAAAATATTCAGCTGTATCAACCTCACCTAATAAATTGAAGAAATAATTTACATTCTGTACAAGGATCATACAAATAGTTTTGGCATGGTGGGAATTTGCATCCTTGCAGTCCATCCCTCTCTCTGAATGTGGTTCCCTAGGCAGCAAAGTAGCAGCATCTGTTTTGAACACCTGGTGGCCTCCATCCCTCAAGGAGTTACGCTGAAAGCTAAAGAGAATGAAAATGGGGCCAGGGACTGGAGGGACTTCGTTGAGTAGAGCCTTCTGGCTTTGAGTGACAAATGTGTTGAGATGTGAAGGAGAGAAATATGTATCCCATACAGATTTGTTTTTCATGTAAATAAGTGTTTTAGCCTCAAACTTTCTGGCATCTCATTATGCAGGTGACTTAGTCATTGACATGCATAAAATTTGCATTTCCCCCTTCTTTGCCAAAAGTGCAGAGACTGTAACTTGGCCAAATTACACGTCCTGGGTGCACAAACAAAATGCACCATCTTGGGAGGATTTGTAAATACCAAGGGATAGATCGAGCCAGAGTAGGACACAGGTCTTATTGATTTGTAGCATTAGCCTTTTCTAGAGGATTTTACCCTCTTTGATTGCTAGCATGCAGCCCATTTCTCATGTTATAGATACTTCAATGAGGCCTGTCTGAGACTGGAAATGGAGGGATGATATTAAAAATTTTTAATATTCAATCAAGTTTGGACACTTGACAGATCAGAATGGATAATGGCCACAGTACTGGACTAGGATCTGAGGACCTTCACGGTGCCAGATGTAAACCTTTTAGTTGCTGGGTCATAGAGAGTTCAGGAGGGTGATTGTAGGGCTATTTGGCAAGGTCAGGGCAGTCATTATTTACTAACTGGTATGGCAAGATATGATTTACCAACTCGTCTCACGACTCTGGTACATATGGGCTGACAAACAACTCTTACAGGCATGCAGGCATATAGACCTAGCGAAGTTCTTGGTAGACTTGAGATCATACCCTGGGAGAGCTGCCTAAGGAGCCCTGGGCAGTGGACCAGGCAAGACTGCAGGGCTGCCTTCCAGAGCTGCTCTTGCTTGTTTTCATTTTCAAATGGGAATTTGATTTAGGACCGGCCTTTGGTTTCTCCGAGACCTAGGAAGTAAACATTTCTTATTCTCAAAACCCACAAATTAATCATTTTTGCAAATCAGAGCTGAGCTCTGAGCCTCTGACCAGGAGGCCTGAGCCCACTGGCCTCAGGAGCCTGGATTTGCCAGTGTGTGCTGCTAATGCATATGCATTTGTTCTTCTTGTGGGGAGCTCTGGCCCTGCAGGCTTCAAGGGGTGACGCTGTGCTCACTAATCATAATGCAATATCAGTGTTTTCTGCAAATCCCCTTATTATCTCTGCATCATTAGCAGTTTCTGAGCTTGTCTACAACTAATTTCACAGTGAATCTTATTTCTACCCGATATTTTAAATAAGCTATCATGCCGGGCAGCAGCT
Source organism: Neomonachus schauinslandi (assembly GCF_002201575.2). Taxonomy (NCBI): domain Eukaryota; kingdom Metazoa; phylum Chordata; class Mammalia; order Carnivora; family Phocidae; genus Neomonachus; species Neomonachus schauinslandi. Next base: position 141,806,932 of record NC_058407.1, read on the forward strand.
GACACGCCGCTGAGAAAAAGCAAATCAACCTAAAGCAGGCTTTCAAACAGCCTCTGACAATTAAGCTTTAGGTCATCATTTGAGGTGGGAGAATGTGGCAAATTTCTAGAATAGTCCCTGCCTCTGACCTCAATTTATTTAGCCATTCCTTAGTCATTAGAGAAGTGATCTCTAGAGCCAGGTTTCCAGGAGTCTCATTCCTGCTCTGCTACTTCCTACAGGTAACCCTTAGCATATGAAATAATATTGCTGTGCCTCAGATAATAAAATAATACCTACTCATACGGTTTATAATGTGTTTAATGTATTGTATCTAGTATACTGAGTACCTAGTGTGTGTTCCATAAATACAGTTTTTAAAAATTTTTTTTATTGTTATATTAATCCCCATACATTACATCATTAGTTTTAGATGTAGTGTTCCATGATTCATCCGCATCCCCGCCAACATCTGTCATTTCCTGACTTGTTAATTTTAGCCATTCTGACTGGTGTGAGGTGGTATCTTATTTGTGCATAACACCCAGTGCTCCATGCAGAATGTGCCCTCTTTAATACCCATCACCAGGCTAACCCATCCTCTCCCCCTCCCCTCTAGAACCCTCAGTTTGTTTTCCAGAGTCCATCGTCTCTCATGGTTTGTCTACCCCTCCGATTTCCCCCCTTCATTCTTCCCCTCCTGCTATCCTCTTCTTTTTTTTTTTCTTAACATATATTGCATTATTTGTTTCATAGGTACAGATCTGAGATTCAACAGTCTTGCACAATTCACAGCGCTTACCAGAGCACATACCCTCCCCAGTGTCTATCACCCAGTCAGCCCATCCCTCCCACCCCAACCCCCACTCCAGCAACCCTCAGTTTGTTTCCTAAGATTAAGAATTCCTCATATCAGTGAGGTCATATGATACATGTCTTTCTCTGTTTGACTTACTTCGCTCAGCATAATACCCTCCAGTTCCATCCACGTTGTTACAAATGGCAAGATCTCATTCCTTTTGATGGCTGCATAATATTCCATTGTATATATATACCACATTCTTTATCCATTCATCTGTCGATGGACATCTTGGCTCTTTCCACAGTTTGGCTATTGTGGACATTGCTGCTATAAACATCGGGGTGCACGTACCCCTTCGGATCCCTACTTTTGTATCTTTGGGGTAAATACCCAGTAGTGCAATTGCTGGATTGTATGGTAGCTCTATTTTCAACTTTTTGAGGAACCTCCATACTGTTTTCCAGAGTGGCTGCACCAGCTTGCATTCCCACCAACAGTGTAGGAGGGTTCCCCTTTCTCCGCATTCCTGCCAACATCTGTCATTTCCTGACTTGTTAATTTTAGCCATTCTGACTGGTGGGAGGTGGTATCTCATTGAGGTTTTGATTTGGATTTCCCTGATGCCGAGCGATGTTGAGCACTTTTTCATGTGTCTGTTGGCCATTTGGATGTCTTCCTTAGACAAATGTCTGTTCATGTCTTCTGCCCATTTCTTGATTGGATTCTTTGTTCTTTGGGTGTTGAGTTTGATGAGTTCTTTATAGATTTTGGATACTAGCCCTTTATCTGATATGTCATTTGCAAATATCTTCTCCCATTCTGTCGGTGGTCTTTTGGTTTTGTTGACTCTTTCTTTTGCTGTGCAAGGCTTTTTATCTTGATGAAGTCCCAATAGTTCATTTTTGCCCTTGCTTCCCTTGCCCTTGGCGATGTTTCTAGGAAGAAGTTGCTGTGGCTGAGGTTGAAGAGGTTGCTGCCTGTGTTCTCCTTTAGGATTTTGATGGACTCCTGTCTCACATTGAGGTCTTTCAACCATTTGGAGTCTATTTTTGTGTGTGGTGTAAGGAAATGGTCCAGTTTCATTCTTCTGCATGTGGCTATCCAATTTTCCCAACACCATTTGTTGAAGAGACTGTCTTTTTTCCATTGGACATTCTTTCCTGCGTTGTCGAAGATGAGTTGACCATAGAGTTGAGGGTCCATTTCTGGGCTCTCTATTCTGTTCCATTGATCTATGGGTCTGTTTTTGTGCCAGTACCATACTGTCTTGGTGATGACAGCTTTGTAATAGAGCTGGAAGTCCAGAATTGTGATGCCGCCAGCTTTGCTTTTCTTTTTCAACATTCCTCTGGCTATTCGGGGTCTTTTCTGGTTCCATACGAATTTTAGGATTATTTGTTCCATTTCTTTGAAAAAAGTGGATGGTATTTTGATGGGGATTGCATTGAATGTGTAGATTGCTCTAGGTAGCATTGACATCTTCACAATCTTTGTTCTTCCAATCCATGAGCATGGAACGTTTTTCCATTTCTTTATGTCTTCCTCAATTTCTTTCATGAGTATTTTATAGTTATTCTGAGTACAGATCCTTTGCCTTTTTGGTTAGATTTATTCCTAGGTATCTTATGGTTTTGGGTGCAATTG
>NC_058407.1:141809366-141860210 GCF_002201575.2 Neomonachus schauinslandi
CCACCCCCCTCCCCTCTAGAACCCTCAGTTTGTTTTTCAGAGTCCATTGTCTCTCATGGTTCGTCTACCCCTCCGATTCACCGGTGGGATGGGAGCCGGGGAGGCAGATTGGGCTGAGAATCTGAGAGGCTTCCAAGAGAACAACCCACCATCCCAATGCTTTTCCATTCTCTCTTCGCTTTGGAACAAGTGGCATCCCTACCTTATTGACACTTGAAACACTATTTCAAAGTTATTTTCTAGAATGTCACAGGTTAGATATTCATTCAGGTAGTAATCCAGCAGATATTTATTGATTGCTAACCATGTGGTAGACTTTGAGCTAGTCAGGTGCAAAGAAATAATGGTACACAGAAAGAATATTACTCTCAAAATGCTCCCAGTACAGTAGGACAGACAGACAATTAAGATTGTGATGTATGGATGAGCCTGGGTGGTTCAGTCATTAAGTGCCTGCCTTTGGCTCAGGTCATGATCCCAGGGTGCTGGGATCGAGCCCTGCATCGGGCTCCTGTGCATCAGACTCCTGCTCAGCAGGAAGCCTGCTTCTCCCTCTCCCCCTCCCCTTCTTGTGTTCCCTCTCTTGTTGTCTCTCTGTCAAATAAATAAATAAAATCTTAAAAAAAAAAACATAAATAAAAATAAAAATAAAGATTGTGATGTATGCTTAATAGGAGTTGAACAACATGTGCAAAAGCCCAAGACTAGAGACTATGGTGCCTCCATGTTTAGCATGGTGGAGTTGTTGGCAAAGGGAGACGGAAGTATATAGAATAGGCTACCTACAATCCCCTCCTCACTAATCTGATATATGACTTTGGGTCAGTCATTTAACCTCTCAGGCCTCTCAGCTGTAGAATGGAATACTGATAATTACCCCCAAAGACTATTACAAGTATTAAATGAGGCAGCAAAGGTAATGAACCACTTTGGAAACTACATTCAGATGATTTGGTACCGTTACACAGATTAGGTGAATGGAACCAACATAAAAGTTTGCCTTAAGTTTAAGTCTAAGACATCGGCTTCTCTGAAAGGCACTAGAGAAGGTCATTGGAATGTCACTCTCAAATCAGTATCCCCCTAGGCTGGCTAGCTTCCCAGTTTGCCTGGTATTGTCCCAGTTTTAGTACTGAAAGGTTTGTCACCCTGATCTCCCACTTGTGGCTCTGCCTCAGAATCTAAGATATCTAGTATCTATGGTCTCAATGTTGAGTGTACATTTTATATTTAAAAAAAAATTAGTTTGGATTGTGAATGGCATCCTCCCCTACCAGCTTCAGAGACAAAGCCCTCTCTTTTTTTTTTTTAAACGATTTTTTATTTATTTATCTGAGAGAGAGAATGGGAGACAGAGAGCATGAGAGGGGGAGGGTCAGAGGGAGAAGCAGACTCCCCGCTGAGCGGGGAGTCCAATGCGGGACTCGATCCCGGGACTCCAGGATCATGACCTGAGCCGAAGGCAGTTGCTTAACCAACTGAGCCACCCAGGCGCCCGACAAAGCCCTCTCTATTCTGTACCTTTAAGAAAATGAACAGGATGTATACTGGTTTTGTTATTTTACCTAGACTCATAGTTGAAACATTTCTCTTTCTCTGCAAGGGTCCAAGTTTTAGTAAAAAATACACTTTGAGAAATCAATACGAGATTTGATCCAACCAGGTTAAGCTCTCCAGCTGACCTAATCTTAATGCATTGTGAAAAGTATTTCTATTTATTAAACTCTTAGAGGTCTAAGCAAAAGCTGTAAGAAATGGTGTTTAGATATGAAAGAAAGGGAGCTAGGAAGGCTAAATTTAGATAACACCTGAGTCGCTTTGCTGCTAAGTAGAATTTAATAGAGGTGCATCTCTGCAATCTTTGTATGTGTTTGGCATGACAATTTATTTTGTTTGTCAGGAATGAATACTTAAGGAAAAAAAGATTTTTGAATTGCAACAAGAATTTCATATCTATGAGAGCCATTTTGATTTAAAGGCTACTCGTTTTCCATAGCAAGGGATAATTTATGTTTGGTGCAAAGCTGGTTGCCCTTGCTTTGCTGGGCAGAATTCTTGAATACATTTTGGCCTCTTAAAACATGTATTCTGTGTGTGAGACTACAGAGAGGTGATTCCTGCAGTTTCCAAATGCCCAAGGATATCCTTTACTCTCCAGCTCTGAGGTATTGCAGTTGACTGGCCCAAGCATGAACTGGTCTGCATGGATAACACTAAAGAGAAATGGATTACCTACCCAGTGGCTCACGTGTAATTAATGTGCCACTTTGGGCTACAGAATGGCAATGACTGAATTAAGAATCACCCAGGCAAATTGGAAAGTTTGTTGGAGAAATGTTAGGAAATGCCAGGTGACCTGAAGAAGTAGAGTTGAGCACCTGGGTCTCAAAGAAAACCAGAACTAGAGACTTAACAACTGCCAGGATCCTATTTTCCTATCTCTCATCTCTGCTTTTCTTGGTATATGACTTGAAATATCTCTTCCCATAGACCAGCTATGGGGATGTGGCTTCAAACTCTAGAGGCTCAAGCCTTATAGTTCCACCTACCAAAAATGGACCCCATTTCTTCCTTTGATAACCATTCAAAAAACTCAAAAGTGGGATTTCACTTGGACCATCTTGGGTCAAGTACCCAACTTTGAATCCTAGAAGGCTTGCCTATGTAACATAAACATGGCACCTGAGGTCCCAGTCCAGTGTCCAGGTCATGCCCAGAGAACTGGAATTGAAGAGAGGACAGTCATTCCAGGTAGTGCTGACTACAGTGTCCATTAGTGATTACTCATCTCAGCGCCATCACAGTTATAAGGTTTTGAGCAGGCCATTTACGAGTTACCTGTTGGTAATGAAGGTATCATAATATCCACCTCACAGGGTTGTGATAAATAGTTATAAATCCATAAGTAACATAAATTCAGAGCATAGTACTGTATACAGTATAGGAGGCAATTGGCAAATGGCAGCTGTGCTTGTAATAGTGGTGAATTTGGTGATGAGGTTAAGGAGAGGGGAAGATAGCATTAGTAGCCTGTTAACATTTCTGTGGAATCCTAAAGATTGTTTAGCGTATTGGAAAGGTTGCGCTAAGCTGAATGGGGGTCTTATTTGGCACAGCAGAGTAGTCTTCTTTGGCCCTTATCACATTTCTCCTTCTCCCCTGCAAAGACCAGAGACCTATGAAGACAAAGATTTCTTGTGGAATTTTTATGTTATGGTCATATTCATTCATTCATTCGTTCATTCATTCATTCATTCATTCATTCTACATTAAATATATCTGAACTCTTATGTCCTAAGAATTTTTCTAGGACAGGATATACAAAAGAGAACAGCACAAGAAGTCCGTTTCATCTTGCAGCAATCACTATAGTGGGGCATCCAGACAAACTAAAAGTGACGGGACACTTCAATCAATTAACTATGTGTTATGATAATGAGGAAGGAAATAAGCTGTATGATGTGGGAATGATGGAATGGGTGGTCAAGAGAGGTCTCTCTGAAGAATTGACGCTGTTACTCAGAGCTCAATAAGCAGCAGCCCTGCAAGGAGCCAGAGGGAGATTGTTCCTGGCCCCTTAAGGAGGCAGTGATGGCAAAAGCTTTGCAGAGGAAAAGACCTGGAGATGTGCTTGATGAAATGAAGGGAGAGCTGGATAGTAGTAAAGAAGGAGGAGCATAGCCTGAGAGGTCACTGAGGTCAACTCAGGTAAGATGGATTGTTCTCCCTGAGAGTCTTAGTTCTCAATGGTGTCATCTGTTTAACCAATTATAAGGCATATGTTGAGCACAGCCATACTTAACTCCACCCAAATGCACGTTTTTGTCATCACAGCATTGTCAATACCAATGAAATTCTTCTACATTACAGAGGGAATGTTCTCCTAACAGGAACACTCCTCAGTATAGAACTCCCAACAACCTGTGATGTTCTTTTTTTTTTTTTTTTAAAGATTTGATTTATTTATTTGAAAGAGAGAGAGGGAGAGAGAGCACAAGCGGGGAGAAGGGCAGAGGCAGAGGGAGAGGGAGAAGCAGACTCCCCACTGAGCAGGGAGCCCGATGTAGGGCTCCATCCCAGGACCCAAAGATTATGACCTGAGCCAAAGGCAGATGCTTAACCAACTGAGCCACCCAGACACCCCAGTCTGTGATGTTCTTAAGGAAGGGCTTGGGGCAGTGTCTACCCATCCCTTGGGGCTCAGGAAAATCTGTATACAGTTCTCCAAAGGCTAGAATCAACACTTACAACAAACTGTTGTGAACACTGGATAAAATAATAAATGTAACCTCCTTGGCATAGTGCCTGGCGTGAAAAAGACACTCAAGTAGATACAACTATCACTACTATCATTACCAATTTACTTTCTTAAAAAACGCTCCCATTAGACCTTGAAGAATTTGAGGACAGTGACTTGATTTTGCTCTTCTTTGCATCCCAAAAGCTTAGCAGAAGGCCTAGTTCATAATTTGTGTTTATTTATAAATGTGTTTTGAATGGAGGGTGGATAAAGAAAACTGATTGTGGGAAGCATGTCTCTCTAGGAAGTCATCTTCCCTGGAATTGATGTAGATTCTGATGATGTCTAGGCTGAGGTTTTCTCACAGAGTACACAGTACACTATTGTTTTGCACACCTAGGATTTATTTCCCTTTATGTCAGTGGCACCCTAATTTTGCTTTGGGGAACCAATGTACCCAGTAGGTGGCAGTTATATAGGGAATGGTAAAGTAGCCCCATACTTCCAAAGAAGGGGGGTAAGTGACCTAACACAGGTCAGTCATGCCCTTTTTTCCAGAATCAAACCTTGACTTGCGTGACACAAAGATGGAAAATAGGATGAGCTTATTTACCTAGCTCTCAGGGATGCTATCCAAAATACCAACTCCCTGGATTCCTAGTGCTGACTTATAAGCTTCTTGTTCTCCTTCAGTTCTCCAAACTTCCTGATATTCCTTCAATAAATTGGGTTTGCTTAATCTCCATAGTTACTTTCTGTTGCCTGTAACCAAAGATCCCTGAGTGATGAAAGAAGATTGTGATGTAAGTCATGAAATAGAAACACTGCCTGCAGTACACAAGGCTCTGGGAAACTGGTGGTCCCTTCAAGATCTCTGTTGGTGGGAGATGCATAAGGGAACTAGGCTGGGCCATGCAGTTTGAGACCAGTGCTCTCCTATGGGACGTGCACCGTGGAATGGTTCTGCCAAAGTCTGAGGTCAGCCAGACAGACTGTGATCATAGGAATGTTAATTTGTCTCTAGAAAGAGGAAACATGCTTTAGTGAATTTGAAAGGTAAACAGTAGATGGCAGAATGTTGTGTAATACCAAGTTTTTTATAACTAGTGAAATGGAACAACATTTGTACCATCTGAAATTTTCTTCAACAAGAGTGCTACATGTTTGTGTGTGTATTAACACACACTGGTCTCATGGGCCTGTGTGTGGCTGGGTCCACTCAAGAAGGCACTTATAGCAGGTGCTCTAACCTGCTAGTCTCCTAGGACTGAAGTTTCAAGGTTGGGATCTGGGTATTCCTTACTGGACACACTGGCATTGGGCAGAATTTCCTATAAACTCAATCATCATTTATGGTGGCACTCCATGCTAGGCAGTGTTCAGATAAGGAGCGACTTTAGTGGATAGGAGGTGTGATGGAAAGACTCTAAGATGACCCCAATAATTCATGCCCTTGTATAATTCTCTCCCCTTGAGTTTGGAATAAGGCCTGTGACTTGATTCTAACAGAGTAGCACAAAAGTAATGGGATGAGGTGTCACTTTCTTTGTTACATTTATATGTAAATATATATCATATGTGTGTATATGTATGCATATGTGTGTACATCTATATATGTATGTATATACATTCAATTCTCATTTGATAGTTAAGTTCTCTAAAGTTGCCATACTTCATAAATACATATGTATATCATACATATATGCACATACATACATAATATATAAGTATATATGTATGTGCACATATTTCCCCTAGCAACAATGGAATAGTGGTTCATTATTCATTAATTCAGCATTCCCAGTGAAAAAAAATGGTATACAAATATATATTTTTCTAACATGTAATATTAAATCCTAAAAACAACTCATCTGGTAGATTCTGTTTCTCTGTTTTATAAAACAGAGCATAGGGTTTAGAGGTGTTAAGTGACTTGCCTGAAGCCACCCCACTAAGAGGTACCAGAGCTGGAATTTAAACCCCATCCAACTCTCCTCAAAACCAGGGCCCTTTGCACTGCACTGCACTGCCCTTTACCATCTCTATCCTCTGGTCATCTCTGTAGGAGGGCTGGAACAAGAAGGCAGAGTATCACCTTGTTCCACCTCAGCTGGGAATGTGTGTTGGGCAACTCAGCTTCCATGTGTTATTTTTGCACAAATTTCACCAAATGCACTTCAGTATTGATTTAGGGGTTATAAATAAACTTTAGCAAGCAGGCTAATTCACAAATACTGAATACACAAATAATGAAGATTGATTCTGTATGTGCGTGCGTGAATGTCACTACTATTAGGTGCATAGAGAAACCTCCCTTGCTGGCTTTGATGAAGGAAGCTGCCATATTGTGAAAGGCACCTTTGGGAAAGGCCTCATGGCAAGAAACTTGAGCCGCCATCAGCTGAGATCAGTCTCTGAGCAGTAACCAGCAAGAAAAAGGAACCTCAGTCCTAAACTGCAAGGAGATGAATTCTAATGACCTGAGGGAGCCTGGAGTGGTTCCTTGTCCACTTGAGCCTTTGATGAGCCCATCCCCAACCAGCATGACCCTTAGCATATGACTTAGATAAGCTATGCCTAAACTCCTGATCCATAGATCCTGTAAGATAATAAATGGGTGTTGTTTTAAGGTTTGGAGTTTGTGATGGTTTGTTATGCAGCAATAGAAAAGTGATGCAGGAGTTAAGTACTTATACATTCCTGAATGGAAACCAGAATCTATGGTTGAGGAGCTCATTTCCTCTTTTAGTAATTCTGGTGCGATACCTGCTTATTGATTAGCTAAGCCAGCAAGTATGGTCGGGTCATCAGGACACAAGGGAGAATCTGGCAGCTGAGAAATAAAGAAGTGAGGCTACACCTGGAAGACCAGGTAAACAAAGGAGATGCCAAAGCTAAAGCTACGGCACAAGCAATCTGTCATCTGAGGGGACAGACGTAGATAGGGTCTGAGTTTAAAGCACTTATACAGTTTCACAAATGTCTAGACTCACTACATAATTCACTCTTTTCTCAGCTGCCCCTGACCCTGGGATACCACGTTAGGGTGTTATAAGTGTTGGGAAGTTTTTAGATCCCTGAGAAGGCCATATTCTTGTTGCCATGGAAGAGAGCTGAGTGGACAGACGTGGGTGTAATGCATCCTGGTGTGAGTTGTTAAGCACATCAACCCTTCTGTTACCAGCAGTCCCCTTAGATGACAAATCTCCTCCCTCCTGCCAATGGGCACTGTAACCCTTTCCTGACACTGTTTTCCTAAGGAGGAGATGATGGCTGTGGGGTAATGAGGCTTGGAAATCTTCCAAACTGTAGACTTTTGCATTAAGAGAAAATGATTTTCAGCTTACAATTAGTGTGATTCCAGTTTAGTTAAACACACACACAGAGCCAAAAAATAATCTGAAACTGCATCAAAATGTTACAATGGATATGCCTACATGGAGGATATGGGGATGAATTAACCCCTCTCCCCCATTTCTTTTTGTCCTATACAATTACTTGTGGAACAACAAAAGGTTAAAAAAATTCATTATATATTAGGGAAAAGAGAAAATTCTTTCATAGAGGTCAGGCCCTTCTTTCAATCATGCTGTCATGGACAGTGGGTGGTGATGGATTTAAGTGCGGGTGTTTGCAAAGGATGAAAGAAGCATTCTGGTTTCAGAACTTTTGGTGCCATTGAAATTAAATAACCTTAAATGTCACCTGCAGTGACTCCCTCTTGCCTTCTGTCTTCAGGCTGAAGTCCATAGGTTTGATTCCTTTTGCCTAGAATGCCCTCTTCTACCTTCTTATAAACAGTAATTTCTCACTCTTCAATGCCAGCTCAAGCACTTCCCCTTTGTGAAAGCTCCCCTTACCCAAAAGAGGTTGGGGGTTCAGTTAAGGGACACTACCCTGTGCTGCCTCAAGCCCCCCACCCCATTACACATTGCAATTGCCCTGGCATTGCCTGTCTTCCCCAGTTAGAGTAGATATCTTTGGTATCTATTGCCAGTGTCTAGCATAGAGCTTGAGGGCACGGAGTAAAGTGCTCAGTAAGTGAGATAAATTTGAGCTTAGCTCTCATTTTGCCTCAGAGTTGAAAATGGAGCCCAGCTGTGCTTGGCTCAGAAGTAACCCTAATAGGGGGGAACAAACATTGTGCTAAACCAAAATGTGTGACCAGGGATTTTGCATTCTGCATTTTTCATACCCTAACTGGGGTGTGCATGCAAGCCTGAGGGGTAATGATTTACCAACCTCATTTTCCAAGACTGTTATCCTTCATTTTGACACACTATTAAAATCATTTAATTATCACTATTTTGCCTTGTCATTATGGAGCCACTGTGATCCATTATTTAGAGTTTTCAGGTTTTCTGCCTTCCACCTACTTGGTAGGGACAGAGGTTGAGATTTCCTGCACAATTTGGGTTCTGTAACTTGATGAACACAGACTTCTAAGTGAAACCAGCAGGAATTTTGGGGGTGATTTGGAGGATCAGCTGATGTCCATTTTTACTAAAAATTTAATGATACTCATCCATTGCCTCACTAGCGCTCTGGCTTTTCCTATTTTGCAAATACTCTAAGATCATCACTGCCCTTGAATTTGGGTTTTCTGTGCCTGGTGAGCTCTTTCCCAAGGGCTTTGCCAAATCACTTCCTTCAAATGATACCTGTTAGAGATACTGACCCTGACTCTTGATTTAAATTAGACCACTCACACCCACCTTCCCCTCATTATCACACCAGTGTGCTCTTCTGTCTGGCTTTCTAATTTTAAATGTAACATATATTTTTTTCTCAATAAATTTGGAAACAGAGTAGTGTATACGGGGCACCTGTAATAATCCTACCATCTTGGTATTAATAATGGTAATATATTTGGGGTGTTTCCTTACAGTGTTCTATGCATTTAAATTTTTATTTTTTTGTTATTTTTTCATGATAGAAATTTTTTTTTAAGATTTTATTTATTTGACAGAGATACAGCGAGAGAGGGAACACAAGCAGGGGGAGTGTCTAGCATAGAGCCTGAGGGCACAGAGTAAAGTGCTCAGTAAGTGAGATAAATTTGAGCTTAGCTCTCATTTTGCCCCAGAGTTGAAAATGCTAAGCAGGGAGCCCGATGCGGGGCTCAGTCCCAGGACCCTAGGATCATGACCTGAGCCGAAGGCAGAAGCTTAACGACTGAGCCACCCAGGAGCACCTTGTGATAGAAATTTTCAAACACATTCATAAGTAGAGAGGAGAGTTTAGCAAGTTCCCACATACCCACCACCCAACTCCAACAGTCATCAAATATCTATGTATCAAGGTGAATAGTTAATAAGGAAAGGTTCTGGGGTGCCTGGGTGGCTCAGTTGGTTAAGCATCTGCCTTTGGCTCAGGTCATGATCTCAGGGTTGTGAGGTTGAGCCCTGTGTCAGGCTCCCTGCTCAGCAGGGAGTCTGCTTCTCCCTCTCCCTCTGTTCCTCCCCACTGCTTGTGCTCCCTCTCTTACTCTTCCTCTCAAATAAAATTTTTAAGAATCTTTAAAAAAATAAGGAAAGGTTCTTTATAGAAGGGTCATGGCAAAAAGAGCAGGCAGGATGGTAAATCATGTAGAAATCCCTAGCAATCACTAGAAAATCACCAATTTGGAGCTCCTAATGAAATAATAGAGTTAGGCAATAATGATCAATAACTGCTAAAACCATTAAGTAAAAGGATGATGGAGAGTTTGATGATGGATTTGTCAGGATGACACCACCCAAACCCACTTTTCAATCTTAGAATCAATGAAACTGGGAAAACCAGATGTTATGTACCTTCTTATATGATGCATAGGTGATACCCAGTACCTAATCCACGATGCCTTGCTAACAAGAAAATAAATTGCACCTGAATCCAACAAAGCTTTTAACTCTAATTGACAGTTATAGGAAAATGAAGATTAGAGATAAATGTTAAATATGATTTTAGTTTTGAATAAAAACATCAAATCCAGAAAATGGGAAATCCTAGCAGAAAATTATTATAGAGAATAATATGAACCTCCTGTACCCACCTTCCAACTTTATCACATCTAATATTATTTTATATTTGCTTCTGAATTTGTAAAGATCTTTTTTTCTTTTTAAGTAGGATCAATTGAAGCCCCTGGGTACTGGCCCCCCATTCCCATTGTTTTCGTTTGCTGCCTGAGTTACTATTCCCATAGATATATTCTAAATATTTTTGAATCCACAGACAAAATATGGTACCCCATGCACTTTTTTACTCAACATTGTTTTTTGATTTATGTATATTTTTACATGTAACTCTAGTTTATTCAATTTATGTTCTATATAATATTTCCCTGTATGACTATATCACAATTTATTATCTGTTCTCATATTGATGGACTTGGACATTGTTTTGTACTTTTTCAAACAAGGCTATGATGAAGGTTTGTGAATTTGCCTTCTTGTGCTTAGATTAAATATGTGGACGTGAAGTTTCATGGTCAGAGGATATGTGCACCTTCAAGTTTACCAGATGTTCATAAACCATCTCCACATGTTCCAAAGTCCTCACTGTTCTTACTGCTTTGCACCTCTATGTGAATTTAAACAATATTGGGTTAAAATCTGATGGAAAATTATTATAATTTTGCTATGAATTGCATTGAATTTAAAGATTTATCTGAGAAGAGTTTCTTATACTGTTTTCCTATTGATGAATATGGTATAGGTCTCACTATTTTTGAGGACTTCATGTCTGTCAAATATGTATGTAAAGTGTATACATTTAAATGAGTCATGCATACATTTTCTCTTTTCTCAATAAAATATATTTTTATATTTAATTAATAATGAACTTTATCTCTTGGTAACTTACATGTTTTTGTACTACGTGAATGGGATTTATTTTTGTCATATAATTTTGAATTGTTTGTTTTGTTTCTGGAAATAATGATGCTACTGATTTTTATATGTTGATCTTTATCTAGCAATCTTGCCATATCCTTAATAATGCTAATAACTTGGTCGTAGATCTTCTTAGATATTCTGTTTGTTATCCCTGTAATTTTTCCAGACTGTTTTGGCTCTACTTTTCCAATCTAAATAAATAAATAAGACATATAAATAAGTCTTTATCTAGGAATATAGATATTATAATTTAAGTATATATGATAAATTTATTAATATACCTGTCATATGTAATGATACCAGTTAATATGTTATTTCTGTTTATTGACACTACATTTTTTTTTAAGGTTTTATTTTTTCATTTATTTTAGAGAGAGACCATGAACAAGGGTAGGGGCAGAGGGAGAGAATCCAAGCAGACTTCCCACTGAGTGCAGAGCCTGATATAGGGCTCGATCTCACAACTCTGAGGTCATGACTTTAGCTGAAACCAAGAGTTAGACACTTAACCTACTGAACTACCCAGATGCCCCCACTACATTTGTTTTCTATTGCATTAGCTTGAAGACCAAGGGAAGTATGATGAATAAAAGTAGTGATTGTAGGCATTCTTTTCCTGTCTTTGACATTGGTGGGATTCCATTTATAGTTTCTCCTTTAAGCATAATCATTACAATAGATTTTGATAAATAACTTCATTGGGTTAGAAAACTTCCCTACTATACTTTGTTAGCTAAGAATTTTTATAATGAACATGTATTAAATTTTATAAAATGCCTGTTCTGCATCAATTGTTAGGATTATATGCTTTCCACCTTATCTTTTAATGCAGTGTATTACCTTAATAGGAGTTCTGATTTTGAGCCATTATTGGATTCTTGGGATAAACCCTACTTGATCATGATGTATTATTATTTTTAGACCTTGATGAATCCAGTTTTATAGTGCTGTATTTGAAAGTTTTTACATCTACATTGATAAGTGAGAATGGTTTATAATTTTCTCTTCTTATGCTGTCCTTGTTTGATTTTGTTACTAAGGTGATGCTACCCTCATTAAGTGAGTCATGACTTTCTTTTTATATTGTCTGAAAAAATTTACATCAGGCAGAAGATTATCTGTTCCTCAAAAATTTGATAAAATTTGCCTGTAATTTTTTTTTTGCCTTTAGAATGAGCATATTAGACAAGAAAAGCAACTTTGATCACCAGTTCTATTTCTTTTATGATTACTGACTTATTGTCATTTCTCTATTTTTTCTTGAGTCAACTTTAGTAATTTATATTTTTCTAGAAAACTATACCTGCAATATACTTTTTTGTTTAATAGTATGTATAGTTTATTCTTTTGATTTTAAAAATATATCTAACAGAAATACCATATGACCCAGAAATTCCACTCCTGGATACATACCCCAAATATTTGAAAACAGGTATTCAAATAAAAACTTACAAACAGTGCTTCTTTGAACATTCATGGACAGTCACCAAAAGGTGAAAACAACCCAATATCCATCTGCTAATGAATGGATAGATGAAACAGAGTATAACCAGCAATAGAAAATTATTTCTCTATAAAAAGGAATGAAGCTGGGGCGCCTGGGTGGCTCAGTTGGTTAAGCGACTGCCTTCGGCTCAGGTCGTGATCCTGGAGTCCCGGGATCGAGTCCCACATCGGGCTCCCTGCTCAGCAGGGAGTCTGCTTCTCCCTCCCACCCTCCCCCTCTCATGCTCTCTGTCTCCCATTCTCTCTCTCAGATAAATTAAAAAAAAAAAAAAAGAATGAAGCTCTGATACATGCTAAACCATGAATGAGCCTGGAAAATAATATGCTAAATGTGAAAAAAAGACACAAAATGTCATGTAGTGTATGATTCCATTTATATGAAATGTCCAAAATAGGCAAATCCAGAGAGAAAGAAAGCAAAAAATGTCATTAGGATATTGGTAGGGATTGCAAATCCCTATCCCTATAGATAGATCACTTAGGGTAATATGGACATTTTAATATTAAATCTTCCAATTCACAAACACAGCATTATCTTTTAAAAGGTAAAATTATCTATTTATATATATTGTGATACGGATACATTAAAACTTAAAAAAAAATTTTTTTTTTAAAGATTTTATTTATTTATTTGACAGAGAGAGAGAGCACAAGTAGGCAGAGTGGCAGGCAGAGGGAGAGGGAGAAGCAGACTCTGCTGAGCAGGGAGCCGGACATGGGGCTCGATCCCAGGACCCCAGGATCATGACCTGAGCCGAAGGCAGCCGCTTAACCGACTGAGCCACCCAGGTGCCCCTAAAAATTTTTTTAACATTTATTTATTTTAGAGAAAGAGAGAGCATGTATGAGTGGGGCGTAGAGGGAGAGAAGCAGACTCCCCGTTGAGCATGGAGCTTGATTCGGGGCTCCATCTCAGGACCCTGAGATCACCACTTGAGCCAAAACCAAGGGTTGGTTGCTTAACTGAGCCACCCAGGTGTCCTATATTCAGACTTAAAAAAAAGAAAGATTTTGAGAGAGAGAGAAAGTACATAAGCAGGGGGAGCAGCAAAGGGAAAGGGAGAAGCATGTTCCCCACTGAGCAGGGAGCCCGATGCAGGGCTCGATCCCAGGACAACAGGATCATGACCTGAGCCGGAGGCAGATGCTTCACCAACTGGGCCACCCAAGCACCCTCCCTATTCAGACTTCTATAAATCATCTAATTTTGTTACTTTTGTTCATATATTCCCCCCCCCTTTTTTCCCCCTCTTTTACCTCTTTCTCTTAGGTCAATCAGGTTTATTTCTTCTACACCAGTTTGGAGACAATAGATTGTAATACTTCTTAGTAGTAGTTCTCACCTGGGGCAGTTTTGCCCCCAGGGAGACATTTGGTAATATCCTGAGACATTTTTATTTTAAAGATTTTATTTATTTATTTGAGAAAGAGAGAGAGCACAGGCAGGTGGAGGGGCAGAAGGAGAGGGACAAGCAGGCTGGCTCCCTGCTAAGCGGAGAGCCCAAATTGGGGCTCCATCCCAGGATCCTGAGATCACAACCTGAGCCAAAGTCAGATGTCCAAGTGACTGAGCCACCCAGGCACCCCATATCCTGAAATATTTTTAGTTGTCAGCTATGGGGTGGAGTGTTCCACTGCCCCCTGAGGGTAGAGGCCAAGGGTGCTGCTAAACATCCTACAATCCTCAAGACAGGCCTCCACCACCAGAATTATACAACCCAAATATCACTAGTGCCAAAGTGGAGAAACCCTCAGTGGTACCATGGCATGAATGTCACCAGGCATTATCTGTCCATTCTGTTTTTATTAATTGGAATTTTAGTTTGATCTTTTTTGAAATAGTTATTTTTAGTGAACATTTAAAATAGATTGCCAACATATTTTATCAATTTCTGGGCTCAACTTTCTTACATTCCTCTGTATTTATTATCTTTATTCTGATGCCCACTTTGACAGTCCTTTTGGCAAATGTTTGTAGATGGTAAACTGTCTTAGCCTTCCTATATCTGAGAATGTCTTTGTGTTGCTTTCACTCCTCAATCATAGATTGTCTTCATTCACTTCAGGGACTCCTATTTGATACGTGTTGGAGCTTTTCAATCAATCATTCTTATCAGTTGCTTATCCTCCTTTTTAGTTTGTCTCTCTTTAGTGACTTCTGGGTGCATTCTTTAGAGTTATCCTTCCTTTGATCCTGATTTGGCTCCCATGCCCATCCATGAACTTATCATGGACTGGCCAGATATAGGTCATGTATTCACTCCAGGAGTTGGGGTGGGTTTGGTCCAACCCACAGAGGCTGAGAGTAGGCAACAGAAGTATGATTCCTCAAAGAAAAATAAAAGCATGCTATTAGTTTTAAAAGAGGGAATGGCACTGGGCAGGCAAACCCAGGAGACATTCCCTGCAAATATGCTGTCTCCTTGATCTGGATTTTTTTTTTTCTTTTTACTGCCTCTCATCCCCATTTCTCTTGCCCTAACAAGCCTAGCAAACTCTATTTATTGTCGAAGATCCTAATGAATCAGTCTTGGCTCCGTGTGATTTGTCTCTTGCACTGCATTATTGGCTAATTGTCTGTCTCCCCTGCCAGACCATGTACTGTCAGCACCAGAACTATGTCTTCTTCACACTTAGTGCCAAAATAGGGCATAGGAAGAACTTGGGCTCCAAAGTAATACAAACAAATGGAAAAAAAAAATCATATGAAAGCTTAGTGTTTTTGTAAAGTTAAGATGCTTCATAGAGGAAAACCTCATGATGCTCAAGCTTGCCTGAAAAGAAATGCTCTGTGGCCAGATTTGTAGAGATCATAGAAATCTACCTTCCTGCATGTACAGTGGGCAGAGAATTTTGGGGGAGGGGGCGGGGCAGAGACTCTTTTGATGACCATCCTTCCAGAGCCATGTATTATCTGTGTCATCCTTGAAAAATAGGTTGTTTGAAGGTTTTTCAGGCTTTCCTGGAACTTAGGTTTAAATGCCAGTTTTAGTAGTCCTAGCTTCTGTTTTTTATGTACCAGAAAGGGCTGTAAGTTCCTTCAAAAAACATAAACTACAGGAGAATGGAAACCTCTTGTCTTGTTTGGTGCTGTTCTTCAGTGTCTAGAACAATGCTTGGCAAACAGCAGGAGTTCAATAGATAGATATTGACTGAGTGAATAGAAATCTAAGTCTCTATCAAAGTCATTAATAGTTATCAGTGAGAAGAATGTGGGGAATTAGCAGAAAAGTCCTCAATACTTAGCTTGACTAGTGAGGGAACAAAAGGTGAATTGGTGTGCAGGTATCTGAGCATTCAAACCATTCTGCCCTAATATCCCTGGATGGAATGGATTGGGAGAGGATTCTAAACCTTCTTGCTTGCTTTTGTACTTTATGGAGATTTATTTTAAACATAAGCTTGTATAACCTCAGTGTTAACGGTGAGAACATGGGTATCAGCCAACCCATCTGTAAAATGGGGATACTAATGATGTTGATCTCTTTTTTAAAAAAAATATTTATTTTTTGAGAGAGAGCAAGAGAAACAGAAACAGAGTTGGGGGAAGGGGCAGAGGGGGAGAATGTTTGAGCAGACTCCTTGCTGAGTGTGGAGCCTGACATGGGAGGGGGTTCAGTCTCATGACCCATGAGATCTAGACCTGAACTGAAACCAAGAGTTGGATGCTTAACCATCTGAGCCACCCAGGTACCCCTTAATGACGTTGACCTCTTAAGGAATTGGGATAGAATGAGATGAACAAAACTGTTGCGTGGGGCCTGGCGTTCAGTGAGCTCTATACTTGTGTGTGTATGTGTTGTAGAACTGAGCTTAGTAAATGTTCTCATTTTTATTTTTTTTAAATGTTCTCATATTTAAATAACACTACCTGTGACCAAATGAATGGTCTTGGTGGTTGCAAATATGAGGGGAGTGAGGGAGGTGGCTTTCATTTTACTGTGTCTATTATAGTTTGACCAACTTCACAGTGCTTCAGTATGCATCATGATGTTTTTTCAAGTTGCCCCTCTATTAGGTCATTCCGTAAGTAGTTCTTTTTTTTTTTTTCAGTTCGTCAAATTTATTGAGTTCAATGATTGGGAAACTTTAATATGGGAATGGAAAAGGGAAAATACATAACTCTAGTAAAGGAAAGGGATGTTTAAGAAAGTGTGAATAAGGGGCGCCTGGGTGGCTCAGTTGTTAAGCGTCTGCCTTTGGCTCAGGTCATGATCCCAGGGTCCTGGGATTGAGCCCCGCATTGGGCTCCCTGCTCGGCGGGAAGCCTGCTTCTCCCTCTCCCACTCCCCCTGCTTGTGTTCCCTCTCTCGCTGTATCTCTGTCAAATAAATAAAATCTTAAAAAAAAAAAAAGTGTGAATAATAGTATTTACAAGAACTTCATTCTTTTTTTCCCCCTTTTTTTTAATTACGTTATGTTAATCACCATACATTGCATCATTGGTTTTTGATGTAGTGTTCCATGATTCATTGTTTACCTATAACACCCAGTGCTCCATTCAATATGTGCCCTCTTTAATACCCATCACCAGGCTAACCCATCCCCCCACCCACCTCCCCTCTAGAACTCTCAGTTTGTTTCTCAGAGTCGATAGTCTCTCATAGTTCATCTCCCCCTCCGATCTCCCCCCCTTCATTTTTCCCTTCCTACTATCTTCTTCTTTTTTTTTTAACATATAATGTATTATTTGTTTCAGAGGTACAGGTCTGTGATTCAGAGTAGTTCTTAAAGGTATTCTGTGTGCTAGGGCCAGTGCTATGTAGTAGGGAGACAATGATGAAAAGGATACACCTAGTACTTGCCCTCAAGGCATTTACAGTCCAGGATGTGAGAGAGATAAGAAACAATCAGACCTGTAAGTGTTTAATTACAACCTGCTGCATGTTATGAAGGAGGGGTACAGAGTACAGTGAGGACACACAGGGGAACCTACCTGAGAATGGTGTAGGGGGACATTGGGAAAAGGCTTTCTGGAGGGTGTGACATTGAAGGCATATCTTTTGGAAAGATGTGTAAGAGTTGGCCAAGCAAAGAGGGAAGAGAAGAGCTGCCCAGGATGGCGTTTGTTTCCCTGGAGGGCCAACAGAAGGACAGGACAGCTGGAGCCCAAGGAGCAAGGAGGAGAGTGGCATCAGGTGAAGACAGGGGCAAATCTCTCAGGCCACCCTCATGCATCCTTGTCAGGGTTTTGGTCTTTATCCTGTGAGTTATGGAAAGCTATTTGAAATTTTAAGTCCAGTAACAATACAGACATTTTAGTGCATTAGTTAAGAACATAGACTCTGAACCCAGGGTGCTTGGATTTAGATTCCAGCTTAGCTACTGAGTAAGTTACTTAACTTTCTGAGCCTCTGTTTTCTCATCCATAAAATGGAGTTAATAAAAGTTCTTATATTGTAGGGATGTTGTATCAAGTGTGTGTGTGTGTGTGTGTGTGTGTGTGTGTATGAAATATGTGCAGGAATGTCTGTATTGGTGTATATATATGATCTATGTCGTGCATCATATGGTATGATAAAAGGCTATAGTCATCCCCATTTTATGCGTGGTGTGCGTGTGCGCGTGAGCGAGTATGTGCTTAGAAAGGTTCCTGGCATACTTGAAATTCTATAGAAATTTAAACCGTAACTACTTGAACTACTATTGTTATTGTTTTGCTCAGATTAAGCCCTCTAAAATCCTTACATAGGAGCGCAAATCTATTCTGTCTTCAGAGATAGAAAGCAGCCACACTGTGTTCTTGGGTTTGCCAGGACAGATTTTTCAGAAGGGGAGAAGCCAACCTTGCAGTTCTTTTCTCATTAGCTACCTCAAGCAGCTCTTCGGGCCAGTAAAAAAAGAGCTGGACTAAACTCCTGAGGTCATCTGATGGGACCCAAGGGGAGAGGAGGCTAAGTCCCGACTCCTGCAAAGGTCTCCAGCCATAGGAGGGCAGGAACAGTTAGTTGCAGAAGCTGCTGGATAAAACACTAATAATTTAGATCAAACTTGTGCAAAGAGAAGGCCAAATCATTTCTGTGTTTTCTGGAGGAACTCTGGAGGCTAATCCATCACTAGAAGGTAGAAATGAAACACTTGCCGCTTATCTCCCAGAGAAGAGTTGCACACACAGAGGCCCCCGGGGTCTGGGGGTTGCCATGACACACGGGGAGGGGTGGGGTGTGATTTATTAGCATGTGCATAGCTCTCTTGGCTTTTTGTCCTTTGCGCAGTGCTGGGAGCCAACCAGGCCCAGCTACTTTGCATACTAATAAAGATTGGTGCATGTAATTATTCAGCAGTCACACCGTTATTCCTCAGAGATAAATCATCCCTGGTTTATTTACCCTTCTTCCCTCAAGTTATTTTAAGTTGCCTTTAATGCACCACATCTCAAGTTGAGTAGAAGTACCAACTACTTTAGTTTTTAAGCCATTTTAGGTAGGAAGACTTCCATTTAGCTCTATCTATATTTTTGAGGGGCTCTGCCAGCACCAACCCACTCCTTCCTCATCTTGGCTCGATTATCCTGTGTGTGTGTGTGTGTGTGTGTGTGTGCGTGGGTGGGTGGGTGGGTGGGTGTGTGGAAACACATATAATGACAGGGTAAGATAGGCCAGTGACAGCACCCCCTTTTGGTTGCTAGGAACTTTTGACATCCTGTCATAGTTTGAATCAGGACTGAGACCTGTTTAGTTTCCTACTGTCTTCAACCAAAAAGTCATAGGAATGAGGCCCCTGTCTAAGGATATTTATGGACCACCTCTTCCCTCAGCCCATTTATTTATCCAGTTTTATCTTTGCATCCAAATATGTAACAACCCCCATGGTATGCCGTCAAGGATTTGAAAGCCAAGCTCTATCAGCAGAGATAGAATAGGATAAATTACTTACTTCTGCAGCCATTGATCTTTGTCCTAAAAGGCCATCGTCCATCATGTCTGTATCATTTCCATAATCACCCAAACCAGTGAATCGTGTTTTACTGGATATCTTGGCTTTTGAGAATGCCTGTGACCAGCAAACACTTGACGTTAGTACATACGTTGTGGGTTTTTTTTTTTTTTTTTTTTTTTGAATAGTAGCAAAGGAAAAAAAGTTGGAGGTGATCAATGTGGGGTCATTAAGTGACTGAACAATGAGGAGAGAGAGAGATGAAGCTTGACTTATACGGTCTCTGGCCATTTAAACAAGAGAATAGAGGAACCAAAGCAGGTGGGCAGCTTTTAGGAATAGACAGAATCATAATAATATTCCCCTAGAATGCAATGACCAAGTCCCCTCCAGTTTACTACAAAATATCCTTAGTGCCTAGAACAGTTTAGTGGGAACATAGTGGACCCCCAATAAATGTTTGTTTAATGAATGATTCAACATCTTGCATCTTTTCTTTATACTTATATCCCACTTGGAAATTTCCACAGAAGAAGAAAATACATACAGATGCATTTCTATGTGGTCAGTTTAAACATGTCTCCTAATATAGGATGTCTGAGAAGATGGGGGTGGAAATACAGCCCAGACCAATGTGATTTCAAGGTGCCCATTCCCCCCAAATCTCCTAGCAGTCTTGCTTCTCCTTTAGCAGAAAACCTGCCCTTTGATTTCCTTGGTGTTCTCCCTTCATTTGTGCTGGGTGAGTCATGGTGGAGACATGATTTAAAACATAGCCTGAGTAGGAGGGGGCTGATCATTAAAAATATATTTTCTCTGGGAGTTTGTTTTTAAAACTTTGGACCAGAAAATATGTACAGGAATGTTTGGCTTTTAATAATTAAATCTTGCATTGTTTTAATTTTCTCCAGAGTGTCTCTCTGGAGGAAAATAAAGTTGCAAATCCAATATTTATGTCTTTCCTAAAGCATTGGTTGCCAAATGAAATGAGTTTTGCTATTTTTTTCCTTGATGGTTGATTTGTCTCCAGAGGGCTCCCTTTTGAATTTGCAGGAAGGGTTTAATGTTCCATGAGAGTGGGGAGGAAATCACTGGAACAGGGGGCAAGAGGGTGTGGGTGTTCTTGGTTTAGGAGGATGCAGGATTTAGAGTGTGGTCCTGCACACTCACCCCACCCCACTCTTCAGGTTGCTGGCATCTTTCATTTACCTCATTCCACTTCACACACAGGCCATTTTCAGCAGGGAGCAGAAGCCTAGCACCCTGTGCAAAATCAATTACTTGTCTGACTGCTTTAGGCAACCTCTCCCTCCCTCCTCCACCAGCCTTGACCATAAGGGGGTGTTCAGACATGTGAAATGTGAAAAACATCCAGCACACTGAATCAGGATTTGAGTTTTCTGAGACCCCTTCCCTTCCTAGGCAACATAAACCTCATCATTGGGTATTTTCCTATAAGCCTTCAACAGTGGGACCCACACCTGTTAAGTATCTCAAACTGAGCCAAGCCCTATTTAAGCCAAGAGAGGAAGGTGAGGACCAGGCTGCTCTGTGTACAGCTGGAACTTCTCAGCTCTTTTGCAGCTATTTCAGGGGAAGACTGGCTTCTGTAACTGCTGCTTATGATGTGTTTGATTTTCCAAGTCAATTGTTCTTTAAGGACCTTCAAGTGGGGAGTGCATTCTCACAAATGTAGGGCATCTCATGCCTTTAATGGGGAACATAGTGCCCTGCTCATAAAGGTAGTTGAACCTGGATGTGGTTTAATAACCATGGAAGATGCCAGATCCTATCTGGATAGCTAGCACCTCTGCTTGCCATCTGTAAGGACCCCAGAGAGTAATTGAGAAAGACAAGTATTATGCCTTCCTCCAACACTCTAGTTACAAATGTAGTGTTTAAAATCACAGTTTTTAAACACTCCAGGGAAGATATAACTGGCCTTCAGCACAGTTCTGTGGTTTACTAGTGTTCAGTCCTTGGGTGGAAACTTTAACTTGTGGGAGCATCAATAGCCTCATCTGTCAAATAGGAATGATACTAATACCTTATTGGGTTTCTGTGAGGATTGAGAAAACCTATGTAAAGAGGATGCCACAGTATTTGGTAGTAAGAGGACACTCAACAGAGATTTGATAGAAAGGAAGTGTAGTAGCATTATAACAATGCCACTGGCACCAGATGGACCTGGGTTCAAATTCCAGCTCTGCTACTTAGTACTATTTGCAATATTGGGAATGCTATTTCTAAGGCTCAATCCTGTAGTCTTTAAGTGCAGGCACTAATATCCACCTCAGGGAAATTTTTAAGGATTAAATTTGGCAATATATTCATGGTGCCCCATGGCAAATTGTTGTTTTTGTTGTTGTTGAAAGGAGGAATGGAGAAAAGAGGCTAGCTGCTGTCCAGACCCACCAAACCTTTTGTTGTTTCCTGTTCTCTAGGTCCCTTCTGGAATTTTTTCCCCCTTAAAAACCTAGAGTAGTCAAATTGGAACTAGATGTATGGAGAGACAAACATGTTCTCTCTTGAACTGGTCATTCATTCATTCTCCTCACTTCATTCATATATTCATTATAACTTCATTCCAAAAATGTTTAAAAAAAAAAACGTCAAACAAGATGGGGGTGTCAGGCACTGTCCCAGGTGCTGGAGATAAAGGGCAGAAAGATACAGTCCTTGTGCCTAAGTTCAGAACAAGTCTTAAATTTCTGTATATAGAAATTCTTTTGAGAGTCTAATAAAAGACTTTTCTCCAGCAGTGGGGCAGGAGAGAAGAATCTGCACATTTGATTTATAATTTTAAGCCATTAATAGACCCACTTGGATCAAGCTTGATCTGCACTTTGTGTCTTGTTTGATTTCTTTGCATCTGCCATTCTTATGGCACTAATATCCCACTTCTTTAAGAAGCTGACCTCCTCATTCCCACTTCAACTGTATGTCTTCCAGTTTCCAGGAATTGGCATATTTCGTAAACACCTCTCTCTGCCCCAGCTCACAGACACAATACTCACCCCCTGTCCACATACACCATTGTTTGGTCCAGTGCTATATATCATACAGGCTTGGCCAGGAGGAATCTATCTGGGGTATATTCAAATTGGGCCAGAGAGAGGATCCGTTCTCTCTGAAAGAATAAGAATTTGTACAGATGAGAGGCTTGAAAGATTCTAATATTTGGAGGAAACATGTCTGTCATTACTGAGAATGAACCCAATTTTTGTAGAAAAGCTGATGTGAGAGCCAGAGAGAGAGACAAGCTAGTGAGAGAGAGCACCATGGTAGTCTTTGAAATCTGCCCCTACCTAGACTGTGTGTGTTCAATCTCATTATGGATTCCAGGAGTCAGTACATCCTACTTTTGCTTAACCTTGCTCAAGTTGAATTTCTGTCACTTGCAACCAAACAGACTGGCTGAATATAGCACCTGTGGATCAGTCTTCAGTCTCCAGTGAGAGACAGATTTGAGAATGTGATTTTATGGCTCAGTGGAATCAGGGTCATGTTGGAAGAGGACACAGGATGCTATGTCAGCATAAAGGAATGCTTCCTTACTCAGGAATTCCATGAAGAGTGGCTTCATTGTGTCCTTCAGGAAGAGTAAAGACTGGTTTTTCTGCTCTTTGATCACTGGGAGTGTGCATGAGTATGACCTGATGGAGATGGACCAACCTGGCCTAGTCAAACTGGCAGAATAATGAGAATTTAAAACAGATTCTCATGGTGGAAGGTTTTAGCATTCGCTTCCTTTCACCTCCCAAAGTATCCTAGGGTGAGTGTGCAGTAAGACAAATGGCAGCTTCTGGCCTGTATATGTCGATCACAGCATTAATCCATCTCCCGTTCTCTCAGGCCTGCTCCTGACACTTCCTGTTTAACAGCAGGCCTCATTAGCTACTTGTGTCAGGCACCTTTCCCGCTGCCTTCTCCCAAAGGAAAATGTTGTCTTCTTCATTCAAGATTTGAAACCTATCTGACACTAGATATCTCACTGTACATATACAACATCCACTTAATGAGACCCTTAAACTAGCAGCTCCCATTTATGAAGCTGCTTCAGTGTATTGGGTCCTTTAATCAGTTTTCTTAAATACGTCATCTCCTTTATTCTTCACAATGGCCCTGAGAGCAGGTATTATTGCCCTTGGTTGCAGGTGAGCACCAAATAGGTCAAGGCACTTGACCAAGAGGCTTCAGGTCTCTGACTCAGACTTGTTTGATTCCACAGCTGATGCACTGGAGGACAGTGATCTTGTTTAGCAACCAAGGTATCTTCAGAACTATGGGCTGGACAGATGAAACACACAGGTATCTGCAGATGCATATTAGAGATGATAAACTCCCAGGAAAGGTCTTTTCTGAGACATATGAGTTTAGAGTCAAGGGTTATGTGATAACTGGTCTGCCACTTTACAGATGAGGAAACTGAGGCCCCAAATTATGGATCAGGTAGCCCAGTGTCACGCCGTGTAAGTGGGGTGAGGCTTGGCATCCATGCTTTTTTTTCTGTTGCTTCCACTGCATTCTGTGTTGGAGGTGGGGATGACCACTGCCTTCTCCCAGTGTTCTCAATAGGTTCCCTTCACCTGTCTGCTTTCCAGCCTCAAAGGCTGAGGGCGGTAACAGGGAGAGGACACTTTGCTGGGCTGCTGTTGCTGTGATAACACAAGTCACAATCCTGCCCTAATTGCCTGTATTATAAGCATGGCAGGCCTGGCACATTGGTGCTCTCAGGGCAACTCTCCAATTAATCTTTTCTTCTCTGATTAAGCTTGTATTCCTGCATTTGTTGTGGTTGGGAGCATTGGTGTGCAGGATGTTTTAAAGAGTTCTGTGTGATAGAGTGAGTGAAGGAATTTGGGGTTAACCATGCTGACATTATCTCAGACATGATCACTTCATGGTCCGGAACATCTGAAACAATATGGAGCCCATTACCGGCTCTGTGTCTCTGGGGAGACCCAGCATTTGCTGGGCTTATTGGCAACTGTTGCATTAGCACATCAGGCAAGGCAGGGCTCTTGTAAGACCTGAGAGGGTCAAAAAGGATTGGAGATGTCTCTCTATCTTGGCAGAAGCAAGGAAAATATTGACTTACACTGTGTGTTAAGTTTCCTTCATTAATCAAATACATATTTATTGTGCACCCATCCTCACCAGGTCTTGTGTCTGGAGCTGGGGTACAGTGGGAGCACAAAGAGATATGCCCCTGGACTCCTGTGGCATTTGATCTGGAAGGAGAGACAGTGAGTAATCAAATTATCACAGTAATGAGTGCGTAATTGCAGACTAAGATAGATTCTCTGGAGGCATGGGACAATTTATTAATTTGATTTAGTAAACACTTACATAGCACTTACTCTATGCCTGATGTTATTCTAAATACTTTGATAGTAGTAACTCATTTAATTTTCATAATAACCCTATCGGGTACATATTAGTATTCTTATTATTATCTACATTGTACAAATGAGGAAACTGAGGCACGGAGAGGTTAAGTAAGTTGTCCAAGCTCATACAGCTAGTAAGTGGTGAGGCTAACATCTACACCCATCCAGTCTTGATCCATAATGCATGCTTTTAACCACTCAGGGTATCTGCTCTCCGCTGAGAATATATTCCAGAAGAATCTGTCACTGTCTGGGGTTTGCTCTAAGCTTTAAAGCACCCATGTGGGGGCGCCTGGGTGGCTCAGTCATTAAACGTCTGCCTTCGGCTCAGGTCATGATCCCAGAGTCCTGGGATCAAGCCCCCAATTGGGCTCCCTGCTCCGCGGGAAGCCTGCTTCTCCCTCTCCCACTCCCCCTGCTTGTTCCCTCTCTCGCTATGTCTCTCTCTGTCAAAGTCCATAGAAGGTGGTTGTGAGACTTGAGCAAGATACTGCTAATAAAAGGCTTAGTGGGTGCCTAATCTTGAATAAGCACTCAATCAATAATAGTTGTTATATAATAAAGAGACAGAGTGAGATTTGAAGCAAGAGAAGAAGACATTAACTAAACAAATAGGGAAAGTTCAGGTGAAAGGAACAGCATGAGCAAAGGTCCTGTGGCTGGAGGAGGAATGGCAGGTTAGAGAGACTAAAAGATGGCCAGTGAAGCTTGGTGTGAGATGAAACCAGGGAGGTAAGCTGGAGCCAAATTTCACAGGACCCATCAAAGACCTTACTAAGGATTGTTTTGGTCTTTACTATCAGGAACATGAGAATGCCTCAAAAGATGGTTAAGCAATCAGATTTGCTTTCTGAGAAAGATTGCTGTAAATCTGGATGTCCACATGTATCTCAGGGACCTAGTACCTGGCAGGTTGGAAACCTTCAGGAGAATGATGATGATGACTATAGCAACAATCATGACAGTAAGAGTAATAGTAACAACTATTATTGATTGAGTGATTATTCAAGATTAGGCACCTGCTAAACCTTTTACTAGCAATATCTTGCTCAATTCTCACAACCACCTTCTATGAGGCTAGGAATAGTATTACACCCATCTTACAGATGGGTGCTCTAAAGCTTAGAGAATTTCAGCAGTTGGTTGTCACTATGTGGCTGGTACTTGGCAGGGCCAGTTATTGAGCCCAGACCTGCCTAAGAACCAGTGGTTAGTTATCTAAAGAAATTCCCCTGATTCCCTCTGGTCTGAATTCCCAGACTTGAATGATACTCTTTTAGGAAGATGAGTTTAGCTATCTGCCTAACTGCTACCCTCCACCTTGTTCATCTGCAGAATTCCAGTTGCTTTAAAATACTGAGCAGTCATGTTCTTCAGTGGAGGCAGGACACTGCCCCACCCCAGAGGCTGTATCTTGGTTAGTCGCTAAGGCAGTCCTTGTACTACATGCTAGTATTAAGTAGTAAGAATGGTGGGTGTGACTTTATTCTGGCCAGTGAGAAGTGAGGAAAAGTCTTCTGGGTGAAGGTATAGGGAAAGTTTTTTCCTGGTTTTTAGGGAAGAAATCAAAGATTCTCTGTAGTTGAACTGACCAACCCTGAATCAATTTACCTCTGGATTTCTGGTATGTCATAATAAGTTTTTTGCTTGCCTAAGCCATTTTATGGAGTTAATTTTATTGTTCCTCAAGGCCAAAAGTATCCTAAGTTATACATCCCCTTTTGGATTGTTCTTCAGTAACCTTGGGGGGAGGCAGGAGAGAGAAGGAGCAAGATGAGGAGGGGAGGAAATGAGGC
Organism: Neomonachus schauinslandi; assembly: GCF_002201575.2. Taxonomy (NCBI): domain Eukaryota; kingdom Metazoa; phylum Chordata; class Mammalia; order Carnivora; family Phocidae; genus Neomonachus; species Neomonachus schauinslandi. The sequence goes on from NC_058407.1 coordinate 141,836,056, forward strand.
AGGGATTTAGAACAGATGAGATGAAGCAGGCTTTAAGAGCTCTTCTTGCCCTTTAAGCTGTAGGGGTTGGTGGAACTTGCCCTTGTTTCATTCCTGCTACTTTTGATGTAAAATGGTGCTTTCCCCACCTGAGCTAATCTGGGCTTTTGCCCCCTAAATTCCCCAGCTTGCTCCCACTGTGTTCCCATGGAGGTTGCTGGTCTACAAAGGAAGCCTCTTTTAACATTTTAAAACCTGACACTGGTTGATATGGAAATTTCCAGATCTTTGATTTCTTTAAAAGCCACGTTCTATAAGGAGCTATGAGGAATGCTGTCAGCTCAGCTGTGTAAGAATTTACAGATAAACTCACTGTCTTTTCTTGTGGCCTCTAAAGACACAAGGTGTGAAGACAAAGCATCTCAGAGAAACTCACTGTACACCCTGATCCTAACATCTGAGAAAATGCCTTGGTTTCACCCAAGTCACTGAAGGGCTGAAACACTGAGGACTTGACCACTAAGACAGGTTGTATCAGTTTTAGATGGGGTACCAAAGACTCAATCTGTGTTGACCTCCTTGTTGGCAGTCAGGAGGAAGCCCATAGTGTCCACACTGTGACACTCTTTCTGGGGAACCCAGGTGAGAAGGCAGAGCCCCTGGCAGACCTCAGATGTGTGAGCACTAAACCCTTACAGCTGAATGTCACTGAGGTTTTGGTGTTTATTCCATAGCATTACTGCGGTAACAGTAATGACAGTAACGACAGATGTAGTCTGTCAACATTTATCACATTGGTTAGTAACAGTTTTGGTTTGTCATCTCTGTAAAACTGTAAAATCTTTGTGGGCAAGAAAATGATGAAATCAATGGTGATGATGATGATGGTGGTGTAATATACATAGTGCACCAAGTGACTTACCGTAGTGGTAACAGGAGCTCCTCTAGAAGGTCTCTACCTTCAGATGTGAGAGCTGAGGCTTAGATTGGTGGACACTGAACATAAGGTCCTAAGACTAGCACACATCTCAGTGCCTTGAGCACGAAACACAGCAGTAGGCAAAGAGTGCTCGCATGTCTGTTGGTTGAATGAATGAATATACTTCAAATTGTGTTTAGTTGAATAAGCCTGGAGCAGATTAAAGTAAAATAGTACATCTGCCTTAAGTGAACATAAATGAGAAGGATAACTTTTCCCGCTTCTCTAATGTTTAGTGTATGCAGTTTCTTTGTGCAATGAACCCTAAATACCTAACATTTATCCATTTTGTTTCATTCCCTGGTAATGCATTAACACTAACCATTAGGTTACTGTTACAAACAAGAAAACATAGCCTATTGTGTACGTGTTTTAGACAACACTATAAATCAGGTTTGCCTTATTTCAAAATCTAATTCAATTACAGAGAAACTATACCTTGTGGACGATTAAACTGTAAATTGTGGGTGTCCACTGGGTGATTAGCTTACTAAATGTGTTCCCTGCCATAACTTACCTCTGTCCCTTTTGTATATTGTCCATGCCTACTCAAGGATAGGAACATTTCAGCAGCCATGCTCCACATTGAAGGATATCTATGGTGCATCTCAAACTTGGAATATCTTCTTCAAGGGGATACCAATGCATCATGCAAACTCTTACGAGTTATCACGCTTCTCTAAGTGGAAAAGTCCACTTCATGGATCTCTCTTTTTCTTTTGCCACTACTCAGGTATAGGAATTGTGAAATGTGACCTTTCTTGTTTTCCACAAAAATAATCTCTATGCTGTCTCTTCTAGGTCAAAGCATGAAGGCTAAAGGCCTTGCCTTCTCTCTGATGAGTTTCTCAAGAAAGCAGGCATTGTGCTTAGGAGTCTTTGAGATGCCTATGTCTGCATTAGAAACCCACAGCAGCAAGTAGGAATGCTTGTTATCAGGGCTTCTTTTGACTGACCCAAAGCAAACAGCAGAGGAAAGGGGTTTGAGTTCATTCACTGCCTCATTGTTCCCTTAACACATATTTATTGAGTGGTGCAATGTGCCAAAGCCACTTAAGAACTGTAACAACATAGCTGTGTTTGTCTAGTTCTTCACAGCTTATAAAGCAACTTTCTAATAATTCTTTCATTTGCTCCTCATAAAAATCTCATGAAGTAGGCAGAGAAGGAATAATCATAGTACATTTAAATTGCCAATGATATTGGACATTAATTTAGCGATTATTACATACCAGGGATTACTTTATACACTGCACATATGTTGTCTTATTTAAGTTTTGAATGAATCCTCTGAAGTGGGTGCTATTGTAGGGTTCTTCTTCTTCTTCTTCTTTTTTTTTTTTTTTTTCCATATGAAGAAACAGGTCCAAGGAAGCTCAGTGATGTATCAGTGATTACACCATTACTAAGTGGCAGATCCTGGATTCAAACCTAGGCTGTCTGCCGTCCAGAAGTCCATGCCCATAATCCCTGAGTATCTTGCCTCCCAGCACTGGAGCTTGGATTTGCTGTCTTCCAATATGGCTCTTTCCTTGACATTGGAATGCTCTAAGGAATTCATTCTGGCTTTAGGGAGTTGTGTTAGTGGCAGAAAACTCAACTCCTGAGATTACAACTGTTTTCTTTTTTTGGCCATTAGAAATTAGAAATCTGGGGCACCTGGGTGGCTTAATCAGTTAAGCATTCGACTCTTGATTTCGGCTCAGGTCATGATCTCAGGGTTGTGAGATCAAGCCCTGCTCCAGGCTTCTGCTTGTCCCTCTACTCTACTCCTCCCCCTGGCTCATGCACTTTCTCTCTCTCTCTTTCTCTCTCTCTCTCTCTCTCTCAGATAGATAGATAAAATCTTAAAAAAACAAAGAAATTAGAAATCTCTGGAGGTACTATTCTCTCAGAGAAGGTCAGAGAGTCCAGTAAAAAGAATCTAATTTTCTGGGACTTTCAGGAGTACAGCAAAAGAGCAGAAATTCAAAATAATAACAATAATTTAAAATCTCTCCTAGTTTCTTAATTTGGCTGTTTTCAAAAGGAATTTCTTGGGTGACATAGACTGTGGTTATTCTATGCACATTTATCCACGTACTTCCACTTTGGCTTGAATAGCTCTACAAGGTGACCTTTCCAATAATTTGGAGGTTTGGGATAATTACTAATAATAGTAATTCTTCATTTTGCAAGGAGATCTACTCAAAGAACCTCCCTCATCAGCATTTTATTTGATTCTCCCAACCTTTATGTTAGAGTAGATATTTTCAACCATCTATTTATAGATGGAGAACACCAGAAGATGGAAGATACTGTGGATTTTTATTTGAGGCATGTATATCTCTCCTTGTGGTATATTGACCATAATGCTTTACTCCCTGTATTATGCATCCATCCCTGCCATGGGTTAATGAGCAGAGTGGACATCTTCACCCCTTGTCTTTGGGCTTGGCCATGTGACTTGCTCTGGCCAATGGGATGTTAGCAAATGTGGCCCAGTCATAGGATAGACATTTCCTTACACAGGGGGGCTTGCCCTTATGTACCTCTGCCATTGTCATGGCCTGCCTGGATAGCTGCTCTTTTTTTTAGCTTGGGGCCCACAGGCTCAGTCTATCTTAATAGAGACCAAATCGAGCACTGTTACTAAGCCCACATGTGGAGCACACATGAATCCAACCTCTGATGAGGCTAGCCCAGCCAGACCTTTGGTTTGAAACAGAGCCAAACGAGCCCAGCCCAGATCACCCAGTCTCTAGCCACGCCAGAAGCCTGTACTCATAAATGAATGCCATTTTAAGCCACTGAATTTTGTGGTGGCTTGTTATGTAGCATCATTGTGACCATACTAACTGATACACTCTCATTAGATGTGAGCTCTATGAAGGCCGAACTGTGCATACTCCTCTTTATCTCCAATGTGAAACACAGGGTCTAACAGAAACCAGATCAAGTACAATTATTATTAAGTGCATGGAGCTTTGATCAAGACATACTTGGGTGTGCTATTATGTAGTAACTGTTAAACATTCTGGCATCATGGTCATCTTATGGGTAGTGAAGATAACATTCTTTACTTCATAAGATTTCTCTCAGGTTTGGATAAGATCAGGTATATAAGTGACTTCATATAGCAAGCACTCAATAAAAGTTAGCTTTTATGAGCATGTCCTCAAGTAATATTTGTTGAATGCATTTTACTTATTTAAAGTGCACAATCCAGGGGCACCCGGTTGGCTCATTTGGTAGAGCATGAAACTCTTGATCTCAGGGCTGTGAGTTCAAGCCCCATGTTGAGTGTAGAGATTACTTAAAAAATTTTTAAAAAATGAAAAAAAAAGTAAAGTGCACAATCTAATAGTTTTAAGTGTATCCACATAGTTGGACACCATCACCATAATAATTTTAGAAACCTTTTATCATCCCCAAAAGAAACCTCATACCCATTAAGCAGTCACTTAAATCCCATTTTGACCTCCTTCAGCGTTGGGCAGTCACTAATCTACTTTCTGTCTCTATAGAGTTCCCTATTTTGTATATTTCATATAAGTAGAATCATAAAATATCTGGTCTTTTATGACTGGATTCTTCCACTTAGCCTGATGTTTTCAAGATTTTCCCATGTTGTAGTATATATCAGTACTTCATTGCTTTTTATTCCTGAAAAATATTCCATTGTGTGGATAATACCACACCTTATCCATTTATTAAGTTGATATGTGTTTATGTTGTTTCTGCTTTTTGGCTCTTATGAATTAAGCAGCTATGAACATTTGTGTACAAATTTTTGCATGGACACATGTTTTCATTGCTCTTGGATATATCGTTAGGCTTGTAAATGCTAGGTCATGGTGACTCTTTTTTTTTTTATTAAAGATTTTATTTATTTATTCATGAGAGACAGAGAGAGAGAGAGAGAGAGAAGCAGAGGGAGAAGCAGGCTCCCAAGGAGCAGGGAGCCCAATGCGGGACTCGATCCGAGGACCCTGGGATCATGACCTGAGCCGAAGGCAGACGCTTAACCATCTGAGCCACGCAGGCGCCCAGTGACTCTTTTTTCTTTAAACATTTTGAGGAACTACCAAAGTGGCTACACCATTATACATTGTCATTCATAGCAGTAAATGAGGGTTCCAATTTTTCCATATCTTTGCCAACACTTAGGATTTTTTTAATTCTATCCAGTCTAGTGGGTATGAAGTAGTATCCCATTGTGGTTTTGATTTGCATTTCCCAAATGACTATGTTGAAAATCTTTTTATTCTTATTGGTCATTTGTATATCTTCTGTGGAGCAATGTCTTTTCAGATTCTTTGCCCATTTTTAAACTGGTTATCTTTTTAATATTGAGTTGTAAGAATTCTTTATATTTTCTTGATACCAGTCCTCTATCAGATTATCATTTTCAGATGTTTTCTCCCATATTTTGGATTGTCTTTGAACTTTCATGATCATATCAATTCCAGCACAAAATTTTTAATTTCTTTGAATTTTCACTTACCTATTTTTTTCTTTTGCGGCTTGTGCTTTTACTATTGCATCTAACAAGACTTTGCTTAACCCCAGGCCATGAAAATTAACTCTTATGTTTTCTTCTGAGTTTCATCATTTTAGTTCTTAAATTTAGGTCTGTGATCTATTTTGAGTTAATTTTGGGGAGTTTGGTGAAAGGAGGTCGAGCTTCATTCTTTTTCATTTGAATATCCAGTTGTTTCAACATTGTTTGTTGAAAAGGCTATTCTTTCACCATTGAATGGTCTTGACACTCTTGTCAAAAATCCATTGATCAGAAGTGTAAGGTTTTATTTATGAATTCTCAGTTCTATTCCATCAATATCGATATATTGGTCCTTAAGACAGTGCCACACTGTGTTAATTACTGTAGCTTTGTAGAAAGATTTGAAATTGGGGGTGTTAGCACTCCAACTTTGTTCTTCATTTTCAAGATTGTTTTGGCTATTCTGGGTCCCTTGTACATTTCTATGAGTTTTGGGATCAGCATGTCAACTTCTGAGAAGAAAAAGGCAGCTGGAAATTAATGGGGATTGTATTGAATCTGTAGTTTAATTTGGAGGGTATTTTCATCTTGACAGTACTAAGTCTTCTGATTCGTGAACATGGAATGTCTTTTCATTTGTTTAGATCTTTTTAAATTTCTTCCAAAAATGATTTATAATTTCATTGTAAATACTTTACACTTCTCAAGTTTACCCAACTATTTTATTCCTTTTGATGCTATTGCCAATGGAGTTGTTTTTTAAGTTTCATTTTCAGTTTATTTATCGCTAGTGTAAAGAACCACAACTATTTTTTTGCATATTGGTTTTGTATCTTGCATCTTCACTGAACTTGGCTTTTTTTGGGGGGGGGGGGATTACCTCAGGGTTGTCTATATACAAGATCTTGTCATTTGCAGATCGAGATAGTTCTACTTCTTCCGTCTCAATCTGGATGCCTTTATTTCTTTTTTGTGACCAGTTGCTCTGGCTAGAACCTCCAGTATAATATTGAATAGAAGTGGCATGAGCTGACATCCTTATCTTGTTCCTGATCTTAGGGAGAAAGCCTTTAGTCTTTGACCGTTGATTTTGATGTTAGTTGTAGGTTTTAATGGATTCCCTTTATCACTGTGAGTAATTTCCTTTCTATTCCTAGACTGCTGGGCGTTTTTATCATGAAAATTTGTTGGGTTCTGTCAAATGCTTTTTCTGAGTCTATTATTGAGTTGATCATACCATTTTTGTTCCTAATTATCTACCCTCTCTTACTTGCTATGCTCTTGATTGTCTAACCTGTCCCAACCCTGCCCATGAGACCTTTGTGAAAGGCCTGCAGCTGGGGCGTCCCAACACTAAACAATCCCAAACAAAAGACCAAGTGCAAGGTTCACTGCTTTCAAACACAGAAAGACAATTACAGATTTGATTTTGTGCCCACTTTTTTTGGTGGGGGGAGTACCTAGGAGGTCTTGGCAGTATGTGTTATCTTGACCTTTTTTCTGCATGGGTTGGGTTCTAAACAGAGGCCCAGCATGGTGGAATTACAGATATGAGGTACTGGGCTCTGTTAGCCAAGAGCCTTTATAGAACCAGGTTGCTCTACTGACATTCTGTCTTTTCCACAGTTACATTGGATAACATAACGAAGTCCTATAAAATTAAAATCAAGTTTGAAATAAGGTTTGTTAATTACAGTATTTAACTGTTGTCGTTATTGTTTCCTTGGAGATTAATGAGGTGAGTTATTGTAACATAATTAGGCTATAGTGTATCTAATCTCTTACAAACCCTTGCAATTCACTGTTGTTCCAGTATCGTTTGAAGGTTAATTTCACTTTGCTGGTATAGATTTGGCAATGTGCTTTCTATTGAAATATGTTTTTAATTATATTTGAAAGTCATTAGTCAAGGGCTCTGCTGGGCTCTTCTGTACACACTTGCCATGGAGAAATCCAGATACAATTAGACTCATCATGGTCATCCATCCCCATGCCCAGGTACCCCCAGGGGGATTCACTGCCAGATGGTACTTACCACCTAATATAGGCCTTGGTTTGGCCCCAGGCAGGCAGTTTATTGGGGGATCTTTGGGAGAAGTCCCCACATGGCATTAGGTCTGCAGGTCAGCATACAAAGTAGATCCTTAGATGGCCTCACCCCTGCTGTAGACTTTTTCAAACACACCTAGGTCTTTCCCACTTTAAGGTTTCATGGGCACCACTCCATGCTTAGAATATTTCTTACCTGTCTTACTTCTGGTCATCCCTCAGGTCTCAGCTTAAATATCATTCCTTTTGAGCAGTCTCCTAGGACTCAGCTCTCCATCCCACTAGTATCAGCTCTTCCTGTTATCATTTCACCTGAGTTTTCCTGTGTGGAATTTATTACTGTGTGTAATTGCACATGTTTTTGTTTGATTATCTATTTGATATTTCCCTCCTCACAAGGTAGAAGCTCTGTTTGCTCATTGCCCTCCTCGCAAGTGCATGGCACACATAGAAAACTCTCAGGTGTAGTGGTTGAACAGATGCATCCAGGACTGGCTTGCAAATCTCTGACAGCCTAACTGCAAGAGACCCAGTCTCAGCTTTGCATTTCTTGATTGCATCCTAGCTCCTTCCATGCGGAGTGACCGAACTACTGCTTACTTCACCCTTTCTCCTGCTTCAGTTCACTCATTTGCCACACGGGAGATGCACATAGGATGTTCCTCACAGGGGATGAGATGGATCACAAGGCAGATATTCACCAAGGGCCATTTTCCCATTTGTCTGCAATATGAGGGACTTGGGCTGGATGGTGTCTGTGGTCTGACTTCTACGACCCTCAGTCTGAGATTGAATAGACGGCCCACAGGAAGCTGTGGAAGAGACAGTGGTATTAGCCACCCTATGGACCACCCAAGTCTGAAGTCTGGTGCTAGACTGGTCTTGCTCCATTGCTTTCTCTACAGCAAAGCAACTCCTACCTGGACATCTTTTTAAAGAACTCAAGTCAAGTGAGGTATTTTACAGTGGCTTCCATTTTTAAAAATAGATACTGCTTACAATACTGTTTGGGAGTGGCCAAATTCAGAGGAGGAGAATATTGGTGTTGATTGCTCCTAGTGTTAGGAAAGCCATTTGTGTGTGTATGTATATGCTTGTATGTACACACACATGTACATACATGTGCATGTGTGTAGACTACCCACCATAGGAATGTATTTCTCTTTCCCACCCTGTTGTGGAAGGACAGAAAATTGTGCTTTTCATTGCAGTCCTACGTTTGTGAAGTTCTTTTCTGAAGGATTTCATATAATTTGGATAAGAGCCATTCTTTGGAGCAGTGACCTAAGCAAAGGCCCAGAGAGTGGAAAAGCTCTGAAAACAAGGCCTGTGTGTAGGGTAGTTGTCAGAGAGTGACTGGGGCCCTTGCCCACCCAAAACTCTCCGTCAGATTGTGGTTCAAATCTAGCTGCTGTTTGGGGAGGCGATGCTGGGGTGTAGGCATGAGGCGTCATTGCAGGAGCAAACTTGATCTTTCCCTGGGTCCGTGTGTTTTCATCTTCAGGGAGGCAAGGAAGTGTGGCTAAAGCAGGAACTCTGGAACTGGATTGCAGGGGGTTGAATCCTGGATCCACGTCCTAGGTATGAGAGCTTGGGGAAGGCATTCGACTTCTCAGAACTCCGGTTCCCTTAAGTGCAATTTTCTTGGGGTTGTTCTCCCTGCCCTCTGCCATCACACAGAGCAGTGGGTAGAATGCTAGAAAGTGAGGAGAGAGGATAGTTTGTGTACTGTAAGTGCATGGCGCCTTACTGGATGTTTTACGTCTTTTGGTTTATTGAATATTCACACCAGCCCACTGCAGTGTCAGAGATCATCACCATCCTGGAGAAAAGAAAAGTTATCTAGTGCTTATCTTCCCTGCAGTCTTTCTGAGAAAGTTCTCGTTGGGTTTCACACGGAGTTCCTCTGATCTGTGCCATGTACATGGAGTGAAATCAGTATCATTAACATGGCATTGGAAGCAAACCATGTATAGGCTGGGTCTGGGGGAGACCAGTGATTGAGAGGCATGTTTGCTCAATTCTGCCCAGTGAGCGTGTTCCATACTGGATGGCAAACCGCAGTCTGCTCATCGCTTTGCTTTCCCTCGGGAGGTGTCAGAGTGGAGTGAGGGCAGACAGTTCCGATCCTATCCCTAAAACTAATGAGATATCTGGGGCATCCTCCATGATGCCTGATACACATTGCAGAGAAAGATAGTATGTTGGTTAATGAGCATGGCAGAACAGTTCCTTGTGTTCTGAACTCCCTTGCCTAAGATAAATCCCTGTCTTCAAGGACCTCTTTGTGGGTCTGTCCCTTGAGCTGTAAGAATGACCATATGATCTCCGTTTCCTGCACAAGGACACTTGGAGAGGCAGTTCAAGGTCCACAGTCATACAGCTGGCACGTGGCAGAGCCATTTGAGCGCCTGTGGCTTGCTCACCTGTCAGGACCAGCGATGGGGCCAGCTGCCATCACTGTCTGGCACAGAGCCTGTGCTTTCCAAGGACGGCACAACCAGCTGCCTTCTCCCCCAAGCAGGCTGGTCCAGGATGCCGGGTCTCCAGGTCCTTAGCCTCTTGGTTGGCACCTGGCCTGATGAGGCTGCAGGGTGTAGCGGGTTAGCTGTGCACGGGAGCTGATTCGCAGCCCTGGCTTCACAGCATCTAACCGCATACAAAATCACATCCCTGAGGCTGGCCAGCAAAAGGTGACTGTCCTTAGAGGGAGACCTTCCGTTCCATTGTCTTTTGACCAACCTGAGTCCTGCTTCTCCCAACCTCCTCTGTATTTCCTCTACCTTATTATTTTTTTTTAAAGAAGCCTTTTTCTTCAGGAGGAATAGCTTTTTCTGATTTAAACTCCTTGGGTCCCAGTTTAATTTCCCTTTGCTAACGTGCCATATTGGCCTTTGCAAATCAATCAGTTTTGTCATAGTAGATCAGATGCCTCCTTGAAATGCAGATAAATTGCCTATTACGGAACCATTGTCTCCCAATTCTGAGATGTATTCAGAGAACTCAAACAGATTTGTCAGGTTGACTTTCTTTTCATGAGCCATGCTGTGACTTGCCCTGTCTAAATTAAATACTGCTAAATGGCCTCGACCATCTAAACCTCCTCTCTGACTGGCACCTTGGATATCTTGCACCACCCCACCTTGGACAACAGCTCCTTCATTACCAAGGAAACCACCAGCATGTCAGGACCCTGGCCTTTTTGATCCACCCACCTTCGCTCTGCAGTAGTCCTACTTGTTGGGCCAGCCCCATACCTTGAGGTCGCCAGAGGCAAATTCTCTTCCACAGTAAGCCCTGAGAAAAGAGCCCCAGGCAGGTCCATGTGGGGGGTTTCTGATGAGTTCCTACCACTGTGTGCTGTTGGCCCCCTCGCCTTCTCCCTACTTAGAACAAAGTTCCAAGATCACCTCAGTCCGCCCACCCAGACCAAAAGTACCTGAAATACACCTTCCTATAGATACCCAGACACAATACCATCTTTCACCTTAAACCGATGATGACAAATAGAGCCAGTGTAAACTTTACCTGCATAGCCCTGGCTCCTATCCAGTGTCCCCAATGACAGGTGAAAATCCTGAAATCAGCCCAGGACTTTCAGGATCCAGCTATAGGGCAAAAGGATCAGGGAGGAAATGATATATGTTGAGAGCTTGCTGTGGCTGAGGAATGTAACCAGCTGAACATAGACTTTGGAGACTGGCTGACCTAAATATGTCACTTACAAGCTGTGTGTCCTTGGGCAAGTGACTTAGGATTTCTGAGCTTCAGTTTGTCAGGGATACTAGTACCTTCCATGGAGATGCTTAGATGATAGGAGGTAGTATGTCTGCGGTTATTTTTCAAAGGTTGCTATTATGTGTCTATCAGCTGAAAGAAAAATAAGAAGGCACCACCACATCTCACACATTGGCCTCAATCAGTGGCCCATTATCTCATCTATTCAGGTGTTTAATGGAAGCTCCTCTCTCCTGTGGACCTGAGAGCTTAATAAATCTAGAATCCTCCAACCTGCATCAGTGAGTTAGGCATTCCCTTGCAAAGGCAGCCTCATTGCAGCCATGAACAGGGTCATATTTTCCCCTTTCTTCATATTCTAATGAATAAATGATATTCCCATTGGTTATTTATCTACTTTTAGAATTTGAATGGAATTCTGATAATTATGGCATTTCACCGTTTGATAGGAAATTGGCACCTGCTGCATGGGAGATAATAGTCCAATTCAGCATCTATGAAATATGGAATTTTCTGCTAATTCCTGCCTTGAAATTTGTAAATCATCAGTGGAGTTGGCTATTAAAATTCAGGAGTTTAAAGACCTGGAGCCAAGAGGGAGCAGCCCTTCTTCATTAAAATTATAGAAACTAACAGTGACTGCCGGACTGAACACTCTCAGCCCAGGAAGGCTCAGAGCCATTTAGGAGCAAGAAAGGTTCTTAGTAACATGATTATCCAGGAGGCTCAGCCCACAGATAGGAGCTAGCTGGCTTTGGGGTGCTTGTCAGAATTTGCAGACATGAAGATGGCCGCAAGTCATAGACTAAAAGGCACAGGCTTTGGGGTCAAGTAGGGCATGGCTGGAATTCTAGCTGTGTGTGATTTGAGGCCTCTCTGAGCCTGTTTCTGCACTGGTAAATTGGAAAAAAAAATGCCCCTTTTGGTAATGAATAAACTACTTTCTGTCTAATCTTTAAATGAATCTGAGATCCAATCTATATATTTTTCATGCATCTATTTAACAGTGATTTACTACCAATCCCCTAAGGGCCAGAACCTCTGCTGGAGGTTGAGGGGTACCATGGGGAGAAAAGCCAGGCTGATTCTCTAACCTCATGGAGACAATTCATTAAGGATGGGGTTTTAATCCTGCGTGAATGTGAGGATTTTATTCCAGAAATGAAAATAAAGTGTACCTTTCTCCCTGATTGAGGGGAATGCCTGCCTGCAATTAGCACCTAGAAAGTTGACTTGAGGACAACTTTTTGGGATACTGGAAATATTCCATGTTTTTATTGTGATAGTAATTTATATAACTATATGTGTTTATCAAAATTCATCAAACTATACACTTAAACAGGTACTTTTTACTATATGTAAGTTATGACTCTATAAAATTGACTTAAACCCTCCAGAATGCCCCTTTTTGAAATGAAACAGGCAGTGGGACATACTGTAGGAATTTGCTAGACCTAAAGATTTCACTGACCAGGAACTAAGAATTAGGGGGAAAAAATGGGGACTAACATCTAATCCTACACTTTGACATGTAAGAATATATAAACACTTCCAGCTGACACTGAGTTATGCAAAGGGCTCATATACTCTCAGCTCTGGGTGGGCCCAGTCCTCATCTGGTAGAAGTGGTCGAGGAAAGCTGCGGGGCGGGGGGGGGGGGGGCGCAGCAAACCATCATAAATACTCATATCTCCCACTAATTCTGAGATCACATCCAACATGTAAATGGCCTCTCTTGTCTCCAGCCCTAGAACGTCCTTCCAAGCAGCAATGGTGTTGTCAATGGAATAGCTGCAGCAAGGTGACAGTGTTCATGCCTAGTGGATTTCCTGGTCTTGGTCAGGTTAAGGAATTCAGGCTTTCATGCCCAGAAAGTGTTTGAACTCTGTGTGGTCACTTAATACCTAAGGTCAGCCCTCATGATGTTACCCTTGTCTGCCTGCACTGACTTCTCCCAAATGGCCCCTCTCTCCTTCTTCCCTCACTCCCATTCCTTCTCTCTTGCCTCCCTCTCACTCTTCTCCCCTCTTTCCCATGCTCACCCTTCCCTACCAACTCTATCCACACTCATCCTTCCCCAGGTACTTCCCTGGGCTGTTTATAGCTGGAAGAAACATCTGCTTCCTCAACCCCTGCCTGTTTTAATGTACTTCTTGCCTCTTGGGGCGTGCTGGTTGGTGACTCCTCAAGTCGAAGACTATCTGCTTTACTCCCCCACTGAAACCTGCTTTCCACTGAGCCCTATGGAAACTTACCATTGCAAAAGAAACCCTTGGTAAGGAAATGAAGTAGCATTAGCTTTTGATCTTCAGCTGAATTGATAATCTTACTTAAGTCCATTGAGCTCAGAGCCAGGTTAATGAGACTCAGGGTGCACTTGCTGACATTTTCCTCATCAGTGCCAACATCCAAACTTGCATGTGGGCGATGCTGGGATAACTTTATATCTTAACTTCTATCCTGGACAGTGAGGTCATCCCAGGCAAGGATGATGTATTATTCTCTGCAATTGCAGGACTTAGCACAGGATCTGGCATGTAGCTCCATTGAACTCCATGCAGTTGAACTCAGCTGAATTAAACTAGCCACAAAAAATGAGGAAAGAAAAAGGAAGCTGTCTTCAAGAAAGGTGCACCACGAGGGAAGTGTGTACAGTCCACAGTGGTGGGAATGATGGGGGCCATTCCTTACAGTGCCAGTTTGTCAAGTTTTCCTTAGGTCTTTGGTTTCCACACCTCATGCTCCTATGGTCACAGAGATACTGGCTTTGCCTAGAAAATACTGAGGGACCATCTTTTAATAGCATCCTTATCTTAGTTTAACTAAAGGAAGTCCGTGGTGTCGGGGGGATGCCTTCACACCTTTCCACGTTTCATGGTTCCCATGGCTTTTACTCAAACCTAGGCAGTGCTAGTCCTGAAACTGCATAACAGAGAAGGACTGTTCCCTGGCTCTTCTCTTCTCAGTCACACCTCAACCTCCTCCTAACAAAGGCACCCTGTAGCCTTGGTGTTAGAGATGCATCTTTCTCCTCTTGAAGCAGCTTATTTTTAAGATGCCTGGGAAACGACATCTCTTCCCTTTGCTGCCCCTCTGTGATCTCCTCCTTGCTTCCACCTCAACCTTGCCCCTGCCCTGATTACTAAGTACGACAGTGTCTGCCAGCTGAGTAGAGGACCACCCAGTTGTGAGTGTAATGGGAACATGCATGCACCTTTCAGGAAACTGTGTCCATGTTCATGTCATGCGTGTGCACCAGGTAGGTGAAGGCATGAGCAAGTGTGTGCTCTTTAAAGCTGGGATGTTATAGTGAACTTCCTGTGTACAGATGGAGCAGTGACAAAGGTGTGCTGGGCCTTAGAACCCACAGAGGGATTCTGGCATCCACAGTCTCATTCATTTCGCTTAACTACCAGCTATGATAATGAGGAAGGGCCATGTGGTTACCTGTAGTCCAGTGGAGTGGCTCTTCACCCGTCTGTTGTAAGCCTGGTCACCCAGCACCCCGCTGTTCATTTCATGCTGGGGTGAAGTGAACTCAGCATTTAGGAGAGATGCTGGGACCTGTATTTGGGAAAGTTCAGGGTCTAGGGCTTTGAAATACTGGGCTGCCTCCTTTGTTTCAGAATCAGACATGTCACTAAGCAACACTCCCTGAGATCCTTCCCACTTTGCTAAAAGTGCACCAGAGTAGCACTGGGGGGGGGGGGGAGGTGCGATTCAGCCACCCACGGCCATATGGGGCCACTTCTTGTCCCAGCTTCTGCTCCCTCCTCCCCCACACCCCTTTCTGCTTCCTGGTGAGAGAAGGACTCTGGCACCCTGTTTTCTAGGTGGCCTGGAGGGAGCAGGGGAGGGCATTTGATCACTCTGGGAAGAGTTCAAGATGAAGGCAGTGGAGGTTTTTAATTTTTTTTTCTTAATTTATTTTTTAAACAGCCTCTGTGTATCTCTCTGCATTTTCCTGTGCCAGTGTCTCTCTGACCGTCTGTCTCTGTCTCTTTCTGCCCCCTCCCCTCTCTCCATCTGCATATGTCTGTCTCTCTGTGTCTCTGCCTTTCTCTCCATCTGTTTGTGTGTCTGTGAATCTGTCTTCCTGTCTCTTTTTCAATTGCTCTCTCTCTCCTTCTTTCCCCCTCCCTTCCGTTTCCTTCTCCTCCTCAATGTCTCCCTACCTTTCTGTCTTTGATTCTGTCGTAATAACCCTCTCTCTTTTCTTGGGCACCTCCCTGGTGAAACAGGGCTGACAGTAGTGGGTATCTTACATTTCCCATAATTTACATGGGGTCCAACATGTGTCCCCTTTCCATTGGATGCCTTACTTCGGCAAGCAGTGTAATCATACAAGATCTGTATCATTTAAAAAAAAAAAAAACACGACTGTGGAAAAAAATATTTTGGCTTTACATTGCTTAGTCTCACCCATGCTCCACAATTTCCCACATTATCCTGCCCCTATTTGGCTCTTTATCCTATTTTTTGTATGTCAGTAAATCTATGTTTCTCACTAAGTGAAGTGTGCTTGGAGTTTTCCTTCCCATCCCAAATTTCCCTTATTATAGAACTCAAACCAGTGATTATGACTGCAGAACTCTGTGAATAAACTAAACACCACTGACTTGTACACTTTAAATGGATGACATGTATGTGAATTATATTTCAATGAAACTTTTTTTCAAAGTAAATCTAAAGGAAGCATGAAGCACAATCTATTGTTTTCAGTCCAGCTTCAGATTTTCTGCTGGAACATTTGAATTTGGGGGCTCCCACAGCACATGGCCCAGAATTTATTTATGGCTCTTTATAAATGTATCACAGTGAAATGCCAGACATTAACTTCTTGCTGAAATCAGCTGGCTAATCTAAGCCTTGACTAGAGGGGTTTCATGAATATCAGTGTTAGAGCAGAAAAGTGAGGGAAGATGGATGAACTCATGGCAGGATTGGCTTTCCATGGGTTTTCTCCTCTCTGGCAAAGACATGCTAACTCCTACTCATACCAAGTTTAGAGAAAGTTCCTTTTTGCCTTGCTCCCCAAACATCCTGAAAATTTTCTAACAGTTACCAGGCCTTAGTGTCCTTGGTTTAAGTAGATGTTTTCTCCATTAGACTGTATGCTCCTTGAATGTGGGAATTATGTCTCTTTCACACTTGGTAGGTATGAATAATTGTTTGAGCAAGGGGAGATGGAAGGAAGAGATGAATGAACAAATGAATATAGAGGAACTTGGTATCATGAATACAGAGGAATATGGACATTAAGGCTGATCCCAATCAAGTATTTAACATCCAACATGTATTTGTTGAGCACATACACAGTATTCTGTGTGTCTGACACTATTTCAGGCCCTGGGAGCCCAACAGCAACAAAACAGTCAAGAATCCCTGACATCATGGAGCTTGCATTCTAGGAGGGGAAAGAAACACAATAAAAATGAATCAGTAAATCACAGGGACTATTAGAAGGTATTAATGTTACAGCAAAACAAAAAGCAAAGGAGTGCTGGTAAAGAGGTGTGGCCATTTGCAAAACATTTTTCCTTGGTCCTTATCTACCTGCCATCCCCTGTAGGGAAATGGAGCTCTAATATAGGAGAGAAAACTGGAGAACTTTCCATACGACAGAGACAGATGCCCATGCTTTGGTGTTTACTGTGCACCTTAAGATGTCAAGCTAGGAATTCCAGGAGTAAAAAAGAAGACATGAGGAGCTGGGACCAATATCCCTCTTGTTGTAGAAAAGAGCGTGTACTTGGAAGCTAATGCCCCGAGTTAGAGCCCAGTTGAGCACTCTCCATTCCATCTTTGCAAGCACGAACCTTGGCACAGTACGAAGGCAAAAAGGATAAGAAAAACAAATTGGTACAAGCCACAGCTAGAGACAGAGAAGGTGGGATGAGTCTAAGCTGATGACAGGCTGCAGGAAGAAGGGTGTGGCCAGCTGAGGGAGGGGTCAGTGATGCTCAGCAGCTCTCTTTGAACTTGGTATTTTTCCACAGCAAACAGAAGCCCAAAGCTTGTTGGCAGTGGAGCCACATCCTGAGGGTAGAGAGGGCAGAGCAGCCGTGGGGAGCTGGGCTGGGAGGAAGCAAACACAAGGGGAGGAGGCTGACTTTCAGGACTTCACAGTCTGGGGGCTCCCTGGAGAGCCAGGGCCAGTGTTAATATTCACCAGGTGCCCTGGCAATCAATCATCAGAAGTGAGAGGAGAGCAGGGCAGCAGGTCACCAAACATGGCGTGATCCCTGGAGATTCCGAAGGGGCTCTGCCAAACGCGTGTGCAGCAGAGCCCCCCAGACAGAGGCTGGCTGCAGTCAGTCTTATAACGATGATAATAGCATTAGCCAACACTTACTAAGGACTTGTTTGTTGGATACTGTGCAAAGAACATTATGTGGATTATCTCACTCATCCTCAGAGCAAAACCATGAATCATTCTATCATTTAGGACTCATTTGGTTACAAGTGACCCAAAACCAAACCTCAAATGATGAGAAGCTGAAAGAGAATTTGTCAACTCATGCAACTGAAAAATCCAGGAGTATCTCGCTTCAGGCATGGCTGGATCCAGGGACTTAAACCATGTTCCAGGCTCTAGTCTTTTTCCTAATCTCTTTATTCCTCTTCCCATTTCTTGGTACCATGTTCAGACAGGTTGTCATGGTGGCAGAAGGGCTGCAACTCCTCAAGCCCACACTCTTTTCAGGATGAAATCCAGCAGGGAAGTATCTTTTCCTGTCCCCAAAGTTCCAATAAGTATCATGGCTTCTCATTGGTTTAGATGGAGATTCACGTGCCCATCCTTGAAAAGATCATTGTGGCTGCAGCGATGCCTCTGTTTACCACATACTACCCTGGAGGGAAGGGTGAATGAGCGATCATAATGCATTGAAATGGGGGCTCAAATGAACATTAGGGGCAGTACTGAAAATAGGCTAATGGAGGCATATGGTAAAAATAAAGATGCCCACACCCTGATGCTATTCTCACCTCCATTTTGTACATGGGGAAACTGAGGCTTGGAAAGGTGGAGGTTGCTCATCCAGGCAAGTCAGTGGTGAAGCTGGGACAGCAGCCAGCGTCATCTGCAGCCACTTCTGTTCAACTAACCCCACGACTAGTGACTCACCTCCTGCTGCTTACTTCTGTCCTCTCCCTCTTTCCTGATCTGTCCTTGGAGCTGCCAAGTCACTTCAAGACACCGGGCGAGTGTTAGGGTCGCCCTGAAGACAGCAGGAGTTGTCACGAGGCCACAAACCCATCAATCCTGTCAGTTCCAGAGGACCATTCCCAAGGCAAAGGGTCATTGATGTCATCGTCTCCATCTTCTTTAATGCTAATTACTTTTTTTCCCACGTCAACGTAAAAATCATCTTAAATGTCCTCATTGAAGCGGATGTGATTTCTGACCACAGAATCATCAACTCAGCCTGGGAAAGACTTTCAGGGGAGAAAATGTTCTCTGAGCCACAATGGCAATTCCAAGTGATTTAGAATATCAAGTTTGTATGATTTTTAATCATTAAAGGAGATATAAAAACATATTTTATACACAATCTTTGATCTTACACTTATTTTTATATTTCTCTATAACAATTTATTGCGATGCATATATCACCATTACATCAGACATTTATGGCTCCATTAAAATTCAATGCCACCATAAATTTGGGCCGGTTAAAGTGGTGACATTTGTAACAGCTTCCACAAGGACATATTTTATATTTAAAGTGAAACTTTGAGAAGAAACTTTGTTAAAGAAAAAAAAAAAATGTAGGGTATGTAGGGTAGGAAAGGGATATGAGATTCTCCTGCTATCTAAAACACCTAATGCCTACCCTAATACCTGCCGTATTAAGAAGCTAGACTTTTGCTAAATACTAGGTGTGCTATTTCCAGCATTTAGGGATTAACGGGAATCATATGATAATGCTATCGTTGACTAGAAATACTCCGCTCTGCCCAATCCTTTGGCAGCCTGAGACCTGGGAGAATTTCAAAAGTAAGAGAAAATATTAAATCAGACTTTTAAACAATGCAGTGTCCATGTAATGAGAGGTATTCTGATTCTGGAGCATAAGAGTTTTCAGGGAGTGACAGGATGAGGGCCTTATGTTTTTCTATCATTTGGTCCAAGATGGTGAGGTCCAACTCCTTCTGGGAAGTTTGAGGCTTCCCTTTTTTTCTTCTCAATCCATCAGAAGGTATTAGAGCAGTTTTTGTGAGCCCAGTGCTTTTATAAATCATTTGGAACAATAAAAGTGGGGATATATTTCTTGTTCTGAAGGAAATTTCTATACTCAGATGCCCTCAAATGAAAGCAACCGTCCTGAGCACTTTTATATCCTCAGGAGCCACAAGAATGTCTGACATACAGTAGGTATCCAATCCTGTATTCAACTCATTGGGACTGTTGGACAAGGTATCTACAGAGAAAGTTTTGGGCATTCAGTGCCCAACTGGTCTTGACTCAGGGTCCAGTTGTACCAGACAGAAGAGGTGTCTTATAAGACTTCAAAGAAAGAGGGTGAGGGCCTGTGTAAGCTTGAGAAGGGTTCATGAAGCATAGGGCTTCAGGTGGGTACGACCTGACCCCCCATAAGTAGGACACAGGGTAGTCTAGGCTGAAAGAGCCTTGAGGGCTGGAAGGAAGGTGAAGTTGAGCTAAATCAGCCAGCATCATTATCTGTATGATAATAGAGGCAACAAATACTCATCTAGCGCACATGGTATCAGACAGGATGCATGCTGTGCATAACAATAAAGAGAGGGAAGGACTATTACCACTTACCATTAGCCTGGTCCTCTTCTAAATGCTCTTCTCTAATGAACTTATTTTAATGTTCCAACTCCCCGAAAGGTAGATGTTCTGTTGTTTCCTGGCTGGAAAGAATGGAGAAAGGGAGTAGATATTATCGGTTATAGATACATTCTCTATTTCTCCAGACGTGTCTCTGATCACCTGAAGAAATAGAAGCTAGAGCACTTACATCCCAGGGGTAAATGTGATTGAGGCATTGGGTGGGCAACTTTTGTTCTCTGTTTCTACTGGCTGATGCCACTCGTTATGGGTTGTAATCAAGTGCCAGCAGGGGCAATGCCAGTGAGACCAGACAAATTGGAAGTTTCCCAAACCACATAGCACCCATCCAGCACCCATGCCCTTGGGACCCAATTTACATTTTTACAAGATCAGACCACTTTGGTACTGTACTATGCACTACAGGAACCATAAGCCACATGTCTTCCCAGCCCTTGAAACATGGCTAGTGCCACATATTATTAAAATGATAATAATTTTTACATAGTGAGTTAAACAAAACCTATTTCAAAAATAACTTTACCTATTTGTTTTTGCTTGCTTTAATGTGGCTACTGGAAAATTTAAAATCCCATGTGTAGATTGCATTGTTTTTCTGTCAGCGCTTACTTAGTATTTACACCCCTTCAGTGGAAAGGGCATATCTTATGAAATAGAGACTTCTAAAGGGCCCCTTCATCTTGCCACCAACTTCTGGGCCGGGGGCTGCTTTATTATAATAATTTCAACCACATCTAACTGATGACCACGCCCTGAAAACAGGCCTTTGCCTGTGTCATGCTCTCCCTCTGTGTTCTTTCCTGTTGCCTGTCCCTGTGCTCACCTATCGTGCTCCTACACATTCTTTAAACCCCGTCTCAAAGACTGCCTCCTTTTTGTAGCTGCTCTTTAATTACTTGTTCTGTCCTCTGGGGGCCCACAGCACCTTGAACCCACTTTCTCTACTATGACTCTGATCACCTTGTGTTTTAGTTATCTGTTCACAAATCTGTCTCTGCCACTGCTCGTGGAATCTCTTGAGGTCAGACACTCAATTCATCCTAGGCTGCGTGGGTTCTTTGGGCTGCCAGAATGATACGGACCACAGAAGCTAGTTGTATAAGTCCCCACAACTTTCACATTCAGTGGCTTCATATCAATAACTTGAAATTGGCCATAGTGGAGTATTTACACTGCAGGAATTGGCAAGCAATATAATTTGGGGCTTTTATGGCTTGCGAGGTGGGAAGAGCCATTTATCAGCTCACACAGATCGGAGGTAAAATGAAATCAAAGGTTTTTGTCACCCAGATCAGCCTCAGAAAATGGTGGTCATTTTTCCTGGGATTAGGTGACCTGGATGTGAAGGAGCTCTCTCTGTTGGCTGTAATATTTAGACTGTGTTAGAGAAATGATGGATCAGACTGGGTGATAATAAAGTTTCTTCCCAGCTCTAAAATTCACTGATTCTGGGCATTATGCATATCATTGGCAAGTTATTATCTGTATTAACATTAATAATGCCTTACATTTGTGAAGCTCTTATCTTCCTCCCCCTGCCGTAGAGTTTTCATATCCATTATGTCATTTGACACCTCTGTGAGGCCAGTGGGCAGATACCCTCTTCATTGAATAAAGAAGTTAGTATGTCCAACATAGACTTCTGCTTAAAATCAAATAGATACACTTAGTTGTCCCTGGCCTCAGAGGGGATAGAAGCCACAGGGTGAAGGTGGAGCATAATGTTCTCAGTCCAGGCAGGATGGATTCTGAGGGTCAGAGAAGGCAAGACACTTAGCAGAAGTCACACGGATACAGGGTAGCATAAAGCCTTGACCGTCCTAGGACTGCACGAAGGTGAGGAACATTTGGTGCGGGTAGTGGTCCAGGAGAAGTGAAAAATAGGGTATCTATATAATATCAACTATTCTAAAGGAGGAAAAAAAAAAAAAACAACGACATTGACTCAAAATTAACAAGGTTTATCTTTGATCCCAAACATTAGAATATTAAAACCATTTGAGGGCCTCCCTTCCATTTTCCATTTTCACCACTCACCAAGGTGTTGGACCCTCATAATTATGGCACTGTGCTTTCTAGGAGGTAGTCTGCTTCATCAGTCACAGAATCCTTCTTTTTTCCCTTCAGAGAGAATGGCCCCCCAAATCAAGAATGAGCAGGCAGGGGCGCCTGGGTGGCTCAGTCATTAAGCGTCTGCCTTCGGCTCAGGTCATGATCCCAGGGTCCTGGGATCGAGTCCCACATGGGGCTCCCTGCTCCGCGGGAGGCCTGCTTCTCCCTCTCCCACTCCCCCTGCTTGTGTTCCCTCTCTCGCTATCTCTCTCTCTGTCAAATAAATAGATAAAATCTTTAAAAAAAAAAAAAAAGAATGAGCAG
This sequence comes from Neomonachus schauinslandi, assembly GCF_002201575.2. NCBI lineage: Eukaryota > Metazoa > Chordata > Mammalia > Carnivora > Phocidae > Neomonachus > Neomonachus schauinslandi. Next base: position 141,858,481 of record NC_058407.1, read on the forward strand.
GCATTTTACAAAGGTTTCAGAAAAGGCTGGTAACTCAACTCTTTGAGTTATGTCTGGTAGACTGGAGAGGGGAAGCAATATGGATTTCATGAAACTACTGAGTAATTTAGACAAGTTTGGATAAAAAACTTCAGACGCACTCTACTTTGGATCCATACAACTTTGAGATGTGTATTGTATTTCAAAGTAAACTGAAAGAAATGAACAAGAAAGGAAAACTTGCACAGAACAGTTTTCAAAAAAAGAGTGCAAATCTGTGTGTTCACACACTACACTTTAGTAATGGCCTTTTTTTTTTTTTTGGTACAGCTCAGTCTTCATAATGTGCTTATCAAAAATCTAGAAATAAAGATTTTAGTGCTATTATATAGAACATTTAAGAGAAAAAAATGTTGGTGTAAGTTGTCTACAAATTCTACACCTTGTATGCTACTTGTTGTTTTACTGTTTAGTCTCAAAAAATTTAGAATATAAATGCACAGAATTTAGGCTGCATTTTTCATTTGAAAAAAGAGTTAAAATTCTATTTCCATATTGCAGAGAGAATTCCTTTAAGCATATACATTGGAATTGCTTCTCTTCCCAGAGCTGTCTGTAGGACCTCTCCCCTAGTGGTATGCTGGAGCCAGCTTGTCCTGGCCAGTGAGAGCTGATGGTTAAAATGTAAGGAACTCTGCCAGTTAGTTTATGTCATATCGGCAGCTTGAAATTGGCCATAGTGGGAATATTTAAACCATGGAAACTAGAAAATGCTACAGACCAGTGATTCCTCCACCTGTCGCCCTGAGATCTGGTTATTAAGCATTTACTAGCACACTACTGCTATTCTCAATATAAGGTACTGCTCCATTATATCATTCAATCTTATTTAATTTTCATATCCATAAATAAGTAGAGAACTGTATTGAGGTCATAGAGTCTTAATAGGAAATCAAAGACCTGAACCCTGTAGGAAAGCAGGAAGAATATGGATTCTCTACTCATTGCCCATTATTCTGTAGGTATATGATAATTATCTAATGTCAGCATGTAGCCTTTTTGATTCTTTTTCTAATCTAGCTTGATGGTTTTAGTGAATGAGTTAATGTACAAGTGTTACTAATGCAAAACCACATGTGTTATACTTTATGGGAACCTGTGGGTTTTGAGGGTAACCTTGGCCATAAATTATTTTGCTGGAGTTGGCGTAACATGGTAGTTGAAAGCCAGAATACTTAGTTTTGAATCTAGGGTCTTTTATACACAAAGTACTTAACCTTTTTAAGCCTCATCAGTAAAATGAGGATAATAATGGTAACTTACCTCTAAAGTTCTTATTAAATGTGTTAATATATGTAACATTCTTAGTAGTATCCCTTGTACCTAGTTAGTGCCAGTGTGTGTTAGCTATCATAAAGTAGGGAATCTAGGGGTGCATGAGTGGCTCAGTCGGTTGAGCAGCTAACTCTTGATTTTGGCTCAGATCATGATCTCGGGGTTGTGAGATCGAGCCCCACGTCAGGCTCTGGGCTGGGGGTGGAGCCTGCAGAAGATTCTCTCTTTTCCTCTGCCCCCCTGCCCTGCTCTCTCATTCTCTCTAAAAATAAATAAATAATAAAATTAAATAAATAAATAGAGGGGAGTCTTTTAGTTGATGACTCTGGCAGCTAAGTGAGGATTAGATTGGAGCCAAGACTGGGAGAGTCTTTCTTTCTTTCTTTCTTTCTTTCTTTCTTTCTTTCTTTCTTTCT
>NC_058407.1:141860220-142031176 GCF_002201575.2 Neomonachus schauinslandi
TCTTTCTTTCTTTCTTTCTTTCTTTCTTTCTTTCTTTCTTTCTTTCTTTCTTTGTCTGTCTTTTAAATATTTTATTTATTTGAGAGAGAGAGAGAGAGGGAGGCAGAGCATGAAGGTGGGGGGGCAGGGGGGGAGGGAGAAGCAGACTCCCCGCTGAACAGGGAGCCCGATGCGGGACTCGATCCCCTGAGATTATGACCTGAGCCGAAGGCAGACACTTGACCAGCTGAGCCACTCAGACACCGCATGGGAGAGTTTCATTTAGGAGCTATTGAATGGGTCACTGATGCCGTGTGGCTGTTGGGTGTTATATAGACTAAGCCAGTGGCTTTTCCTGAAACTTTACCTATGACCAAAAGGGCCTAACTTGACCATAAAAGAAGACCATTTCCCCCAGGAATTGATTTTAGCAACTTATGTCCAATTCATTCAGAGCTGGAAGATATGATGAGGAGAGGAGAGAGACGGGAAATGAAGATAGAGAGCAGGCAGGTGCCAGACCTTGGAGCGCCTCTGAGGTCATGGTGAAAATTTGGATATCATATTAAGCATAATGGAAAGCTATGAAAAAATTAGGGAATTCTGTGCTAGGCATCAGGAGAGATACAAAGACATAGGTGGTCACAGGGACTCTCAGACCAGAAGGGTTCAAGCCCTCTTTATCAGTTGTTACTTAATTTCTGTGAGCCAAGTTCTTACATCTTTCAGATGAACAGAAAAATCCCCTTTTACCTCCTGCAGTGGAGTGACATGCAAAATGCCATGGGATTATAGTATGGTATGATAATTATAGGGAAAGGGCATGCAAACGGTGGGACTTCTCTAGGAAAACTGGAAACCCCTACAGAGAGGGCAGTAAGGAAAGATGAGCCATGGCTTTCCTGGTGCCTTTTTCCCTTACCGTGGCCCATAAATGGCTTCACTGGAGACCATCTTTGCTATAGAGTTTGTTATATCTCCCAAATGCCCTGGTTGGTCTCTTACCTCCTTCCACATCCAGGCCCTGTGTCATGTCCTGGGGCCAATAATAAAGATAAATTTGAGAAGTAATGGATAAAGACCCAATCCTTGTAGAGCAATAAAATTTATCATGGCTTAACTAATCTGGCACCATTTATGCCTGCCGCCTGCCTTCCCAACCATCGAATGACTAATTGATAACTAATTTCCTCAATTTGTACTTCATTACTTATTGCAGCAGAAAAGCTTACACCTAACTCTATGAATCAAATAGACTCCATGAAGTCAATGGAGATGTTACTTACCAGGGTTTTTGGCAGATTGGCCAGCTTTGCAGAAAAAGTGGTTTCTTTTCAGTAATATACCTAACAGGTACAGAGTGTTCAGTGCATGTCAGGAACTGAGCTAAGCATGTTCCATTTGTATAATCAAGGGTAGTGTTAGATGATAAAATAGATAAACCCCTAACTGTTAGCACAATGGAAATTTCTTTATCAGTAATGATTTAATTCAGGTGATCCCGGTTGACAAAAGATTGGGGAGCTTTGTTCCATGCAGTTACTCAGGTTGATTGAGTCACAAAACTAAGACCCAGTTGATTGAGAATCTGTCATCAGCACTGAGTAGCTTCCAAGGTTGCCCTTGGGGCTGACACTGCCAGCAGAGGGGGGAAAGAGCATGGAGGAGCATAGGTGGGAATTTCTTAATGGGCTAGCCAAGAAGAACAGATAATTGCAATTCATATTTCATTGGTCATAACTCAGTCACAGGGAGCTGGGAAATGTAATATAGATGTGACCAGAGAGGAAATGGGTTTTGTTGGACAGATTGCCACACATGTGATTTCTAAACCTTACAATAATGCTATGAGGTTGGCTATCATCCCCACTTCGCAGGTGAGGAAGCTGAGGTTTAGAGAGGTTAAGTAACTTGTTTAAGGTCAAAGAGCTAATAAGTAGAAGAGTCCTCAACTCAAGTCATTGGTCTGATTTTAAAGTCTATACTTTTAACCACTGTGCTAGACTACTTTTGTTAGGTTTTAAGCAATGGGAAGCTCTGACAGTGAGCCTTTCTCCTCTCTGTGCTCTGGCCAACACTACTGTAGCTGAACCTGACACACCAAGAAGTCCTCTACTTCAGGGGTAAACCCTTACCCCTGCCCAAAACACTGATCTTCTAGTGAAAGCTGACTCAGGACGCCTTGTGAACTTCCAGAAACCCAGGTTAGGACGCCTGATGGTGTCCGGGTTCATCGATACTGAATTCTGAGGCTGACCGCCCACATGTGCTTTCTCTGTGGGAGGCACAGAGCAAGTGTTAAACTGAGCCAGGAAAGACTCCACTAATTAAAGCTTTTCTGAACTCTGCTGTCCATTGGCTTTTTAACAAATGATGCTATTAATCCTACATGTTCTTGATTTTTCATTTGTTTGTGGGATGGGGGGGAAGTTGAAGGCGATATTGTGGTATTTATCCTTGGAATAATGTTGCCATAGTTACCTCTCGACTTTATTATAACAGTGGTGCAATAATTGAAGCAGGGAGACCTGGAGATGCTCTCATAATTGTGAACTTGGTCCCCAGGATGGGCATGAAAAGCATCTCTTAGATTGGGGGAGAAAGAAGGGAGCTTGGCCTTAGCAATTAACCCCAAAATGCAGCACAGTGGTCCTACGTATTTGATGAGAGTGTTGCCTGGTGATGTCCAGAGTGAGCCATTTCTATGAAGTTGCTTTGTTTTCACATTGTTTTACAGTGACACTCTTAGAATGCAAGAATGTAGTGTCTCCATGGAAACTGGAAATGTACAAAATTAAGACCCAGAATAGGAAAGCTTCTGTGAGCACAGTTCTGCTGATCACTAATAAAGAAATGATGTGTTGCAAGTACAAGGTGTTGGATGTCAGAAGAGACAGGGAATGATAAATTTGACATCCTAATCTAACCAAGGACCTTCACTTTTTGGACATGGTGGAGAAAGGTTATGAATGCACATCTAAGTAATATGTGGTCTGTCAGACAGGAGTAAGGCTCATTTAATACCCCCTTGTGAGAAAAGGACTGCTGACCCTCCATGGAAAGTGAAACTTGACTCCACCTCCCTGTTGAGCTCATCCAGAAAGGAAGAATTAATTGGACATGAGAGAGGCAGTGTGATAAAATGGAAAGAACAGAGCTAAATCTCAGCTCCTCCATTTACCATCTCATGACTTTGAGAAATTACTTCAGCTTATTGAACCTCCATTTCCATGTTCATAAAATGGGGAAACTAAGAAGGTGTACCTTCCTGAAATGCTGTAAGGATTGAAAGTACACACATGCTATCCTTATACACACATACTTGGGCACCACTGGGTGTGTGTGTGTGTGTATGTGTGTGTGTAGGATATATCCTATATATATATATATATATTTTTTTTTTTTTTGCTTTCCCCAGATATTTATTTTTAGCTATATCAGTGGGGGTTCCTTAGCCTGACTTCCTACAAGTGAGAACAAGGTTGAGTTTAGAATGTCTGAACCTGCATAATGGCATGAAGTCTGTGTACAGCCTACAGGATAGTTGGTGGAAACATGAGGCTGTCTCCAAGTACAAATACCATGTGTCCACGGTGGGGATTGGTGAAGTCCTTAGGTGCATCTCTGTCCTGATGTCCTCTGTCTCTCGTGGTCCTGTGTAATCCCTGACCTTGCCTTTGCGTCCCTCTAGCCACATCTTACACATCTGCTGAAATGCCATCCAATTCTATGAGAACATTCAAAGACACAAACTCTCAGTCTCTCCTGCAGTCACTGCAAGTTCAAAGTCTTGTCAAGAATTTATAGCTCTTCTCATCTCCCTTCTTTTAAAAAAAATTACTAAAAACTTTTAAACTACTTTATTGAGTTATGGTTGACATACAAGAAGTCATGCATATTTAATCTATACAACTTGATGAGTTTGGAGATAAGTACACATCTATGAAACCATCACCACAATCTATGCCATGAACATTTCCATCACCACCAAAAGATTCCTCCTGCCCCCTTTATAATTATCATTATTAGTGTAAAGAATACAATGTAAGATATACTCTCAGCAAATATTTAAGTATATAATTTGGTATTGTTAACTATAGGCTCTATACTATACAGCAGCTTTCTAGGACTTATTCATCTTGTGTAACTGAAACTTTATACCCTTTGAATAATACTTCCCCGTTCTGCCCTCCCCCAGCCCTTGGTGACCACCATTCCACTCTCTGCTTCTACGAGTCTGTTTCAGATTTTTCATATAAGTGGGATCATGCAGTATTTGTCCTTCTGTGCCTGGCTTATTTCACTTAGCATGATGTCCTCTAGGTTCATCCATGTTGCCACAAATTTCAGGATTTCCTTTTTTCCTAAGGCTGGATAATACTCCTTTGTATGCATATACCATATATTCTTTATTCATCTATTGATGGGCACTTAGGTGGATTCCATATCTTGGCTATTAGGAATAATGTTGCAGTGAACATGGGTGTGCAGTATCTCTTTGAGATCCCGATTTCATTTCCTTTGAATATATACCCAGAAATGGGATTACTTGATCATATGGTAATTCTATTTTTAATTTTTGAGGGACCCCCATACTATTTTCCGTAGTGGTCACACCAATTGATATTCCCATCAGTGATGCACATTTCTCCACATTCTCATTCACAACTGTTATCTTTATATATATATTAACATATATATATATATATTAACATATATATATATAAATATATAAATATTCTAACAGGTGTGAGGTGATACCTCATTGCTGTTCTTAAGGGCCTGGAACTGAAGGAGGCTCCTTTACTTCCAAGGCCAAGCATCTACTGGATCTCTATTTGGGTAAAACCAAAACTCTCATACTAATTTTCATCCTCGTCTGAATGCTCTTCAGTTTCCCACAGGCCTCTGCCTTTTTCTAAAGGGACAGCAGTTGCCACTCTCTGTTATGGGTGTTTTTCTGATTTCAGTAAAAGGGAGCAATATTCCTTTCTGTTTTTGGCACATAAGGCAGTTCTCTCTCAGCAACACAGGGAAGCCTTTGATACTTCTTGGGCATCTTTATCAAATAGGCTTAATGCTGCAACAACCTATAGTTGCACTGCTTAAAACTTCCCTGCTCCCTTCTGTGTGTGCTTCAACTGCACTGTAAGTGTAGGTTTCTGTAATCTTATAGATTGTTATAAATGCTTAATTGGGTAAAAAAAAATACTGTTTGAGTCTCAATATGCTAAGACATGTCATAATTGAGTAAATGTCAAGTAAATGGCAATTTTTTTTTTATCTAACAAGTATTTACTGAGTAGTGGTTCCATGTCACATAACGTCCTGGGTCTTAGAGAGACCAACTCATCCCGGTTTGCCTGGGGCTTTCACAGTTTTATCACTGAAAGTCCTGTGTTCTGGGGAACCCCACAGTCCCAGGCAAACCAGGACAGCAGGCTGCCTTAGGCTTTAGAAGTAAATTGGTAAACAAGATGAAACCTCTGCCCTGAAGGATCTGACAGTCTAATAAGCCAGAAAGTAAAAACAAACATCTAGCAATTCCACTCTTAAGGAATTGGAAGAGGTACTCTAACAAATAAATGTCCACATACGTTTGTAGAAACATTATTTATAATAACCAAATGATGAAAGCAACCCAAGTAACCATCAACAGATGAATGGATATTGAAACTGTGATCTGCCCATAGAGTGGAATATTATTCAGGCACAAAAAAGGTATGAAGTACTAATATATGTTAGAACATAAATGGACTTTTTAAAAACATGCTAAGTGAAAGAAGCGAGATTTAAAAAGCCCACATAATGATTCCATTTATGTGAATTTATGTGAATTTCTACCGTAGAGGTAGAAAGTAGACTAGTGGTTGCTGGGGCCTGGGAGGAGGGAGGAATGGGGACTGAGCACTTAATGGGAACAAGGTTTCCTTTTGGGGTGATGAAAATATTTTGGAACTAGATAGAAGTGGTAGTTTTCACAACATTGTGAATGTACTGAAAGGCATTGAATTGTTCACTTTCAAGTGGTTAATTTTATGTTCTGTGAATTTTACTTCAGTGAAAAGCAAGCTGACAAGCTGTGCAGTGTGGTCACTTATATGATGGCAGCCAGTAAAAGATGCCAGGGGCAAAAGGGATTCAGTGGGGTAGACAGTGAACAACATGTAGGACTTAGATCAGAGAAAAGATGAAGGAGCAATGTTCTAACCAGAAGGGAAAAAAGCTTAAGTAGAAGGTGGGAATTAGGGGTGCCTGGGTGGCTCAGTCATTAAGCGTTTGCCTTCAGCTCAGGTCATGATCCCGGGGTCCTGGGATCGAGCCCCGCATCGGGCTCCCTGCTCGGCAGGAAGTCTGCTTCTCCCTCTCCCACTCCCTCTCCCACTCCCTCTGCTTGTGTTCCCTCTCTCACTGTGTCTCTCTCTGTCAAATACATAAATAAAATCTTAAAAAAAAAAAAAAGGTGGGAATTAGGAGACACTTAACACTGCTGTTTATTTTGTGATACAGTCATGCACATTTGAACATATTAAAGCTACTTCTGAAGAGTGTATCAGAATCCAAAAGCTGTGATTGCCAGCAGAATATGCCTTAACTTCTGAAATGGTTCTTTAGCCACACAGCCATGATGAGAAAGACCTAGCCCTGCCATTTGGTAATTATTATTTCCAAGTGTTACCTAAGGAACATATTCCTACAGGCTCCTGAGATAAAATGATTTTTTTAAAATGTGAGATGCGAGGCTCTGGGTGGCTCAGTCGGTTAAGCGCCTGCCTTCAGCTCAGGTCATGATCCCAGGGTCCTGGGATCGAGCCCCACATTGGGCTCCTTGCTCAGCGGGAAGTCTGCTTCTCCCTCTCCCTCTGCCTCTGCCCCCCACTAATTCTCTCTCTCTCTCTCTCAAATAAATAAAATTTTGAAAAAAAATAAAATGTGAGATGGCAGGTTCTCTGAGGAAGCCACTGAGTGTCACCAAGTGACTTGGTGCTGGAGCAAGACCCCACAGTAAGGACTAAAGCTTCTTAGTTCTGGCCCTTACAAGGATCCCCCTAACATTTGACCTCAGAATCTAAGTTTTGAACACCCCCCAGAAGGTAGTGATGGGAACAGGCTTCAAAGCAGAGTTTGAATTTTGCTTCTGCTCTTTACCATGCATTCTTGGGCAGGTAAACTCTCCAAGGTATAACACTATCACCTATAAAATGGGGATAATGATAGACCTGTTATAATGATAAGTGTTTCCCCACAAAGCCAATAGTATGCTGTCTGGCAGATAACAAGCACTCAATAATTATTAATTTTCTCCATTCTTTCCTCTTCATCCTAGCCTTAATTAAGACGTATCATGGAAGCTATGAATAAGCAATTCACAGGAAGGGAAATCTAAATGGCCAGTACACATGGAAAAATGTTCAGTCTGGGTAGCAACAAAGGACTGAAAAGTGAAACAGACATTATTTTTTTCCTACAAAATCACCACCCCCCCCCAAAAAAATAAGAAAAAGAAAGAGAAGTTGATGCTGTCAAAGAGTTTGGGAGCCAGACACAGTCATACTGGGGCGGTAGGAGTACAACTTGGAATAACCTTTCAGGGGGCGATTTGGCAATAAGACACATATGCTTCTTACAAATGCCTTAAATGCATGTGTATGTTTGGACCCGGCAATTCCACCTCGAGAAATTTATCCTCAGGGAGTAATTAAGGATGTGCTCTCAAACTTAGCCACAGAAGGCACTCTATAAATAGTTGTTAAATGAAGAAGTGAGTGATGCTCATCGCAGCATTGTTTATAATAATGAAAATTCTAATAACAGGAAAAAGCAGATAAATTATGGTCTGCCCATAAAATGGAATCCTCTGCAGCTATTAAATCTGATTTGATAAACACATTTGGATAACTGTATCATTTACATAGGCCTGGGAAGGTATTTCTGATTCCTCGAGTGAGAAAATTATGTTAAATGACACATCGTATGGCTATAGCTTGTTTAAAAATATGTATCCATAAATAAGATGGGAAAGAAAAACTCTTGAGGGATATACAGCAGAACATGAAAAGCAGTTATTGCTGAATGGTGTGACACTGTGAATGTTTTTTATTTCCTTCTTTTTGCTTTTTTGTATATTCTGAGCATGTACTATTTGCACATATTTTTTAAAAACTTAATGTTAAAATAGAGGGACTCGTTAGGATGGGGGTGGGTGGTTGGAAACCAAGATAAGAAAGTAGAGCACAAACGTGCTAGTCAGGGAAATGCGGGGCGTCTGGCTGGGTTAAAAGTGCAGCATGATTTGGGCAGTCTTTCCTCTCCTCCGGTGTCATTTTAAGCTTTTGACTGCAGATCAACACTCTGAGACCTCAAGAGGCTTGATTTGGTTGCAACCTCCTTAGAATGTGTCATGTCTGGGAAACACATACAAATGCTCTCCTTTGTCTTTGCTCTTCATTGCTTGAATTGGCTGTGCTTGGGGGTGACTCACTCCCAGTTACTCTGTTGGTACCAGGAAATCAGAGAGTGCTCCTTCCCTGGAGCTGTGAAGACAGCTTGGGCCCACGTCCCAGAGGGGAGAGACCCAGCTCTGGCCATGAGGAAAGCCCCTGGCCCAGGAGGCCTTTGGTGGTGAAGGGGATGTATTTACCTTTTTTCTCCCCAGATTTTCACTGAGTAAATTGCTGTCATGGAACATAATTGCTTTTCATTTTATTTTTAAAAATTGCTGCCAAGGCAGTCTGCTTGCCTCCTGAAGTCAGCACAAATCTGAGAACACTTACTCCAAGGGAATATTTTTAAAACTTGGGTTTGAAAAGTGATTTACCCCCCAGCCATCAGCAGGTCGTACCACCTGCTGAGCGTCCAATGGTACCAAGACCACCATAACTTGGTTGCACTTGAGACCCAGAGATTCACAGAGGTCTTCCCTTCCTTTTATTCAGGTCTTTGCTTGAATACTAGAAAGAACTTTCTTTTGAGCTTGCTGTCTGAGGTAGCACATCCTTCTGTCAGCTTTCCTGGATTTCTCTCCGCCCCCCCCCCCCCGCCCCATATTATTTCTTTATTCATCTGTTTACTGTCTATCTCCCCTAGCAGATGAATGCACCTCAACTATGCAAATGCTTTATCTTATTCATTGCAGTATTCCCTGTTGTTAGAACTGGGGCAGGTACATATAGGTGTCCCATAAATATTTGACTGAATATGTGAAAAGGATATGAGAGTCTTTTGCAAACTGGGAGATGTAGTGGAGCAGAAAGATGTGAGGCAGGATGGTTGCATTTGGGCCACTAACCCCTCTGGCTCACCACCAATGCCATGTTACAGGGAGATTGACTGTCCCTAAGCTCTTACAGCTCCTGGAACACCAGGAGCATCTATAATGGAGTTTAGCTTCCATGCTAGGAAGTTCCATTGACCTTGGGTTCTCCTTGGTGGAAGCCCAAGCTGTTGGCTGCTCTGTTACATGTGCATTACCAAACTGGCTTCCACCACCTTACTAGACTGAACTCTCTGGCATTGCAAACTAACCTCAACACCCCGGAAACAAAGACAGTAAAAGCAGTAACCCATGGAGATTTTGAGAACAGTAGACATCTCACTGAGGAGCAAGTGTGTCTGCTACCTGGAAGATTCAGCACCCCTCAACACTTAAACTCTCCTGTTCTTTCCATTAGTGCCTGGAACTCTGGGAATGAGCATCCTTTACTCGCAGCAAAGTGAGAGCTGTGTGTACAGAGGCTGCATAATCAAACATCAGTCTGAGTTGCTTTGTTTACTGATTCTGAAAACCAAGCCTTTCCTCCTTCCTTGGGGCAAGTCTAATCCCTGTAATTTTGGGTTCCACGGGAAAGTTCCATGTTGCTCAGCAATTTTTCAGAAGATTCATGGCAGTCACCTGCTAGAGAGTCATTAGTGAATTATCATATCAATTATCATATTTTGACAAGAGTTTTTAATGGGATTTTTTCCCCCCAAAGACATAGGTATTGAAATTTAAAGTTTTTTCCCATTAGAAAACAACTGGTCGTTTGGTTGAACCTGGCCTTTTATGAAAACACATTTAGTTGCTTTGGTTTGGAGGATGATCTGCTGCCAGGTACCCTTGGCCCTGCCCTAGTTGGGTCTGAGCTCCAGTGACCAGAGGTAAAAATGTTATTGGAGAGTAGACCCTATGAAGTGAGCCCACATGTTTCAGTTATGCCAAAAAGAGTTTCTCAAAAACCACCCAAGCAGAGGCTTGCCACTTATTAGAAGAGATGCTTACAAACACTTGTGGACAAGTTTGTAACATTTGCTGATGCTTTGTAATTCACAAGACACATTATCAAGAACCCTGTGAACCCTTAGTCCAACACATGCAGCTGAGTGAACTTGGGCAAGTGACCTTACTCTTCCCCATCAATCAATGGGCAACATGATTTTATTTCATAAGGCTGTTGTAGGAACTGCGTGAGATACCATATGCAGAGTGCCCACTTCTGTGACTGGCATATATTAGTGTTCAGTAAATTTTAATGATAGAAACATGACAATGGTTATGAAAGAGTAGACAGAGCAGGTTGTATTCACCTTACTTGAGGGACAGAGATGTTGGAGCTCAAAGAAGTTATTTCACCAAAGTCCAAGAGTACAGGTATGAGAATACTAAATTCAGGTCAGTTTACCCATGATGTGTGTCCTATGAACTTCCCTTGGGCTTTCTACCAAGTCTCAAACTGTGGGCATCAACATGCAAAGGATGGGCTCTTCCCCCCCCAACCTCTCCATAGATACCGCCTTTCCCTTAACATCTTTGGGAAGTCATAGAAGCTAAGGCTATGTCCCCCTTCTGTGTTAGATGTCCTCTACTTTCTATCCCTTCCTACCAATTCCCAACTCATTTCATTTAATCCTGTCATTAGGGAGCCACTACCTCCAAACTCTTCTAGTCTTTAAACATCTACTTATAATTCAGTCTGTACTATGGCTTGCAGATAATGAGTCCTCTATATCAAGTGTGCATCGTCTTGTTACAGGGTTTTATTTATCTGTCAATTTGTTTCTGGTTGTTGTTGTTGTTGATTTCAAGCTGCAGAAACTTATGTCTCAGTCAGTTGTGCAAGGCAACTCCCACCCTGTACAACAGAGTCTTGCACACCTTGGTTGTTCCCTCTAGAGCCCCTGGAGAGCTGGATATTCAGTTCCAACCACAGGCTGGAGCAGGAGGGTTAGGTTGATGGAAAGACTCGCTCTCTGGATAAAATATGGAAACTTCAAGACAGCAGCTCATCTTATCTTCTTATAGCCCATGCTTTTTTTTCTGACTTCGGGATAGATAAGATGGGGAACTGTTTGTAGGTGTTATTACTAGAAGGGGTTGGATTCTGTCCAGTAGGTTTAAGATGGAATACCGAAATCTATAACAAGAGAAACTGAGCTATGGGAATGATGGTGCCTGAGTTCCAGAATTGCCCATCAGCTGGGGCAGGGTGGGTGAGGAGATGAAGGTCCTATGGACAGAAAGGAATGGAGCATGGAGTGCAAGATTCAGGGACGCCTTACAGACATCACACTCGCTGAACCTGTCCCGATCTCACCCTACTTGGCATCCAGATTCACACACATCTCCACCTTCCTGCTATTGTTACAAGACTTCTAAGTATACAAAAGAGATTGCTCAATATCTTCCCTATTATATTTATAGGGTGGCTTTCCGCTTGACTCCTAAAAAGGCATAAATGAAGCTTTTTATTTGAAAGGGGAAGGCTGTTTACTGTAATTAGATATTTAAAGACCCTCATTAGTCGTCTTTGCTGGACCTAATACTCAGTGGTATCAAAATGAGAACTTTTAGCCTTGTCGCCTCCTCCCTCACCCAGCATTATTCTTTGAGGATTCCTGCTTGTATTTCTCCTCAGTCCTTAAGCCTCATGACCATACTCTTGACCTAATGAAGTCCCATTAGTTTCTCTCTACAGATGAAAAAATATATATATTTGTTCCAGTTAGAAAGGTTAAGAAACAGGCCACCCAGCAGAGTGAATGCACAGCTCACCCAGCTATGCAATTATCCAAAAATAACCCATTTCCATTTGCAGGAGTAGACTGCATTTAAATAAGCATTCTCTTCAAATAAACTTTCATTAAGTCAGATTTCTCTATAGTGTGCATGCTTAATGAATGTGTGTGCATCCGTGTGAGGTATATAACATTTACCTCCATGCTTAGTTTTTGGAACATAAACGAAGCTGAACTGTAATGAGATAAGTGAACACATTTGGCAGCGATGCCATTGATTTAACAAAAGAACACTGAAATGTGCATCAAATGGGGGTTGCTAAGATATCTGAGCTTCTGAAGAAATGGATGCTAAAATTTCATAAGATACTATAGCCTTTCCTCTCGCCCCACCACATCTTATTAGAGACTCTAAATCCAATATGCCCTCCCTGTTTAGACTCCTTTAGAGTATACTTTCTCCTACCCACCTCATGGCATCATTGGAAAGTGATATGTGGCTGACAGGAAGCATGGCTACAGGTGCAAAATGCAAAATACTATTTTTCTAGTGTTTTCAGTCCAAATGAAATACCAGCATGGATCCTGTTCGAAAGCTACCAGGTGGTAGCATTTATTTTGGCTGAAACTCTGCATCATTGCCAAAATCTGCTCTTCTATGCATTACTCTTGTGCAGATTTGAGTCTGCCTGCTGTGGAGAAAGCAGATGATTCTGGGCTTAGCCCACGTGGGTGCCATTGAAATGGGAGGTCAGGCTAGCCTCTGCTGCTTCCTGGGTGCTTTATTAGAAAATGATTTTTATTGTGTCCAAATGGAGCCACTCTCTGTAGGACATAGGTATGAGATGCCCAGATGAGAAGCTAGATCACACTGACCACCTCTGTTGTTTTTTCCAATCTATTGTACTCAAGTGTTTTACATTTTCAAAGGAATGAAAAGTTAGAAAAGCCAGGAAGTAGGATTGAGATGGGGTAGAGTAGGGGTGCCTTTGGCCCCATTAAAGAATCCTAAATGGTATGTCAGCAGAAAGCCTGGTTGTAGAGCCTATAAACTACCATAAAAGGATCAGAGTCAATTAAATTGATGTAACAGGAGGTAGAAGAGACGTGAGGGACTGCATTCTAAATCTCACCTTTTGAGTAGGAAACACCTTGTCAGTGTGTTATAGGTTGAACTGTGTCCCCTCCAAATTCCTATGTTGAAGTCCTAACTCAGAATGTGACCTTATTTGGAGATAGGGTCTTTATGGAGGTTATCAGGTGAAAATGAGGTCATTGGGGTGGGCCCTAACCCAGTATGACTGGTGTCCTTATTAGAAGGGGAAATTAGGACACAGACACATACAGTAGAAAGACCATGTGAGGACACAGGAGAAGACAGTCATCTATAAGCCAAGGAAAGAGGCCTGGAACAGATCCTCTCTTACAGCCCTCAGAAGGAACCAGCCCTACTGACACCTTGATCTTGGACTTCAGGTCTTCAGACTGTGAGACAACACATTTCAGTTGTGTAAGCCCTTCCATTTGTGGTACTTCATTATGGCAGTCCTAGAAAACTAATGTGGAAGGGAGGCAGCAAGGAGATCTTGGAAGAAAATCAGTTTGTGAGTTATGTGCAAGTCCTGGATATTTGTTCTCTAGCTAAGGGAGATTACGGAGGGTTGATGTAGACAGAAGCTGACCTATGGGAGAGCTTTACTATGGAGGAATTAGAGGCTCTGGAAATTCCAAGAGTAAGAACAAATGAGGCTCTAGCAAGAATTATATATGTAAGTCAGTGTTGTGGTTTCATATAGATTTTTTAAAGAGGAGCTTTAGGTTCACAAAGTTGAGAGGAAGGTGCAGAGATTTCCCACACACCTCCTGTGCTCACATATGCACAGCATCCCCACTATCAACATTTCCCGCTGTAGTGGGACATTTGTTCCAGTCAGTGAACCTACACTGATACATCATAATTACCCAAAGTCCATAGTTTACATTAGAATTCACTCTTGGTGGTGTACATTCTATAGGTTTGGACAAATGTATAATGACATGTGTCCATCATTATGGCATCGTACAGAGTATTTTCACTGTCCTAAAAATCCTTTGTGCTCTACCTGTCCACCCCCCGCCCCAGTGGCAACCACTGATCTCTTTACTGTCTCCATAGTTTTGCCTTTTTCCAGAATGTCATATAGTTGGAATCACACAATATGTAGCTTTTTCAGACTGGCTTCTTTTTCTTAGTAATATGCATTTAAGTTTCCTCCATGTCTTTTCATGGGTTGGTAGCTCATTTCATTTTAGCACTGAATAATACTCTGTTGTCTGGATGTACCACAGTTTATCCATTTACCTACAGAAGGGCATCTTGGTTGCTTCCAAGTTTTGGCAATTATGAATAAAACTGCTACAAACATCCATGTGCAGGTTTTTGTGTGGACATAAGTTTCCAAGTCTTTTGGATAAATACCAAGGAGTATGGTTGTTAGATTGTATGGTGAGAGTATGTTTCATTTTGTAAAAAACTCCCAAACTGTATTCCAAGTTGGCTGCACCATTTTACATTCCAGCAGTGATGAATGAGAGTTCCTATTGCTCCACATTCAGTATTTGGTGTTGTCAGTGTTCTGGATTTTTGCCATTCTGATAGGTGTGTCATATAGATATTTTGGAAATTATTTTTACAGAGGCAGTATTATAAACAAACACACATAATGCCTACACGTATTCGATAAATGTTCAGTAGTATACAATAAATATCAGCTCCTTTCTGACTCTCTTCCATCTCTTTCTACAGACAGAAGTTTCCAGCTTCCTCAACATACCCCAGTTCATGGCAAACATCAACAACCAAGCAATTGACTTAATTATCCATTCACTAATCATCATCCATATACATTTATAAGAGTGCCTACTATGTGTCAGGACTTCAGGGCTTCAGGTCATGGTCCCAGGGTCCTGGGATCGGGCCCCGCATCAGGCTCCTCGCTCAGCGGGAAGCCTGCTTCTCCCTCTCCCTCTCCCCCTGCTTGTGTTCCCTCTCTTACTGTGTCTCTCTCTGTCAAATAAATAAAATCTTTAAAATAAATTTATTTTAAAAATAACACCCCATCCCCCCATTTTACTCTAAACAAATCTCACATGAACTTGGAAATTCTAAAGTGGTCATAAAGTCTTGATGCATGTGTTTTGATCCCAGAGTGGTAGAGTCTACACTTTAAAATCAGCTCAAGGTAACTTACCTTTTCTGGGGCTTTCTGAGTACCCTACAGGGGACATAGCATCCTCCACTCTACTAGCTTCTCTCACCTGCATAGCTTCTCTCAACAAACCTCCCCTTCCCCATCCCTCTTTCCTCCCAATTAATTCTCCATGCCCAACATTATACCTTGGTTGATGGAGCCTGCCTGCCTGCCTGCCTTCCTTCCTTCCTTTCTCTTTTTTTTTTTTGAGAGAGAGAGAGAAAGAGAGAGAGAGAGAGAGAGAGAGAGAGAGCATGGATCGGGGGAGGGGCAGAGGGAGAGGGAAAATCCTAAGCAGACTTCACGCTTAGCACAGAACCTGGCATGGGGCTTAATCTTGAGACCATGAGATCATGACCTGAGCCAAAATCAAGAATCAGACCCTTAACCGACTAAGCCACCCAGGAGCCCCTACCCAGGTCTTTCTTGAAGGGGAGAAGGCAGATGGAGCTTGGAGGGGCACTTCGCGGGAGGGTCTGATACAAGCCAGACCAGAATTATTCCGAAGGCAGGGGAACCCCATCAATTACAAGCTGTAAAAACAAAGTTACCTTGCTTGGCCAGAGGTGAGGTTCTGAAACCAGGCCCACTGGGCCTGCCCAACACCCACTAGACTGTTCATTTTCCTTCCTTCCTTCCTTCCTTCCTTCCTTCCTTCCTTCCTTCCTTCCTTCCTTCCTTCCTCCCATCCATCCATCCATCCATCCATCCATCCATCCATCCATCCATTCGCCACAGGAGCCTGGTATTCATTGTAGCCTCAGGGCTCTAGAAAATAAAGAGATGAAACCAAAGTTCTGCTAGTCTGCATTCTTAGAGCTTGATGAAATATTGCAGACATGTTATGCTGCCAAGTCCAGAAATTTGAGTGTTTTAAAAGAGAGAACAAGGATGTGTCGATGTCCAGATGAAAGAAAAATAATTCCTAATGGTGGAAACCCAGGCTTCTGTGGGAGAAAGATTAGGGAGTGAGGGCCAGACAATTCTTCTTCTATTTTGGAGGTGCTGTTTCTTGACCTTGAGGTGCCCCTCTTCTTGTCTAGGTTGTTGTTTTTGCCTCCCCGGGATGAGCTCTCCATCACCTGGCCCAGCCTTCAGGGCAAAGAGCTCTTCAAGAGCCCAATGAATCTTAATAAAAAATGGAAATGGCTTTTCCCCTTCATTTTAATTAACATTATGTCTACATTTCTGGGATAATGGATAATTGAGTTCCCTTGGCATTACAATGTTCTTGGAAATAATTTATGGTTTTGTTTCACTATGTGAAGGCTGTTTGGGTTGGTGCTGAAGTTCCATCATAAATATTTCTGAGGAGTATTTGCACGTCAGTGATTTGTATTCACATGGCCGTGATACTGCATTCTGGGGAAGTGTGTTATGTAATATTTTCCTACAGGGAGTGCTTCCATTCTTTGCTTGCTTTCCAGGCACAGAGTTGTTTTCAGAATGTTGCACTCAGGCCTTAGATAGACTCTCAGTGGACTTTCTCAAATTGGTCTGGGCTTAAGAATAATAAAGGTTGATATTTATTAAATACCCACTAATATGTGCCAGGGACTATGCTAAAACATTTTGCATATATTGTCTGTATTCAGTCATAATAAACCAATGGACTAACTGCTATTATTGTCATCCCCAGTTTACCCCCAGCTAGAAAGTGGCAGGGCTGGGATTTGAACCTAGGCAGTCTGCTTACATCACCCATGGTGCCCAAAGAACTCCTTTTGTCACCCTTATGGAAATATTTGCAGGTATGGAGATGTGTCAGCCTTCTGCCTCCAGAGCAACATTCTCCAGGAGACTTTTTGTGATGATGGAATGTTCTCTGTTAGAACTATCCAGTATAGTGGACACTAGCTACGAATGGCTATTGAGACCATGAAATATGGCTAGTGTGACTATGGAACTGAATTTAAAATTGAATAATTGAATAACCTTAACTTCAAATAGCTCCATGTGGTTGTTGGCTGCCATATTGGGACAGCACAGCTGTAGAACAAGTTGTCTGCTCTATGCAATAATATTCTGACTGCCACCTATTGCTGCTGTAAGAAATTACCCAAACTGCATGGTTGAAAAAACCCACAAATATATGACTTCACAGTTCTGGAGGTCAGAAGTCCTAAAATGAAGGTGTGGGTGGGGCTGTGTTCCTTCTGGAGGCTCCAGTGGAGAATGTGTTTCCTTGTCTTTTCTAGCTTCTAGAGCCCACTTGCATTTGTTGGCTGGTGGTCCCTTCCTCTGTCTTCAAAGTAGGCGGCACGGCAACTTCAAATCTCTCTCTGAGTTTGACCTTCTGCCTTCTTCTTATAAGGACCCTTGTAATTACAATGGCATACCTGGATAACCTATGATAATCTCTCCATCTCAAGATCCTTAACTAAGTCATATCTGCAAAGTCCCTTTTTTATATAAGGTAACATATTCACAGGTTCTGGGGATTGGGAACAGGACATCTTTATGGAGGGGCCATAATTTAGCCTCCTATACCACCCAAATATCCTTGTGGGACTGTCATTTGGAGGGTAAGGGCACAGGCTCTGAAGTTACACTGACCTGGGTGCAAATCCCCACTTCGTTACTTAACTACCTGTGTAACTTGGCTTTGAGCAGGGTACTTAATTTTTCTGAGTCTCAGTGAACTTATCTTTCAAAGGGGAGTAATGCTAAAATCCACCTGGTAGAGTTATAAAAATTAAGTGAGATGTTGATGGTAAGTGTTTAGCACAGAGGAGGGCACCTAGTAAGCACTCAAAAACTAAGTAGAAGAAGTGATGCTACTTCTTCTACTTAGTTTTTGTCACTATTTGGTGCAATGGTACACCCTTACTTTCCTACTTTGCTCGTTTAAATAAATATCCCTGGGGTCAAAGAAATACAGAGGTGATGAGAATCATGATCGTAAGTAGTAATCTCTTTCGTCCAAATTGCTTTTTAAAAGCCTCTCTTTTATTTCACTTAATCTTTTTAACCACCATTTGAAGTAGAAGTGGCAGCATTATTACTTTGCAGAAAAAACAAAAGCTTACAATTATAGAGCTCCTAGATAGCAGAGCTAGGACCCATATGCTTACCTGTTGGTCCCAAGACTGATGCTCATCCCACCTTTTCACACCTGCCTTCTCTCCTATGTTGAAATAAAGAAGGAGGAGGGTGTGTGCGTTTACACATGGAGTGGGAGGATAAATCAAGAAAGGTGGGGAGGAATGGCAATAATGTATTGGTTATGAGTTGCTGGTCCAGAGTCATCCATGTATTGGAAGACCTGAAAATTTTTGCAGTTTTTTGACATCTTTGAGCCTCACAGAGCCTAAAGATCTAACTGTGTGTTCCCCTGCTCTTACCAGATACACCCCTCCCCACCGCTCTACCCCCAGGAGGAAAGGCTTTCCACCTGGCTAGTTCCCTTATCAGCTGGACCAGCTGCATTCCAACTGGTCCTCAACCTAATGGATCCCACCTCCCTGCCAGCCTGCAGAATTACTCTGATGAACCAGGCACACCCTCCTGTAGGAACAAGGGCCATCTTGCAGTCTTGTCACTACAAGGCCTGCCTCCTGCAGCCCCTCCTGGTTCCCTCTGCTCTGAGTGCAACCTTCACATGGCCCTGTGTGTTGTGCACTGTCAGTTTTCCTGGGCACTGAGTATATGTGACTATTAAACAATGTAGGTCTCATCTGTCCACTGTGGCGTGCCATGTATTAGGCCATCTCATACTTCTTAGGGCAGGGGAGCCCACCTTCACCGGTGGGGTCAATAGGAGGTGATCAGAACAATCCTCCTGAATATGAGTTCTAACTGCCCACTCAGTCACTTGAAACTCAAGCCCTCCCAGTGCCTCAGTTTTTCTATCTCAGAACAGGAGCTGTTATTCATATCCACTTAATAGGATTCATACAAAAGTTAAACAAAATACTGTTTATGTGTTTATGTCTCTGGCATATAAAGCACTCAATGGCCTTTTTATGCATTCATTCATTCACTCATTCATTCCCTTATTGAACAAATATATATTAAAAAGTCATTGGTCTGTGGGGAAGAAAAACTCTTCAGAAAAACCCAGACTCTCAATTATGAGTTTAGCTGACTCTGCTTTCAGTGACTACCTGGACATGAACTTGAGATATTTTAATAAGTTCAGGGTGAATTTGAAAATAAATTGCATACCTACTTTTCAAGAAATGACAGTACTTTGGCTCTCTCTCCTCTCCTTCACCCACCGCACAAACCCCTCTGGGCCTAGGCCCTTTGATAGTATCTCTCCCTAAACCGCTCAATTTATCTTGAATTTAAATTGAGAAAAGTGGGGTGCCTGGGTGGCTCAGTTGGTTAAGCGACTGCCTTCGGCTCAGGTCATGATCCTGGAGTCCCGGGATCGAGTCCCGCATCGGGCTCCCTGCTCAGCAGGGAGTCTGCTTCTCCCTCTGACCCTCCTCCCTCTCATGCTCTCTGTCTCTCATTCTCTCTGTCTCAAATAAATAAATAAAATCTTTAAAAAAAAATTGAGAAAAGTTAAGACATATACAGTTGTTAAACTTCCAAACTTGAGCTTTCCTCACCCCTGCATTTCCAACCCAGCACAAAGGCATTTTCATTAGATGATCACCCAAGCTGTAGATGGTGTTATACAATTCCACTTGGCACATAAAAATGTATTTCTTTCTGACTGCATTATATTACCCTACTTATTGAACCATTTATCACGTAGTTTGGGGCCCAAGCTCTGCTTTATCGAAACTACAGAATCAAATATCCATGTATCCACATATCCCTACATCTCTATAGGTACTTTTTTGGAGAGAGTTGCTTCTTATGAATGCTGAGAAGCTAAGCAGTCTTCCTTCTCTGTTCCCCTGGGTTAAGTGGGGATTCCATTAGAAATACATCCATCCTATAAAAGGATGCCCCCCAAATGGGATGATGGTGTTGCATTGCCCCAGCATTTAGTATCAAATGCAGAATAGTAGAGTCATTATGAGTCCCAGGACAAGAGGCTTCCAGGCCTGATTTAAATGCCAGCTCTTCTGCTTCCCTACCCTGTGACCTTGGGTCAGTTTTCTAACTTGCCTAATCTTTAGTCTTCTTATTTGTAAAATAAATGGAGATGAAAATAGTACCAAATTAGGGACGCCTGGGTGGCTCAGTCGGTTAAGCGGCTGCCTTCGGCCTGGGTCATGATCCCAGGGTCCTGGGATCGAGTCCCACATTGGGCTCCTTGCTCAGCGGAGAGTCTGCTTCTCTCTCTCTCTCCCTCTGCTTGTGCTCTCTCTGTCAAATAAATAAAATCTTTAAAAAGAAAGAAAGAAAGAAAGAAAGTAGTACCAAATTCAATTGCTGTTGAAATGAATAAATGAACTAAAATGTATACATGTTTGGAAGAGGGTTGGGTATCTTACGTGAACTATCATTTTAATTTTCTTTCATACACTTTGCTCTTTTCTGATTCCTTCTTGGTAAAGGGAAGGATAGAGAGGATGAGATAAATTCTTTTCATTCATTTGTTCATTCATGTATTTGTTCATTCATCCAGCATTTATTATGTGCCTATTATGTATCATGTATGATAGTAGGCTGTGGGATGCAAAGAGAATAAGATGAATAATATATCACCTCAGTCCTCAAAAATGCTGAGTTTACTGCAAAGACAGACATGTAAGTGTTCACAAGCAAAACAGGCTGAATCCTGTCCTACTTCCAATCCCTGTCATCTGACATGCTCTTGAAAGGCTGCGAGGTTTCTGGAATTCCACCGTTAAATTGCTTAAGTAAGATACTAACAGGCAGCTCTTGAGAAAGGCCTCCCAACTCGGAAGTCAGCAGACCTGGTTTAAGTTAAATTTACCCACTTAACCTTGAACAAATCATTCCTTCGCTTTCTCTATAAAACCAGGAGTGACACTATCCATGCAGTCTACCACACAGAGCAGCATCTATTGCATCCACAAAGTACTTTGCAAACTCTGAAGTGACGATTCTGATGTGAGAAGCAGAACACCCTCTCTCAGTCCCACTTGGGAGAGGTGGGGAATGTGTGATAAAACAAGTTAGAACCCTGGCGGGTATTTCTGTCTCCTTCTGTTAAACTTGGGTTTGGCAACTTTTAAAACCCTTCTTCTTGATTCTAAAATGAGGTCCTAAGGGAACCTGTGAGACAAGCTGTCAAACAGTAACTGAAAAGTTAGATAAAGTTAAGGAAGCTAAGAGGTGGGTGCTTCTCTGATGCTTCTTGCCTAAAGATAGAACAAAGAGGGAACAATGCTTTTCTCTAAGTGGGGAAAATGAAATCGTGCAGAGTTTTAATTTGTGGAAGCCTGACTCTTGACTCTAACTGCCTCCTCTAGGTTCTGAACCTGCTTGGAAATTGAGTTTCTCAGTGGGGTCACTATTACTAGGACTGCACAGAGCAGTCCTTTATGAGACTGCACAGGAAGTTAACTGTGCCCAGTAAACACCAGTAGTGGCTCCCAAGTCAGTCACTGTGACAGCCTCAAACACTCATACATATTTCCAGATATTCTCTAGGGATAGAACTAGCAAGGCTTTTTCTGTAAAGATCCACATAGCAAATATTTTGGGCTTTGTGTGCCATACGGTCTCTGTTGCAACAACTCAACTCCGCATTGTACTGTGAAAGCAATCATAGACATATCAGCAAATGGGTGTGGCTGTGTTCCAATAAATTTTATTTATAAAAAAAAGTAGTGACAGGCTGGAATTGGCCTGGTGGAGGACCCCTGTTTTAGGGGATTATGCCACCCCATTGAAATTACCTTTTCTATAAGGAGAAAACTGGGCAGAGACATGGACTGGTTATCCTGGATGGCACTGAGAGTCAGAAAATGATGACTTCCTCATAGAGAAGAAGGAAATGCTAAAATGGAAGACTGTTTTGACTGTCCCCCTGAGTTATGGTTCTCCAGAGAAACAAGACCAATAGATAGGCAGGCAGACAGATGGACAGATAATGAGGAATTGTCTCATATGGTTATGAAGGCTGAGGAGTCCCACAATGTGACATCTGCAAGCTGGTGATCCAGGAAAGCTGGTCATTAATTCAGTCTGAGTCCGAAGGCCTGAGAACCAGGGGAGTCAATGGTGTAAATCGCAGTTCTAGGGTACAAGATGAGATGTCCCAGCTGAAGCAGGCTGAAGAGAGGGGGTGAATCCTTCCTTCCTCTGACTTTTCTTCTATTCAGCTCCCTAGAGGGTTGGATGATGCCCATCACCTTGGGGGAGGGCCATATTCTGGATCTGTTGGTTCAAATGCTAATCTCATCTGGAACACCCTCATTGACATACCCAGAAATAATGTTTAACCAAATATCTAGGTATCCCCCGATCCAGTCAAGTTGATACATAAAATTAACTATCGTACCCCACTGTACTAGTTTTAAAATTGTTCAAATATACAACAAACATACAATTTACATACAATGAAAAAGATCTAAAAAAAACACAGTACAGTGAGTTTTGACAAAAATATACCTATGTGATCATCATTTCAGTCTATCTATAGGACATTTCCCTCCCCCTAAGAAACTATCTCATGCCCCTAGACAACGTAGGGTGCCCTAACCTGAGGCAATCACTGTTCTGATTTCTGTCCATATAGATTAGCCATGCCTGTTTTTCTACTTCATAAATTGGGATTATATAGCTCATACATTTTTTTGTGTCTTGTTTTGACTTTTTCATTAGATAAAAGATGGGTATCAACAACAATATAGATGGGTATCAACAACAATCAAAATTGATTATAAAAATCACCCTAATCCCATCACCTGAAAAAGGCATCTGTTTTCATCATGGTAAATTCTTCTCCAAATCTGACCCATGTGTGCACATCTTTTAATATAATTATTTTCAGACTTTACACACCATTTCCTCTGATTTTTTTATTTAATGATACACCAGACACATTTTCCTTGTTTCCGTGGAATTACCTTAATGATTGTTTAGTGGTTGCCTAAGATTCCAGCCTGCTGATGTGTTCAACCTTAGTGAAACCTCTCCGTCAAGGAGAGAGGTAGTATATCTAGGTACATTCAGAGGAGGCTGACCTCCTGGTCTAAATCCTGGCTCTGTGCCTCAGTTGCTCATCTATGAGGTAGGAAACACAACAGAACCTACTTCATAGTGTTGTTAAGATTAAATGAGTTTCTCTGTGTCAGACACTCAGAACAATGCTTGGCACATAATAAGCGCTATCATTATTAGGCATCTAGGTTGTCCAGTTTTTTATAGAAGATGTTGTCACAGATACTTTGGGTCCTACAGCTTTTATCTTTTACTGAATTCTTCCTAAGATAAATTCCCTGGAAGAGAGTTAAAGAGATGGGGTATCCAGTGGCCCTTGCTGCGTGCTGTCCACCCTCCTGTGTTCTCTTCTCAATTAATGCCCTGCACTGACTCATCTGTGATGATCCTTCTCCTATACTTCTCACATCCTGTAAATTACCAGTTTTTACCAATAATGTCTCCAATATCTTGAATAAATTTGCCTCTCTTCATTCACACGGCCACTACCTTGGCCCAGGCTAACATCATCTCACTTCTGGATTATTAAAACCACCTCCTACTTCATTCTCCACATTTATGCCCACCTCCTCCCACCAATTATTCGCTGGGTGACAGAGCTATCCTCCCAATAGGCTCATCTGATCATGTCATCTACCTGTAAAGGTCCTATCACCCTTAGGATAATCCAAACTTCTTGATGTGCTTCCCAGGGCTCTTGTTGATTTGGACCCGCTTACATTACTCAACATTCTTTTCTCTCTCAAATGAAGCATGTCTTTCTCATCTTCATGGACCTCTCTTCTTCTCCCTCCTAGGTATACTTTTGCTCAGCCTTGAGATCTCAGCTTGGCTCTTAGCTCTCTTGAAAACCCACCCCTAACCTCCCAAGTTGTCTTTGATACTTCCTCTCTTCTCTTACTCATGCAACTTTTGTGACTACTTGTTTATTGTGTTTCTACCTCTAGGAGAGGCCTTGTGTTTTACCCTTCTGAATCCCTCCCTATTATCCTAGCACATAGTAGGCCCTTGGTACTTGTTTGTTAAATTAGTAAATGAGGGATTTATTGATTTCAGGAGAGCTGTACCAATTTACCACCAATGTAATACAGATGTCATTTCACATGCAGGCTTGACAGCATTGGGTATTGTTGTTTTAAAAATGTTTTCATTAATTTAGTTGGTCCACAATGATACCTCCAGATTATTTTAATTTGCATTTATTCAGCTATTAATAAAAAGTGAATATTTTTTCAAAGAGGGGACCAAAATGTAAGGAAGTATTAACCTCCCTGCTCCACTCACTTGCTCATTTGTTCATTTAGCAAACTTACAAAGTTCCAGATTGTGTGCTAGGTTCTCAGGATTCAGATTGCCAATGAGACTACCCCCTTCCCACAGGGAAATCATAGTCAAGAGAGGAATTCAGATGTGCAAATAAATGATAGCAAGAAAGAGTAATGGGGGCCATAATAAAGAGATGTGTTGGGGCTTGTTTCAGACTTTCTTATGTTGAGAGCAAAACTTGGCTCCAGGGGTTCTGTTATTTACCCATGAGGATAAAAGGGCCCCATGATGATCCCTCCATTTTCTTCATAGTCTCCCCAACTATCTCACCCTGGGATAAAATTTAGTCTTCTTAGCATGCCCATTGCCCAAGCCCCAAACCTGAACATTATCTTCAATGATGCTCCTCTCTCACCTGGCTGGACATGCTCACTGAACCCCCATTTCACGTTTGACTAGCTCCATATCAGACTCTTAATGAGATGACAGTGCGAAATTGGTGTTTAGCCTCATCTGGGAATGGTGGGAGTGAAGGGATGGGAAGGGGTCAGAAAGGTAGGATGAAGCATGATGAAACAAGAGGGGGTAGCAATGTTTCTCTTTGTAAGGAAGGCTGTGTAGTGACTGTACAAGGCCCTCCATTGAGGAAAAAGGGAGCAAGTGCACATACCAACAGCACAACTGTCTGGGATTCTGCTCCTTGGGGACCCAGTTCTAATGAATCTGCTCTGGTTCTAATGAGGTGTCCTTCAACACACACAGAAGGTTCTCAGTGAGAAGATATCTGTGAGTTTATGCCCTAGGAGATTCCATGTAATCCTTTCTATAAATCAGTTAGCAGAACAGTAAGGTTTTTGAATGATAAGTAATTATATGTGACTGCTAAAGCAGAGGAAGACCTATAAGAACTTTGTAGATGAGGTGGCCGGGGAAAGGATCTTGGAGTGTGGGGTTTGGCAAAATGGAGGGGAGGGGGTGCAGCTCAGGAGGTGGTTACACCACTAGTGGAGGGATGCAGGTAGAGTGAGCCTAGGACTTCAAGGTCCAATGAAGATAAATTCCTGAGGAGATCTGATGGAGTGTGCACATTGGCAAGAGCTGGTAAGTAGCATTGGAAAGGAAGAATATGCCAGGATTGTAGTGTTCAAACTCAGTAAAGACTTAGATGTTCTGTGGTAGGACATTGGCTTCATCGAAAAAATTGAGCAGAGACTATAGCAGGCAGCACTGGGTTCAACCCCAAGATACCCTGACTCTGAGTATCTGAAGAAGACATCCCCTCTACCCTTGCCAAAAGGGTAGGAAAAGAAGCCACACTGTCTTGGTCTGTAGTGTGGGCCTAATCTAGTGATTGACTTGTATGGTGTTGGGAAGACTGCCTAGGAACCCCTCTTCCTAGGTAGAGATTTAACTGCTCAAAATATGACACCCAGTTTGACCACACATTTGGGGCTGCAACCCAGGTTTCTGTTTTTTTGCCAGAAACTCATTATTCACCCCAGATGGGGAGAAGAAATGACTGAATCTGTCAACTCTTCTGTTTACACCCTGGATTTTAATTTTATTAACTACTGTCCTCATTAGAGACACTTAGTGAAACAAAAGCATTTTTTTCAGAGAACAATTGTTTCCCTCTGCAAGAGCAAACATAAACCTTATTCACCAAACTGCCAACTTCATCAGCGAGTATGAGACACACACATGCGTGCACACACAAACACAAACCAAGCATCCTGAGACCTGTATTGTCATTGAGAGTCAAATGCTTTTTGCTCCACCCCTTCCCAAATTATAGGAAAAACTAAAAAGATAAAAATATAAGGGGCCTCAGAAGAAATTTAGATCTGCCAATATCCCCCATCCCATTCCACCCCCATATGTAGGGCTTTCCTGTGCTCCAGGAAAATAGAAGACTCGTTCAAGACATCTCCCCCTGCCCACCACACATGGCAGAGGGCTGGCAGCCAACACTGCTCTGCTTCCAGCTGATGCTCATGTGACAGACTAGCAGTCCATGCTAGCCAAAAGTTTCAGAGTCCTGGAGTCCTTGTGTACAAATCCTCTTCCCTCTCCCTTCCTTACCCTCCCTCTCCCTTCCTTACCCTCCCTCTCCCTCGCTCTCATGCAACAAGAAGCAGGAAGGCATATCTGTGTAAGGAGGACTCTTCAGAATCTCTAATGAAATACATGGCAGCTGGTGAATTAAAGCATTTGTCTTAGCTCTACCATCCTATAATACCTTATAATCCTGAGAGTCCAGAGTAGGAATTAATTATCATTTTTAAGAACCAAGGGAGCCAGCAGCATAGAGGGGGGAGGGGTGGGGAAGGAGAAGCTATGGATGGTGACAATAAATGCTTGTGAGAAGGGGACAGAGCCATCATTGTTTGTATTTAGAAGCCCCTTTAGGAAGTTTGTAAGCCTGCTTATTTGTATATATGAGTGAGGATGTGAGTGTGCATGCACATGTGCATACATTTGGGTCAAGTCTTAAGCACTTACTACTGGGCACTTGACAGTTAATCAGCACTATCACATCATGATCAATAGTAGCAGTACTACCAGTCGAATGTGTACAGCTACTGAGAGCTTTTATGTGCTCTCCATAGGCTAAGCATTTTTCCCTACCATATCTTTTCTTTTTAAGATTATATTTATTTATTTGAGAGAGAGAGAGAGAGGGAGAATGTGCATGAGCTAGGGGAGGGGCAGAGAAGCAGACTCCTTGCTCAGGGACGCGATGCCAGGACTCTGGGATCATAATCTTGAGCCAAAGGTATTCACTTAACCAACTGAGCCACCCAGGCACCCTTCCTCACCATATCTTAAGATTACATATCTACATATCTATGTAGTTGGTATCATGCTTTTACCAAAGAGAAGATGGAAGCTCGGAGAGGTTAAATTATCTTCCCAAAGTCTCCCACAACTCACAGGTGTCAGAGCCAGTGGTCAGATCCAGGCTGACCTGATCTCAGAACCCCTTCTCCTAACCACCAGGCCAATCTACCTAAATTTATTATATGCCAGGCCCTTTGCTAGGTGCTCAGGTTATAGAATTTAATAAGAATAATTCTTACCCTTAAGGAAAGGAGCCTGCTGTTGAGGCTAGCTAAGGTTTGCTGCTGTAACAGATAAATCTCCACATCTGAGGGGCTTATTGCAGGGAAGGTTTCTTTCTCCCCCATGTGAGACCCAGGCTACTACCACTCTGTGTCTCTTCATCATCACCATCAGGCTTCTAAGGAACAGGAGGGCCAGGGTGTCGTATGCAGAATTTGTATCAGCAGGTCTGGGAGTGACCAGCAGTCCTTCTCCCTCCTGCTCTGTCCACCCTAACTCAGTCATGCGGCCATGCCTCCCTGCAAGGGAACTGGGAAAAGGATCCTAGTGTGTCCCCAGGAAGGAGGGAAGAATGAGGTGTATTTGGAAAAGGCTTTTAAGGAGAAATTCCTGCATTTTTTAATGTCATAGGTGCAGAGAAAGATGGGACTGTATGAACAGCTTTGTTTTTATCTCCTCCTCCTCCAGAAGTGGCATGCTCAGTCTTTAAAAAGATGAAAAGAAAATAAAATGACTCATAATGCTCCCAAGTGCAACACACATGCAGTGAAAAGAACAATGTGGTGGTAGAGGTTTGGGTTCACATCTTGGCCCTACCAAGGGAAAACATTTCTTACCCTCCCTGTGCCTCGGCTCCCTCCTTGGTAAAATGGAGATAATAGCACCCCGCCACATGGGGGCTGCATGAAAATAAGAGGCATGAAGACCAGTGGAATGTCTGGCACATCCTGGTGTCATCCCCCTGCCCGTGAAGCAGCAAGAGGCTCTTTCAGAGTCTCTGTAGCTGCTCTCAGTGTCCTGTGTTACTTTTAGGGAAATATATGCTGGATCTTCTTTAAGTTTCTCACGTACTGAGTCACCTGGGTCATCAAATGGCACATGCTTAGAGGCTCACCACCCTGAATAACCAACTCTTTTCTTTTTTTTTTTAATTTTCTATTGCCTTTAAAAATATGTAGCTTGGCCCAATTTTTAAAAGTGATCAGGAGAATATTCATAATTGTATTATTTTACCAGACATTTGTTGAATGATGGCTTACCAGGAGGCAGTGTTCTTTTTTTTTTTTTTTTTTTAAGATTTTATTTATTTATTCATGAGAGATAGAGAGAGAGAGGCAGAGGCAGAGGGAGAAGCAGGCTCCCCGCGGAGCAGGGAGCCCGATGCGGGACTCGATCCCAGGACGCTGGGATCATGACCCGAGCCGAAGGCAGACGCTTAACCGACTGAGCCACCCAGGTGTCCCAGGAGGCAGTGTTCTAAGACCTTTACATGCAGTATCTCTTCTGTCCTCACAACTGGCCCATGGTCTGGGTCCTATTATTATCCCCACTTGGATATTAGCCAAGAACACTGAGTTTTGGTCTGTCTTGTTCACTGCTCTACTCTCAGTGCCTAAGACCGTGCTTGACGTGCAGCAGACACTCAAAAGTTTGTGAGATGGATGGGTAGCTTTCCCATTTCCAGGAATAATGAGGCTTGGCGAACTTAGGTGACTTGCCCAAAGATACATAGCAATCAGTATTAGAGCTACATCCAAATCCAGGTCTTTCTGGCTCCACACTACATTCTGAAGAGTAGAAAATGTTAGCCATTGCAGGAATGGGACCTTAAAGATTGAAAAGGAAGTGATCCCACAACCCCCTGACACATTTGATTGATCTAAAAACACTTCACTTGATTTCCACTTAAGGGGATTTTGTTTCCTGGAAATGGAGAGGTAGGGAAAATGATGATTGCCACCATGGCCCGAATGGCGACTTTGAATCTGACCAGCAAGATGACTGAGACCACCATCTGGATTTTGTGGGGTTTCCTCTGGGGCTTAGAGGTTCCCAGGATGCTCAGGACTTTCAGGATGACTTTGGCACAGCTCTGCCCTTCTGGAGCCTGTTTCCCCCTCTGTAAAGCAAGCAACTTGGAAGGGGTGATTTCTGAACCCTCATAGCTGGGTATCTTAGGCAAGTAATTTAAAATCTTGGGATCCCCATCTCAGGGCCTGTGAAATAGGCCATGGGGCAAGACTGTTGAAGAAATGGCATTGTGTATACTCCTGGCACAGAGCAGCTTTTCCATAAATGGGCAGGACTGTTACTATTCCTGTTCTAACCATCTGTAGTCCTTTCCTAAGTTTTTTAGAATATTTTGGAGAAACAGCCCCACAACTATATATACTTCCCATTTTCTAAACCTCAGGGTATCCAGGTGTCTGGAGAGTCACATTTCCCCTTTGGGTCCCCTCTCTATTGGGCTGACCTCCGTTTTCTTTAACTTTGCAACTCTGCTTCTGGGAAGTGCTGAGGAAGGTGGGGGCCCAGTCTTGGTGTGGCCCTGCTGTGCTGAATATTCCCTCTGGCTCTTCCCTGCTGGCCTTAGGCAGCCCTCCTATTCTCACTTTCGCCCTGAATGGCCTCTGAAAGAAAGTTAGCTTAACCGTGTTTGTTTCTGTCTTTTCTTGTTTTGTCAACATGCCATTGAGAAGGAAATGCAAACCTGAGCCTTGATTAGACATCTCCCTTGGTGCAGATTTACCCTGATTTTCAATTCAGTACATTGGCGTAGGTGCTGGGGCACAGATTTCCTGCCATTGAAAGTTCCTGGAGCCAGGATGGCACTAGGCAGAGTCCTAAAACAGATATGCACACACAGGTGGTGTTGCCTTTCTGAGGAGAGGTGGAGTGTCTCTCCCTTCCACCCCAGTTTCTCCCACTACTTGGCTACTTAAGAGCGGCACTCCAAACTGAAATGCATCTAGGAACTTGGCCACTTGCCAAGCATGCAAGGCGATCGTACTCAGCAGGAGGGAGTTCCAGGCTTGGAGGGAGCCTGGATCTGTGTGTGTGCACATGGACGCACACACTCAGACTTCCTGGGAGATAGGAACCAGGATTCTAGCCCTGAACCTCATACCAAGCTGTGTGACACTGGATGAGCCATTTAACCTCTCTGAGCTTTATTACCCTATATATGAGTAAAATAAAACTGTGCTGTCCTGACCAAATTTATTCTCCAAACTGCACTTTTTCACATATATATGATCAGTTGTAGTTAAGGGAGTAAGCATTTGAAGTATCAATCTTGACATCCCATTCTGCATGTGGTCTTGGGCATATGATTTAACCTCTCTGGGCTTTATTTTTTCTGTCTGTAAAATGAGAGTGGTAACAATCTCTGTTTTGTGGAGTTATTGTGAGCATTACATGAAAATGTACAGAAAACACTTAAATTGTCCTTCTCCCCTTCCTTTTTCTTTCTCCTCCTCATTTCCCTCCTTTCCTTCCATCTTTGCCTTCACCTCCTTCTTTTCCTCCTCTCCTCATCTCTCCTCCTCTTCCAACATCATTATCATCATTGCCATTATTTTACCATGAGGTCCAATTCAGTTATGTCCCTGAAAGTGCTGTGTCATCTATAAAATGTTACAAATGCCAAAATAGCTATGCTGTTATAGCTAGGCTTACCTTATGTGAAACAATGTCAGTGTGTGTGTGTGTGTGTGTGTGTGTGTGTGTGTGTTTTCAACCTTTTACATTTGCTCCCTGGAGGAGTATGGCTATTGGACAGGTCAAATGCTGTGTGTCAAGGCATGTGGTGAGCTAAATGAGTTTGCCTGTGGATAGGGGATCCAGCCGGACGAGTTGGGCAGCCCAGTAGGAGTGGGGGTGGGGGTTGGCAAGCAGAACACCTCAGTGATGGCTTAAGAAATTTACAAATAAAGCTGAGATTCCTAATGTTTAATTTCAAGTGACTGAACATTAACATTTAATTAACTCCTGACTGCTAAACCAATATTAAATCTCGGCCGAGGCTGGTGGCATCTCTTAAGTATTAGCAGCCAAGAGGCTGGATCCTATCATGGTGACATATAGCAAGATGGAAGCTCACACGTCACATGGGATCCCCTGCAGGTGCCTTTAGGCACATATCCATTCTTACCCATCTGGCTCTTGGAAAACCAATAGGAATCACATGCAAACTGATATACCTTGCTTCAAACTCCAGCTCTGTTTTTCCTTACTTGCATATCTATTGGCCAAGCTTCTCAAATTATCTAAACTCAGTTTCTGACTTGGAGAATGGGAAAAGTAATCCCTACCTTGTTGTGTTGTATCTATAGATCAGTGGTAACAGATATGAAACACCTAACAAAAGACCTAACCCATTGTTAGGGATTTCATGTTTGTGTATCGCCTAACCCCCCTCCCCGCCCCCTGCCCCCCGCCCCCACAGATTCATATGCTGAAATCCTAACCTGCAGTGGGAGGTATTAGGAGGTGGGGATTTTAAGAGGCAGTTAGGTCTAGATGAGATGGTGAAGCTGGAGCCTGGATGATGGAATTAGCATCCCTGTAAGAAGAGAAAAGACTAGGGCTCCCTCCTCTCTCTCTGCTCTCTGCAATGTGAAGACACAGCAAGAAGATGGCCATCTGCAAACCAGGGAGCATATCCTCACCAGACTCCGGGTCTGGCAGCACCTTGATCTTAAGGCTTCCCAGCTTCCAGAACTGTGAGAAATAACTGTTTGTTGTTGAAGCCACCTAATCTATGGTATTTTTGTTGTAGTAGCACAAATTGATTGAGACAAGATATGATTCTGCTTCAGTTTTATTTCCCTTCTCTCTCCTTCTCACTCACTATGCCCAATTACACTGAGCTTCTCAGTTCCTATTAAGGACCAAGATCTATTCTACCTTGTCATTTTCAACATGTTTTCCCCTTAGCCTGGAATTCTTTTACCTCCCCATTCCCTGGCCATTTCTCTTGTAAGCCTCAGCACAAATGCCACTTCTTCAAGAAACTTCCTCTGGCATTCTACATAGATCAGTTTCCTCCATTAGATATGTCTGTACCTTCCTCATTACATTTGACTTTAAGCCTGGAAGATAACACAGTTCCGTTTTTCCCTTCTGCGTATGTCCAAGGGAAAAACATTTGCTTCCTTTCATTGCCTTCCAAAGCCATTAGAACCTCACAATCTCTCTTGCATCCTCTAATGAGTTAGTTGTTTTGTTTACTCTACTCGTGACAGGTCTGACAACACTCGCCACTTGCATCAATACTCCCCCCTTTTCAAAGACTTTGGCAGTGCAGTTGGTTTTTCACATTTACATAGGGATGAGCAGTGCATTCTAGATGGTCATAGAGGGGTACTGCAGTTTGGCTCAGTTTGTTGAGGGAAAGGTTTTATCTGTGTGAAGGCATGGTTGGGTTTGTGTGAGCTGTTATGGATGGTCATAATCTGCCCATACGCTGCGGTCAGGAGCACTGAACTCCAGCATCATAGGACCCACCAGCATCTGGGACAGGATTCTAAAATACAAAACTTTGGATCTATAAGCAAGTGAGTACAGCCCACACAGAGTAGATTTCAGGACACGGGAGATACAAACTTGCTGGGGAAAGGTTGCCCCTTTCCCCAAGAATAAAATCAGGGTTGGTTTGATCAATCCAGCATCAGTAACCTCATCAATCCACATTGATTGAGTGTCCACTGCAGACAATGGGTAGATGTGTGATGTAATCACTGGCCTCAAAGGGTAGATGTAATCACTGGCCTCAGAGGGTATCCTATAGGGTCAGATACAAGAAGAGGGGGTGGTGGTGCCACAGATTAAGTTTCAAAGAGGAGCTAGGATGAGGCTAGAGAGGCAGATCCCAGGGGTGAAGCAGGGCTAGCATGTAGTGTCTCCATAGTCTGAAGATCTATTTCCTTGTTGTCTTGGACATATTTGGCTTCCAAACCTTTATCTAGATGGCTCCCCAGGGTGGCTCAACTCTGGGTCATCGGGGACCAATTATGAAGCTGTCCTCTTCCCTTATTCACTGCTGAGCACAGCCATATGCTAACGCAGAAAATCCTAAATCCAATTAAGTATTATTTGCTCGAAATATTTGAAAGAGCCAGCTTGGCCCATCTTCAAATATTTTGTTAGCTAATCAAAGCCAGATTGCGGTCAGAGGCCATATCTAAATTTATTAGGAAAATTAATAGACCATTTAGATTTTATTGGAATTAAGCTAAAATACGATAAGCAGTCACACCAGCAGATAGTCATTAATTATTACACTGACCTGTATGATGGGCTCATAATGAAATATTGACTTCTAGGTAAGAAATGAGGCCTTAGGACAAGCAGGACAAGCTCTAGAAGGGCATCCTCACTCCATCTGCTTGAGGTTAATTAGATGGGACACAATAGAAGAGGCTTTCAGTAAAAGCACACCATTTATTCTTTCAGGCAGCATTTATTGTGCATAGCTGTGTGACCTTGGACATGTTGCTTCACTTCTCTGAATCTCCATTTTCTCCTGTGAAAACAGGGATAAATGTGACTATGAGGGTTGATGTGAGAAGTCATGGAAACGATGATGTCCCTATATATAGATATCCCTAAGATTATGGTTGTCCTTAGTAATATTGCAAATAAGACAGATTTTCCCCTCAGATAATTTAAACAACTTATGATATAACTGAACCTCCGAGCAATGTTGATTTCTCCCCGTTGTGTGCCACCCACCTGTTAGCTAGGGTCAGAGAAGGCTTTGATGAGAAGGAGATGTTTGAGCTCCATTTCAAAGGGTGAGAGGGTTTGCTTCCCAAGTGGCCCAGGGAGATGTGGGACTTCCAGGTAGATACAGCATAGGCAAAGGTGTGGGGGCTTGAATAAGCTGGCAAGTCATGGAACTTTACACAGTTCGGCGTTATAAAGCAGAGGCATCTCCTTTAGATTATTATTACAGGACAACAAGAATTGGAAGCTGGGTATTATGCTCCAGGTCACTCACCTTTATGCTTTTCTCCATGAAATGTGCATGTATCAAATACTATTTATGAAGATGACTGTTCTTTTTCCTTTTTTACTTTTGCTGCATGTTCTGTTTTGCCCATTGGAGGCAGAAGGAAAATCTTAAGTTTTGCCAGAGTCAAAATCATGATCAAGGTGTCTGAGCTGTGAGATTTCTCCTGGGTACCTGCTCTGTGTGGGAACAGCATAAACTCCTTCAGAGTCTGTGGGGTGTGGCCTGGAGGTTCAGTCCACTGCCTGCGTCAGACAGGCCTGGATTCAACTTCAGCTCTGCCACTTACTTTCTATGGGACCTTGGGTGAGCCTCTCTCAACCTCAGATTCTTCATCTGCAAAAGAGGTTTCCGACAGCTATTCCACTGGGCTGTGGACAGGATCATTGAAAAAAAAAATCAAACAATATATATATAGCTCTTAGTACAAGCTCTCAGTATATCTACATATTCAACAAATGTTAGTTCCCAGAATAAAATGTGGTATGTTTAATTTTTTTAAATTAATTAAAAAAATAAGTAGGGGGAATGTTGCTATTATGGGTGTTCTATTTCATGTACTAAATATACATCTGGCTTCAGAAAATGAATATGCATTTCTCCAAAGATATATATGCATGTCCCATTTCTTCTATTAAGTATATATGCCTGTTAAATGTATATAATTATATAAATATATAAGCTTAAATATATAGATACATATCCTACTTATACACTGAGAGAAATGTATAAGTAGGGAGAGTAGATATAGCAAGCTGTAAGATACGTTGGGTCCTTCCAGAATAAGTGGGATATGTGCTGAGAGCAGGAGCGCCAGACTAACCCCGTGGCCACACATGATGATCTGGTGTGATGAGTCCAATAGTGTGCGGCTTGATTTTGGATTAGTCAAATGTGCTGGGGGCACTTGATCACAGAGTCCATCCCATTTCTCCTAGATAACAGTGTCCATTATAATAGGCACTGAACAAAGCAACAGGAAGTGAAAAGTCAAGTGGGGTGGGACATCCTATGACCAGGACTCCAGGGACCAGGGGTGGAGGGAGTGGGAGCTTGTGCCTTTGTGTTGTGAATAAGCTGCCCATTACCCTCAATATGCCCTGGGGCTGTGGCCAGGGTGCAGAGAGAGCAGGGAGTAAATAAAGTGGCCATCTGCCCTGGCAAACAGCTTTTGGGAAAGTGTGGTAAAATGGGTGTGACTCCAGTGACTCAGGGCTTTATCGTGGCATATTACCTAGTTTCACCATGACTTTGCAGACACATTGAAGGAGGGGAAAAAAAATCAATCTTATTACTACTGCACTATTGTTGTTATAGGGAGGAGTGACCAGGGTTTCTGTCCTCAGTTGAGGCTCCTCGAATAGCAAACAGGGCCACATGGCAACCCAAGCAAGGAGGACTCCCTGCCGCTGTTGGTTTTGCTGCTTGCTGCTGTCGCATCCCTTTCTGGAAACAAAAGTGTAGACAGGCCTCTTTGCTCGAATGGATTGAAGGGCAAGGGAGGGAAATAGCAGGGGGAAATGAACTATTGTTGAAAAACACCTTGCCACATGAGGACAAATTGAGGCTACTAGCCTGTTAGATTCAGTATAGAGTCACTGAGAGTCTCTAAGGGGGAGGCATAAATGCATGGGTGAGACGGACAGTGAGGATATTCCCCACGTAAGGGATTGTCTGATCACAGGATTGCTGATTTTGATAAAGACACAAATGAGTTAAAAATAGTCCGGTCCAGAGTGTGGACGGAAGCAGGCCTCCAGGTTCCTGGGCGCATGTGTGACAGAAATGCAATGGGGCATTTTAATTAGATCCCTTTACCAGAACTCCTGACCTTCTGTGTAGCACATTAATGTATTTTACTAATTATAAATGCAATTAAAAAGTACTGAAATAAAATTAGGCTGATCTATCTAATTTACATTAAGCACTTTCAAATTATGCAGATTTTAAAGTCTCTCTCTCCCTGTCTCTCTTTTTTTCAATTTGGGTTTCAGGGTAAAATTGTCTGCACTAAAACAGCTGGAAAACAACCTTGTAGGAAAACAAATTTCTTTTCTGTGATTATTCTCAGTGTGCGAGTTAATTTTCGAGGCAGTAATATACTTAGCTGGCATCGAGCAGTGACTCATAAAGCAGAAGACATATGCGTCTGGATGCAGGCATGGGAACAGAGGTCCATGGGGGGATTGAGTGTGGTTTGGTTACTTTGGGGAATGAGGTTGAAAGGCTAACTAGGCAAAAAAAAATACTGATGTGATGGCCACTAAACAGTTGAGATTTACAAAGAGTGAGATGTAATGGCAGGCATAATGTGCAGTTGATAGAGATGAACCATCTGGTGAGTTTATCCAACAACACAGGATTTTTTTCTCTTCTATGCTGATAGGCAAAGAGAGTGATCTAGGTGATGAAATTATTGCCTAGCATTATTAAAAAATCAGGATGTTCAATTTTGCTGGCTATGGAAGTTATGTATGCAGAGCAGCTATATATTAGGTGGGGAAATGGAGCATAAAGGAGAGTGGATGGCTACAGTTGGACACTCTCTCCCCAGTGGCTGGCTATGTATGCTTTTCTGTTGGGGCTAGGAAGAGAACACTGTTCAGCCTGGTTCTGTTGAAGGCTGCGTTGGCCCAAGAGGAGACCTTGACGGGGCCTCTTTACAGATTAAATCTGATCCGCAGGCTCCCTGGAAGCAGAGGTGTAATAAGCTCTTCTCCCGAATTGCATATAAGCTCCTTAAAACGTTCCCGGCGTGATGTAACTCCCCTTTGCGTGGTGCACTCAATTTTATTTGCAGCCCAAACTTTGTCCTTTGAGCTACCTATCAAAAGGAGGCCTAAAATAATCCCCCAAATTGGAGCTGTTGAGCTTGAGCAGGGAGAAGATTTGGAAAGTCCTTTCTCCTCTCCCCCCACCCCCCTTTTTAAAGGAGCCTTTCTACTTGGATCCAGGGAACCAGTCTTGCCTACTCTGACATGGAAGCCAAGGTGAGTGCTGGTTTCTAATCAATCACCTTCCCCCAAAAGATGGATGAATTGTAGGACACTCAGACAGGTGCAGGAGATGAGGCTCCTTGTGTTTGGAGATATCCCACTTTTGCTTCCCACTCCCAGGGAAAGTGATTCTTTGCCCTTCCATATTCCAAGCCTCCACCACCATAAATTCATGCAGCAAGTACTGCTGATGGAGCTACTCGTTAATTCATGCAAAGAAAATATTAAGATCTTTCTGTCCAGGAGGAGCATGTCTAGACCCATGTGGTTGACCAGATGCTAAATTAGAGTTAGATCATAGGGTCTTTCTCTTCTTTTCTTCCTCCCACCAAAAACCGAGACAAAAAACTTACCTCACTCTTTCATTCCCATTCCACAATAGCCCCTGGCACCTTGGCATCAAGCAAAACTCCCATCACACTTTTGGACCCAGGCTTGGTCCTTCTCTGACAAACACAGCTCCAAGGGATCCTTTGTCCTACTTTATCCTGTCACCAGCTGTGGGGCCTTTAGCAAATTTCTGAATATCCCCTAACTTCTGGTTTTGATAACAATACCAGTTTCTCTGTAAGGTTGGAGTATTACAATGACATCATGAACACAAAGCACATGCATCATGCCCAACATTCTTTCTCTCACTTATCAAATGATTATGGAGGGTCTCCCCCATGCCAGGTGCTGCTCAGCCCTGATGTATTGTGGTTAATGAGTGCCCATCATGCATGCCTCTGCCTTGGATATGGATGGTGGGCATTGATTAAGCACTTGATGAAATGGGGCCGTATTTGTAAAGTGCTAGAATTCTACAAATAGCTGCAGAGCTCCTACTGTATTTAGGACACCAAATTAGGTGCAGAAGGGGTATATCAAGTTGAATAGGATATGTTATTTGCCTCCCTGCTTGCCTCTCCAGGACCTTGTTCTACTATGATTACATTGCTTCAGTTACATGTTTTGAGACTTCAGAAAGGCTTCTTATTTCCTCTCTTGGTCTTCTGCCTCACCTCTTTTAATTTCCACCAGTAATCAAACTTCCATGCTTTTTCATATGCTACTCCATGCCTGGAATGACTTTGCGTAGCCCAACTCATGCCCTCCCTACTTGTCAAACTCCTGCTCATCCTTAAAAACCCAGCTCAGAGGTTTCCTCTGGAAGGTCCTATTCCCAGCACTTACAGATGATCTGCTGCTGTATCCATTCTCCCTGGGGTCATATCACCCAAGTACATGTCTGTTTCTCTGTCTACACTGAGAGCTCCTTGAGGTCAAGGTTCTCTGTCCAATTCATGTTGGTATTCTTCATGACCACTGTATTGTCTGGAATTGTGTAATTGCTCAAATGCCAGTTGAGTGAAGAAATAAATGCATGAATTAATGCATGGTTGGATGAATACATGGAGAGAGAGAAAGAGATAAACATTTATACATGAATGGATAGATAGATGGATGGACAGACAAATGAATTAATACAAGAGTGCATGTATAGACTTGGTTTAATGGTGGTAATGATGAAGTTTTTGTCTATAATCCAAAAGGGCTTTAATTAGTGAAACACCAAAGCAGAGCTATCCTGTCCATTGGTAAGTTTTGAACCCTGAGGACTGGGTGTCTCCAAGGTATTACCTGAGCTAATAAATCTGAGGAAAAATGAACATGTTCATATGTGCTGTGGACTCCAGATATGAATTGCACTCTACCCAGTCAAGGGGGAGCCTGCCCTCTGTGTGCTGCATTGCCCCTCCTCACCCCTGCTCTGTTCTTCCTTCCTCTCCATGTGTGCTGTTGTAGCCAAGTCCCAATTAATTATGGTGGCCTTTCAGCAAGCTGGGCCTGGGCACCAGGGTTTTCTCTGCAGCCACGGCTGCTGCTGCCCTAGCTTCCTGCCAAGCTCACCCCCCCAGACAAACATACTTAGCAGGTGTTTTCCTCACATTAATAATCAGAATTGACACATTCTAAATGAGGGCCTCCTTGTTGTGCAGGGCAGCTCTGATGGATATATGGGGGAATTGACGGCCCCTGAGAAATGTTTTTGCCATTACCAGCATTTCTCTGACAGGTTTTTAATAGTCCCGCTAAAACTGCAGTATATTGGAAAATTTTGTAGATGAAGTGCAAAGGGCTGCTATGACTTGGAGGCTCTGGGGTGGAAAAATACCTGTTTGGGGAACACTGAGTTCCTGGAATAATGGTGCTCTTAGAAGAAGCTGATTTGGAGCGCCTGGGTGGCTCAGTTGGTTAAGCGACTGCCTTCAGCTCAGGTCAGGGTCCTGGGATCGAGCCCCGCATCGGGCTCCCTGCTCGGCCGGAAGCCTGCTTCTCCCTCTCCCACTCCCCCTGCTTGTGTTCCCTCTCACGCTGTCTCTCTCTCTCTGTCAATTAAAAAAAAAAAAAAAAAACTTAAAAAAAAAAAAAGAAGCTGATCTGGTGTTGGGTTGGGCTGGAAGCTGGGGGAGGGGCAGTTGGGCCGAGGGTCTCTTAGGAAACTGGGGGTGCCAATAACACTAAGCAGTGACTCCTGGGAATTGGGGGATGAAGCACAACTGAGGCCCTGGAATAGAGCCTAGAGTTAAGTTAAACACTGGGTTGGAGAGGGTCCAACAGGATGAGTTCATTCGTTTGTTTGTTCATTCATTCATTCATTCAATAAGCACTTATTTACCTCCAGCTCATGTGTCACAAATATAAATGAGACTCCCTAAGTTCAAAATTCTATTGACTAATTTATGGCCTTGGGCTATTGAT
This sequence comes from Neomonachus schauinslandi, assembly GCF_002201575.2. NCBI lineage: Eukaryota > Metazoa > Chordata > Mammalia > Carnivora > Phocidae > Neomonachus > Neomonachus schauinslandi. The sequence goes on from NC_058407.1 coordinate 141,900,327, forward strand.
GCAGATTTGAAGCCTGAGCCTCATTTCCTTATCTCCAACATGAAGCTAATAATGCCTGTTTTTAAGAATTGTATATGAGGGTTAGAGATCAAATAAATTAGACTCTGTGTGGGTCAGGGTCCCTGCCAGAAACAGATGACATATACTAATGGGAATATTGAGGTGAGTTTAGTATAGGATTGCTTATCAAAGGGTAGGCAGAGCTAAGGGAACAGAAGGTATAGCACCTTGGGGCTGGCAGCAATGGAAAGCTCTTACCACTCTTCTGCCTCAAGGGGTGGGGGAAGGGGGAGTTCCCAGAACTAAGTAGCTGTAGGAGAGGCTGCCTGATTTGGGCGTGACCTTAAGTAGAGGGTCAAGTCATTGCCAACCTGCATTCCAGTGGAGAGGGAGTCAGGAGAACAAATATTCTGATGCTTTTTTTCTCACTCTCTACCATCTTGGTGATGTCTCCTTTTGGCCAAACTCCACAGAAGAGACCCATAATATGGTCCATAAAGGTCAACCGTCCAAGGCACAGAGCAGGATGGAAAGTGGACCTTGGGGTGACATATGGGGAATATCCATCCACAGCTGAACTCTTAGTGAGTCAATAAATGGTCATTACTATGGGTATAAGGTGCTAACATCCCCACCGGGGTAAGGGAGTGACTGGTGGTATTATTTCCAACTTTATTATTTGCTAGCAGACCTGCTGCCTCCATTGTTACACATTCTGTCATTTTATCTCATTCTTTATTGACCACCAGAGAGAGGCAAACAAGTGGCCTTTTCCAAGGGTTAAAATCAGGCCCTGAGAATAAAACCAGCTATCCAGAGTTCATTAGGAAATTAGGTCCTTGCCAGGAACTGTAGTCAGTGGGAAAGACAGGATCTGAAAGCTAAACAAACCTGGTGATGCCCCAGGATAAAGCGTTCCTAATTATTCGAGGTGGCTGCTGGATCCCTGATGCTCTCTGCCTGGCTCACCTGTCTGGAAGCTGAGACCTTGGGACCTTTCTTACTTCTCAGCCCATAGATCCTCTCAAAGGCTCTGTTTAAGCCTCTCAGAGCAAGGCAGTGAGCCTTTCCCACTGGAGGGGCAGGACCCCAAGGAAGAGATAGGATAGCCTGATAGAGAAGTATATTTGCCAGGCCTCAGGCAGAAGCTAGAGTTGCCCACACAGCCTCCCCAACAACAGCTAAGCCTGGTGCAGTGTTAAAGTTAGGTACCCAGGGTTTGGTGTGACACGTGTGGGCTCAATTCCTGGCTCTTCCATTCATTTGCTGGGTAATGAGGGCATGGTTACTTAACCTCTCTGAGCCTCCTATCTTTCCCATGAAATGCAGAGAGAGAGAGAGAGAGACAGATCCGACCTCGATTAATGTCCCTGGCTTTGGGATGATTGTGGCCACTCACTCCTTTCCCCTTGTTGGGCCCAAGGACCTCAGTGGTTTGGAGTTCCAACTACCCAAGCATCTCTCCTAGTAATTCTTTTGCCATTCTGTAGCGTCCTGGGGAGGCCAAAGGGCCAGGACCCTTTGTGAGCTGGCTCCCTTCCGGGTCATCTCTAAAAGCTGCCTAACTGAGAAAGGTAGAGCTGGGTTTCCAGGCTAATTTCACTTGTTATTAAAATGGATCATTACTGAGCACATTTGCACCACCAGGAAATCAACTGGGTACAAACCAGTTTGCTAATAGGACTCCTTATAGTCTTTTTAAAAAGCTTCCATGTGTAGTTAGCCACAGGAGTATATAAACAGGGATGGAACAAAGCAGGGGAGAGTGCTGTCTGATCAGGGACTGATTCTGGAAATCCTGGCTTCTGAAAGGGAGGGAGTTTGGAGTCTAGAATAGTGCTTCTCAGACTTTAGCAGGAATAGGAATCACCTGGGCATCTTGTTTTAGTGCAGACTGGTTTAGTTGGTCTGGAGTGGGGCTGGAGATTCTGCATTTGTAATAAGTTCCCAGATGATGCCAGTGTTGTTGATCTGGGTCACTCTGAGGAGCTAGACCACTCAACAGTTCTGGAGTCACATTGGGCTGACACAGCACAGCTGACAAGGAGAACATTCCTCAACATAAACCTTATTTATGGATGCCATATCTGGAATCTTCCAATTCTTTTCTTTCAGTATCCTCCTTCCTTTTTGCTGTAGCTCCTGAATACCTATCAGGCTTGCTGGTTCTACACCTGTATCCTCAAGAGAATTGGGTCCCTCCCAAAGTTCATATGTTGAAAGCATAGCCCCCAATACCTGAGGATGTGACTGGATTTGATGATGACGTCTTTAAAGAGGTGATTAAGTTGAAATGCAGTCTTCGGGGTGGGCCCCCATCCAGTCCTGGAACTCCTGAACAGGTATGCTACTCTGCCTTCTGTACAATCCAATCTCAAGAACAGGGTCGATTTCAAATAAATTCAGGTTTCCATCCCCCTTGGGACTGAGACTTCATAGTTAGCTCTTTAATACTGAGCCTTACCCCTGGGGTCTCCCCCTGAGTCATGGGTGTCTGTGTAAAAGACAGTGGCCACAAAGAATCAGGTTGCCCTCAACTGAGAGTCTTTCCTCCTTAAAAAAAAAAATAGATTTTTAGGGTATAAATGACACCTAGAAAGCTGCAAGTTTACAATATAGAATTTGATGAGTGTTTACATTTGCATAGCTGTAAAACTGTCATCACAGTCAAGACAGTGGAGATATCCATCACTCCCAAGGGTTTCCTCCTGCCCCTTTACAGGCTCTCATTCCACCACTCCCTGTTCCCAGCCGCTTCAGGTGACCATGGATCTGCTTTCTGAATTTATAGATTGATTTGCATTTTGCATTTTATAGAATTTTATATACATGGAATCACATAGTATAGACTGTTTTGGAAATATTATTGAGCTATAAATGACATACTATAATATTCACCAATTATTCACATAGGATACAACGATTTTTAGTAACCTTAAAGAGTTGTGCAGCCATCACTACAATCCAGTTTAGAACTTCTCCACTACCCCAGAATATCCCATTTGTAGTCAGTCCCTACTTCTCCAACCTCCAGCTCCAGGCAATTCCTGAAGCTCCAGGGAGCTAATGGCCTGTTTTCTATCTTTATGAATTTGCCTTTTCTGGGCATTTTATATAAACTGAATGAAAAAATATGTTGTTTTTTGCATCTGTCTTTGTCCACTTACTGCAATGGTTTTTGGGTTCACCCATGTGGTTGTGTGTGGCAATATTTCATTCTTTTTATTGTTGAGTAGTAGTGTACTTCATGGCTGCCCCACATTTGTTTATCCATTCATTGATTGATAGACACTTGGTTTGTTTCCAGCGTGGGAGTATTACAAACATGCTGATGTGGACAGTTGTGTACAAGTCTTTGTGTGGACATGTGCTTTCCTTTCTCTTTGTAAATATCTAGAAGTGGAATGTCTAGATTATTTGTAGGTAAATGTTTGAACTTTTTAAGAAACTGCTGAACTGTTTTCCAACATGGTATAGCATTTACATACCCACCAGCCACGTATGGGAGTTCTAGCTCCTTGCATCTTCACAGACATTTGGTATGATTAGTCTTTTTTTTATTTTAGACATTCTAATAGGTGTGTAGTGGTATCTCATTATGTTTTTTCATTTCTGTAATGACTAACAATGCTGAGCATCTTGTCCTCTGTGTATTGTCTTTGGTGAAGTTTCTGTTCAAATATTTTGCCCATTTTTTGGGGGGGGTTGTTTATTTCCTTATTACAGAGATTTTTATTGTGGTAAAATATGCATAAAATTTGCCATTTCAATCAAGGCATTCAGTGCATTGCTATTGTGCAGTGTTGTAAACCATCCCCACTCTAGTTCCAGAACTTTTTCATTACCCCAAACAGAAACCCTGTACCCACTAAGCAGTTGATCCCATTCCCTCTTCCCCACCAGGCCCTGGCAACCATTGATCTGCTTTCTGTCTCTATGTGATGTAGCCATACAATGGAATATTATATAGCCATAAAAAGGAATGAAATACTGACACATTCCACAATGTGGATGAACCTTGAACACGCTGTGCTAAATGAAAGAAGCCATACATACAAGGCCACATATTAGAGGGTTCCATTTATATTAAATTTCAAAATAGGCAAATCTAATTATTGAATTGGAAGTGTTCTTTATGTAATATTGATCCTTTATCAGATACGTGATTTGCAAATAGCTCCTCCATGCTACAGAGTTATACACTAGTTATGAGGATTAAATGAGCTAATACATCGAGTACTTGGTATAGTGACTGGCACAGACCAAGTGCTTAATATATACTAGTTACTGTTGGTATTTCATTGTTTGGGCCCAGTTTCATTGGGAATTTTAGTGATTTGTTCTGACCCTGACCTCAGTACAAAGCCCTTTACGTATAATTAAAGGTATTTATTGCTGGGTTATGTCCCTGAAATTAGGGTAGATGGAATTCCAGGATTGGTACATGGTAGGTTCTCAACTAAGTTTTGAATGAAGTAGCTTAAATTAAGTAATAATGGTAATGATAACACCAATAATTGTGAAGAATAATAATAATAATAATAGCAATAATGGTTTTTAAATGTCAATGACTAACCTTCTGTCTCCAAGTTAACTAGCTAGTCATTACTCTTGAGAGAGGGCACATCCACCTGCTCAAATTCCCCTGAAGAAGGGATCCCTGCAGTCCCTCTTCAGTTCCCTGAATCTGTCCATCAGACCCTCACCTGCTCTGGACCACAGCTCAGGACTGTCCTCTCTCAGTTTTAGCTGAAGTTTCTTTTGCAAATTATACACCTGTTTCCTTGTATGCTATTCCTGACCAAGGAGAGACAACAGGACTTTATTCCCTAAAAAGCCTTTAATTTGCACAAAGATCACTTCTCCCTACCCCAAATCCCAGCTTCACCAGGCTTCTTTTCTCAATAATATTAACAGCAACCATAATAACAACAAATGCAGGTGCTGTGTACTTTTGTTTTCATTAAAAATTCTACCAGTGCCCATTTCACAGATGAGGAAATCCAGGCGCAGAGATCATGTAACTTGCTGAAGGTCATACAGGCAGTGAATGATGGTGTGTGGGTGATTCCAAGGACAGTCCCTTGTATACAGTGGTGCTTATTAGTTCTTCTTTTATTCCTGACTTTCTTTCTGATGTCTTAATCTTGTGTGGGTCTCCATAAAGTTGCCTTTCATCCCTCAAGCCCCTGGTTGGATGACCCAGTATTCAGCATCTGGCCAGCACCTGGCCTGGGCCTTGGGCATCCAAAGGTCTGGCCCTTTATCTGCTCTGAACCACTTGTCATGATTAGAACAAGGGCAGCTCTGTTAGCTGAAATCTTAGTCAGGGTAGCTAAGAAAAGAGCCTGAAAAGTGGTCATTCGGTCACTAATGGACCAAGAGGAGGCCCAAATTCTGTTTGGACCCCACTCAGAAAGTCCATCTTCCTCTCTTGGGAGGATCCCGAAGAGAACAAAGTAGACTCTGTTCCAGGAAAGAAGCCACAGCAGTTTCCACAGAGGCAAAGAGAATCATTTTTCTTAGGTGTGTGAAGGTCCTCAAAGAGTGAGGTAATAGGTTTCTTTATTAAAAATTAATCTTCTTGTAAAACCATTGCAATACAATGCACTTTGATAAATCACCCCACGCTTCCGAGCACATTTATTATCCCTTCTCAGGAAACCGTGGAGCCCAGAGAAATTGGTGCTGCTGAGTGCACCGATGCTATACTCAGTAATGAACTCAGGTGGGGGAAGGGACTGGGGGCCTGGGGCTGGGGACCAGGTTCTGGTCTGAAGTCTACTGAGTGGCATGGATATTGCATGGGTATTACAGTTGGTTAGTATTCATTAGGATTAGTTGAATCTCACAGTTCCCAGTGTGTGGCCCTTGGGACTGCTGTTTTGGGAAGTGTTCGGTCAGTGGGATGGTAGCTCTTGCTATGGCTGATGAGGTTGTGTGAACCTCTAGTTCTTGATGTAGCTGCTCTGGGAATATGGGAAGCAGACCAGCACCCACTGTCAGCACCCTGAAGCTCCTTAAGGATGCTCATCATCATACATCTCCATTTAGTTTCACTTGCTACGTTCTTAGGTTTTTTATGATAGGGTATTGCGAGCAGGTGGTACTGGTCCTCACTGGCTGAAATAGCACAGTTTTCTCTGCAGAAGAGACAAGACCAGTTTTCTTTCACCCTGGGGTCAACTGGACCCCAAAACCATGCCACTTGAACCCCAAATTCCATGGTCTCCACCTGAAAGCAGCTCCTTTATCTCCTTTCTGAAGCTCTTGTCTATATAATTTTTTATGCCAAGATCCAGGATGAGAAAGACGCCATTTCATCCTCTGTACATTGTCTTATTTCTTGGGAATCCAAGAAAAAAGTATTTCTTCTTCTTCTAGTTTCCCTTCCTCCCATGCAAATAAACACCCTGGGCTTGAGACCCACCCACCTTTCTATAAATCCCACAAAAAACAGGCTCCAAATTCCATTTTGGGTTCAGTTGAGGACACCCTTGTTCCTGTACTTCCTCCCTATTTTATAATCTGATTTGGGTTTCTGCAAGGACACGTGTGTGTGTGTGTGTGTGTGTGTGTGTGTGTGTGTGTGTGTGTGTTGGAGGTAGGTATTTCTAGGAGCAGCCATATTTCTATTACTGTAATTAAACAGGAGTGGAGAACAACTTGGGTCTTTGGGATCGTGCCCTTCTATCCTACCTCATTCTCTTCACATTTCTTTTTAAACCAAGCTTACTGACAAGCAGGTACAGATGGATAATGGACTACTCACTGATATCCCATTCGTGGCTGGAGTTTCAGGCACTTCAGTTTTTACAGTGCCTGGCAGAGAGTAGGTAATAGATAAATGTCTTTTGAATGAGTAAGAGAGTGAGAAATTAATGGGAGAACAAGTGAGTAGGCCAAAAATCTCATAGCTCAGGGTACAGGAGAAGTCTTGCTTATGTCTGGCAGGCTGGCAAGTCACCAAGTGCCTCAGTGAGAGAGGCCAGGCTGGAGAGGAGGAAGGGAGGGCGGGCAGGCTCATCATGATGGGGCTGGAGATGCAAGTAGGAGTCAGACAGCAGTGGGTCTTGGGGGCCATATTAGGTATCTCTGTCTTTATCATGAGAGCAGTGGGCTCTTTGAAGGGTTTTAAGCAAGGGAATGATGGATAAAGATATTAAATACTCTTCCTCATCAGCCAGATCAATAGTAGCAGCAAATCATTAGAATTATCACCATTATTAGCATTTTTACCAACTGTTGAACTGATGCTGAGCCAGACTGTGTATTATGTGGTTTCTGTATCTGACTCAGTGATGGTTCCAGGCAATCCATACCATCATCATTGTGCATGCAGGGAAACTAAGACCCAGAGAAGGGAAGTGACTTGCCCAAGTAGAGGAGCCTGGATTCTGTTGTAAGTCATGTCCTGCAAGTGCCTGCATCTTTTTTTTTTTTTTAATTTTTTTATTTTTTTTAAAGATTTTATTTATTTATTTGACACAGAGAGAATGAGATACAGAGAGCATGAGAGGGAGGAGGGTCAGAGGGAGAAGCAGACTCCCTGCCGAGCAGGGAGCCCGATGCGGGACTCGATCCAGGGACTCCAGGATCATGACCTGAGCCGAAGGCAGTCGCCTAACCAACTGAGCCACCCAGGCGCCCCGCAAGTGCCTGCATCTTATGGCTCTCAAATGCCCCCTGTAAAAGGGACACTGGTGGGCACTGGGTCCTGCTCTTGGGGGAACTATAAATGACACAAAGCTTTTGCTTTCCTTCACTTGATCATCAGATTCCTTGAGCACCGATCACATGTCAGGCACTGTGCTAGACATCTTCAGAAATCCTTCCCTGAAGGCACACAGAACCTCTGGATTAGACATAATCAAAATCCATTTCTAGAATATTTCCCTCTGCTAGCTTTGGGGAAGGAGCAGAAGAATAAGACAAGACCTTGTTTTCAGAGAGCTGTGGGCACGGTGGGAGGAAGTCACAGAGTCATGACCATGGAGGACATCAGGGAATGAATGGGACCGTGACTTAGGACCACAGCTGGGTGCTGCCATCTGCAGCTGAAGCTCCCCTGAGTGCTAGAACCCTGTGTCCAAAAAGCACATACATCCCTTGTTATCTCTCCCATGTAACTCACACTCAGCAGGGTACAGCAGGGACTCCTTCTCTCATGTCCTCACTTTCAGTGAACGGCTCTCCCTGCATCCACCAATCACATCACCCTTGACTCATCTCCCTCCCTCATTCCCACTATACAGTGGATGAGCCTGCCCATTCCATCATTCCATGTCTTAATTCCCTCTTGATGTCCCCAGCTCCCATCTTTTCCCTTCCCTTCCTCCCCTCTTTCTGTTTGCACCCCTCACCCCCAATCTGCTTTCTCTCCATCCGCCCTCCTGCCCTGGGAATTTACCAGTATCTTCCACCCAGGGCTGCTCTACTTCTGGCCATGCTCTGCCTCTGCCCCGATGTGATCTTTCAAAAGCATCATCTCATCCGGCCACTTCTTTATTTGAAACCCTACAGAGGCTCTGTTTTGCCTATAGAAAGCAATACAAACTCTCTATCTTGGAGCACCAGGCTCTCCTGAGTTGGATCCTGGATCCTGGCCAGCCTTGTCTTCTGCCGTTCACCCCTCATGAGACTGGTGTTCCACTGAGGCAGCACTACTTGACATGTTATCAGGTTGTGTCTCATGCCTTTGCACATGTGGTTCCTTCCTCCTGGAATGCCCTTTCCATCTGCTGTGTCTGCCTGGTGAAGTACTGCTCATCCTTTAAGACTTGGCTTTAGTTTCTCTCAACAGATACTTTTGAGCACTTTGTATGCTAGATCTGGGCCTCGGCAGGCCCTGAAGCCACAGAAATGACTATATTAGCTCCCTGGGGAGCTGACTTTTTCCCTTAAATGTCTCCTCCTGGATTCATTCTTGGCTCCATCAGAGAGGGTTGGACCTTCTGTTCACGTCTCCTGGTACATCACACTGTGTTGAAGTAACTTGTTCAGAAGCCAGTGTGCCCTACTGGACTGGGAATTCTGGCATGAAGGGACACTATCCGAGTCTTTAGGTAATTTTATGAAGTGCTCATCATGTAGGAAGACGGTTTGGACCATACCCATGCTTTCACATTTAGTTTTTCCACTAACTCTATGAAGTAGGAGTGGTTATTCCCATTTTACAGATGAAGGAGCCAGGGCTCACAGGATTAAAACACTTATCTGTGGTCGGTCCTCAATCCACAGCCTAACATTGAAGTGCATTTTCCTAACCACCTCACCATACTGCCTTTCTCAGCTTTCTGTCCTCAGTACCTTACATGGAACTGGGTATACAGATGTTTGCTAAAGGAATCTGACTGTCTGCAGTATTAATCAGAGAGGAGAGGAGGTGGGGTGTGGGGGCGGTGGGCAGGTGGGTTGAGGAGGGACCATCCATGTGAGCCTGTAGCTGGACTGTGCTTGGGGCAGTCACCGTTCAGCAGCCCCATCAGGCTTCCACGCACCAGGGAGGGGAGCCATCCCCAACGGCTTTTTTATCATGAGCCCCACAAATTTCTTCCCTGGCTCTAAATGTGTGCTTGCTGGTCAGTTGTCAGAGGGCACCTGAAAATGAGCTTTGTGCAGAGGATCATTTTCCCTCCGAAGAAGAGATGTGAAATCATGCCTATGAAGAGCATCCCTGCGTCCTCCCAGATCGTTGCCTGTGACTCCAGCAGTGCCCTGGGTGACACCATGCCCCTGTCTGTCTCCTGGGCTCTCCCAAACTCATGGTGCTTTAAGTGGATCAGACAGTTAAACACTCCAGTTAAAACAACAAAGACAAAAACAAAAAATATGCCAGTCTACATCCAGCCCTCTATTTGACAGCAGTTTTTTAGAGGAAAGCTTGATCCCAGTTTCAGGGAGTGCTGTCCCCTCTCTGAATGACAGTTTTCATAACCTTTGGCCCGAGTCCTATGTTGTTAAGGTGGTCCATCATCCACCTGTGAGCCCACCTCTGCTGGGAAAGTGGGGAGGACCCTTTCTGGCCCTTAGCCCCATGGGGGCTTGCGTCTCCCCTCACTTCCATTCCCATAGACCCACTGCCCAAAGATGCTTCCATCAGGATTTCTGCAGCCTCCCTGCCCATACTGCAGCCCACCCCCATCAGGACAAAGTCATCACTCAGAGAAGATGAAAGCTCCTTGCAGGTGACTGCCGCCATTTCCTGCTCATCTGGCCTAAGAGATAACACTGGAGCCACCTTAGGTGCAGGAGCCCAAGGGCATGGTCAGTCTGGACACCCTCCATCCCAGCTTGGGCCAGGGAGTGGGTTCTCCATCACCCTTTTGGCCTCATTACTGCCAAAGCACTCTGTCCTTCCAGCCAGTCCTGGCCAGTTCAACCCAACAAACATTTATTCATATGGGAGGGGGGGTGGCACATAGTATAAATTGGTTAAGAAGAGTATGTTCTCTGAAACTAAATTCCCGGGCTAGAGATTTTGGCTCTATGTCTCATGATCTATGAGACCTTGGGCAAGTAGTTTGACCTCTTTGTCCGCAGTACTATCATCTTCAGAGTGGAGCCAAAAATAGCCTTTCTAGGGGCGCCTGGGTGGCTCAGTTGGTTAAACGACTGCCTTCGGCTCAGGTCATGATCCTGGAGTCCCTGGATCGAGTCCCTGGATCGAGTCCCGCATCGGGCTCCCTGCTCGGCAGGGAGTCTGCTTCTCCCTCTGACCCTCCCCCCTCTCATGTGCTCTCTCTCATTCTCTCTCTCTCAAATAAATAAATAAAATCTTTAAAAAAAAATAGCCTTTCTATCACAAAATTGTTAGGATTTAATGCAAGACACTAAAACACTTCGACCAATACCTAGCCAAAGGAGTGTTCTTCTTCACCATATTATTGTTGTTGTTGTTGTTGTTGTTGTTGTTGTAATTATTATTATGACTGAGAGCCCACCCTGCACCTGGCTCAGAATTCCACTCCTTTGAGCACATTTAAGCCTCTGACACACCCATTGCCTTACACACCCCACCCCCTCCATTCACTGTGGATCCTGGAGGGCAGTGGCAGTCCCTGGCACAGAGAGGGCAGTCAGGTGTTTGGCCTGTGAGTGAATGAACATCCCCTCACTTTCTTCTCATCTGCTGGCACATGGCCTGGCACAGAGTAAGCATTTGATAACTATTTTGGAAGTGAGTTGAGGGCTTGCATATGTGAATTGATAAATACATGGCTGAATACCATGTGGCGAGTGACATAAGAGGTAGCTCCTGACTTCAGGGAACTAACCAGCTCGCAGCATTGTATACAAATGTGTCACAGCATTGAAGTGTTGTATCAGTACAATAGGAATTGTTTGTTGAGAGCCTAATATGTGTCCGGCACCATCCTCTACAGGATAGGAGTTAAGCTTTGGCAGCTAGACTTGGCTTTGAATCCAGGTTCTGCCACTAACTAGTTATGGAAACTTGGGCAAGTTGCTTAATCTGTCTGTGCCTGGGAACTAGACGTGCTCATCTCCACAGTAAGGAGTAAGAAGCCAAGACTCAGAATGATTCAGTTCATTTTCTCAGGGTCACAGTGGTAGGAGGAGAGGGGGCTCTGGAGTCTGAACCATTATTTCCTATTATTTCCAAGGACTCAGGAAGGGCCCTCTGTGGTGCTGGATGAATAGGGACAGAAAGACTGTCAAGGAGGAAGGGCAGGGGGCTACTTCCCCTCTCTCATTTTCCAAGGGTGTCACTCTTGCCAGCGAGGAGATTGTCTGTCTCCCTTCTTGATAGGGAGAAGAAGTACCAGACAGTGTCCCGGTGTCTGGGGCAAAAGGCCATCTGGTGTCTCCATTTGTCTCGGAAAAGCCAGGGCACATTCCCAGGGCCCCACTAATGCTCCCTCCATGCAGGGGTGACTTCAGGCTGGTCAGCAGCTTTCAGGGGTGATTGACACATGCAATTTCTCTCCTCCAGTCTGGTCGAGGTGTGAAGGGAAAATTGGATGTTGTTGAATAATTGAAAATGAAAATCCCTCCAAATTGATTCCTATGAAAACAAAATTGAGTTCCACAATTAAGCATCTTGCCTTTGCAGGGCATCTGAGGCCTCTGTCTTCTTAGGCTGTGGGCTCAGACCTGGCTTTTTCACATGATCCCTTGCATGCTTGGAGCATGGTGGTGGCTTTAGGGGTCTTAGGGCAGCTGTGCGTTTGGTAGCATACAAACCCAGAGAATCACAAAAAGAGCTTGTTGGGGCTTCCCATCCCTAGTTCCTGGGTTCTTGAGGTGGGTTGGGAAATTTATCCTTTCCTGAACTTCCCCAGTGGCATAACTACACACTCCATCCTGGCTTGTGTGCAGAAGGGATTTGGAAGTGGGTTCCCTCTGCCTCCTTCACCAGGAGAGTCATCCTCTTGCTTTCACCAATCAAACCCCAACATCATTACACTTTCCAATCCATGGCCTGGAGTATTTCTCTAAGAACGTAGACTCCTGGAATATACTGGGCTTTTTACCTGGAGTTCATGGGTGGGATTAAGGGGTTCCATGAACTTGAATAGAGAAAAATTCAGTCATTTTGGGGAGGGTTCATTTTTTGGTGGTAAAAAACATGTAACATGAAATTTTAACTAATTTAAAGTGTACAATTCAGGGGCATTAAGTACGTTCACACCGTTGTGCAACAATCACCCCATCTAGTTCTTTTTCATCACCCCAAATGGAAACTCTGTATCCATCAAGCAATCTACTGTCCCATTCCTTCCTCCTCCCGCCTCCCCCCAGCACTTTTCATCTAACCTTTATCAGAAATTTATTATGCCCCTCAAATGGGAATTTCAAAACAAACCATAATAGCATTAGCAGTACCGATGACTCTATCACGAGTAGAAATCTTGGATATTTTCATACCACATTACAATGTTACAGGTATCTTGAAAGTCCTTTACGGCAGGAGTTGACAAATTTTTTCTGTAAAGAGCCAGGTAGTAAATATTTTTGGTGCTATGACCCATATGGTTGCTGTCTCAACTATTCAACTAGGCCCTTTAGCGTGAAAGTAGCCATAGATAGTATATAAACAAATGGGAGTGGATGTGTTTCAATATGACTTTATTTATAAAAACAAGTGGTAGGCCAGACTCGATCTGTGGGCCATAGTTTGCTGACTTCTACCTTATGCTTATCTCTATCTCAAAGTTACTATAGTTATTAGACCACCACTGGATATTGTTATTTAACATGTCAGTGAAAAAGCCCATTTATACAGTTCTATTACAAATCTTTGATATCTGTATTTTAACATAACTTCCCTTTATCATTCTATGTATATTATCTGTGCTTTATAAATGTTTAGAATGATATTTAGGTTTCATCTGACTTCTAAAGAAGTTCATTACACAAACAAGCTAGGAAGCCCTAAATCCTTGACTAGTCATCTAGGCAATGCTAGAATGTCTTTACAGTGTTTCAGAAAATGCTATTCTAGCTTCCCCTTGCATATCTCCGATGATAGCATGCTGTCTGCTTCCCAGGGAACTTCCTTTGGGGTACAGCTCTGACTCTAAGAACATTCTTTCTCTTGTTGAGCCCACACATGTCTCTTTTTTACGTGTGGGTCCTTTTCTCTACCCCCTTTAAAGGTACATAGGACAACTTAATTCCTCTTCTACACAATATCTGAAGACAGCACTCCACTCACTTCCCAAATCCCCTTTCTCTTAGATCAAGAGTCAGCAAACTTTTCTTAGAAAGAGCCAGATGCTAATTATTTTAGGCTTCCAGGTCATGGTGTCTCTATCTTACCTACTCAACTCCTCTATAGTGTGAAAGTAGCCATAGACAATATGCAAAAAAATGAATGTGGCTGTGTCCCAATTAAACTTTAGTTGCCAACCCCTCCTTTAAATCAAAACCTCCCTGGTTCCAAGTCCTATTGATATGTTGACTGTCTTCCTCTGAACACATACACTTTCTTTTCTTCATCTGTCATCCATCCATCCAACTCTCCATCCACCTGTCTACCTGTCCATCCACCCATCTGTCCATCGATGCATCCATCCATCCATATATAAGGGAAAGAGTCGTTTGGTTCATGCATCGATAATTTATAATTACTAACCACAGTAGATCTACAAGAGAATAAACAGCGTATTACAGAATAATGGTAGGTGGGATAACTACTTAGACGGTGTGATCAGGTTACTTTTCTGAAAAAGTGACATCTTAGCCTAGAAATAAAGGATGAAAAACATACAGCCATGTGAAGGGCAGGGATGGAGCATTTCCTCAGAGGGTGGAATATGTGGGGGTCCTGGCACTGGCAAGAGCGGTGTGCCTATAGGCTGAAAGGAGAAAAAGATGGTTGGATATATTAACTATCTATTGCTGTGTAATAAATTACCCCTCAACACTTGGTGACTTAAAACAACATTTATTATCACACAGTTTCTGAGGGTCAGGAATCCAGGTGCAACTTAGCCGGGGCCTCTGTTCCAGGGTCTCTTATAGGCTGCAATCAAAATGTGTCAGCTAGGGCATCTGTCATCTGAAGTCTCAGCTAAGGAAGGGTCAGCTTTTAAGCTCTCTCACTTGTGCTGTCTTCTGTTCATTAGAAGCAGGTCTGGGGGTCCAGCTCACACTCTAGGAGAGGGGACCACCCAAAGGCATGAATGCCAGGAAGAAGGGATTGCGAGGGACCATCTTAGAAGCTGCCTACCACACCAGAGTGTAGAGGACAGTGGGGAGACTGAAGCAGGGACCAATCTTGCAGAGACTTCAAAGCTGTGGCCAGCACTCAGAGGTTATCCTAACGACCACAGGAAGCTCCAGACGGGTTTTAAGCAGGGAGTCACATGATGAGCTGTGTGTTTGGTAAAGATCATTTAGACTGCTGTGTGGAGAATGGATTGAAGGGGCAAAAAGAGGAAATGAGGGGAACCAAGGGAGGCTGTTGAGGTCATCTGGGGAAGAAATAATGACTTAGACCAGGGTGGTGGCAGTGGGGTGAAGGGAAGAGAAAGGGTGTCAGTTGTATTTTGGAGGTAGAGCCTGGAGTATGTTCTAATGAACTACACATGAGGGAGTACTGAGGGGTCCTCCTCTGCCTCTTCCCACTCCCTTTGCCCCCCTACTCCTTCTCCCTTCGGTAGCACCCCTGCCCACCATCCCCCTAGGCTCCTGTGTGTTGTGTAGATCTGCTGTCCATAAGCCAGGCATTGACGCAAGAGAACAAAGACCGTGCTAATGCTGTAAATCCTGGATCCAATTTATTTGTTATTTTCACTCATTTGAAATGCACCTGTTACCCCAAAGGCCTTTGAATGCTATCAGCAGCAACTGCAGAATCAAAGAGAAATTGGAACCTTTTGGAAAAACCCTCAGTTGTTCAAAGGGGAAACAAACAGGGGAAAAAAAAGGTATTTTTTTTTTCTTCCTTAGATGACTTATTGGCATAGACGGCTGGGCTCATGAAGGACCCTTAGGAACAAGATTTGAGGATGTTTGCCTTTCCTTTCCTCTTGATTCCATTTTCTTCATTTGCTCAATATATTCAAATGGCCCTGACATTTCATTGCGGGGTTTTAAAAACATCAAACTGCCTCCTTCCTCTAGGCTGGGATTGTCCACCACTCATCTCATGGGCTGCACAGTCCATTTGCAAATCATCCCCGATATGGTGGCGACTCGGAGTCTGATGTCACCTGGCTGAGTGTTGGGTTAGACACCTTTTGCTCAGCAGTTGGGGTGGAGTCTGTGAAACTTAATTATCTATGTTGTGTGTCAGGACTTGCGCTGCCTTTTGTGATGGTGTTGGAGGTGGGTATCACTTCAACCCAGTCCCTGAGAGGGACTCAAGGGCATAAGGGAATCACTGAATTTCCAATTATTTGTTCTCCCCCCCCCCCTTTTTTTTCCTATACAAATGAATGTGACTCAGTGAAAGCTGAGTGTCTATCATAGATTGGCAGCTGGAGAAGAGAGGGTTATAAAGGGTCAGGATTGCAGGGGGCTGAATTAGGTCTGAATGACCCTGGAAGGATGAGGATCAAGTCCCAGCAGGAAGGGTGGCTTCCAGCTCTGTTTGGGTGTCTACGGATCTGGTCCAGGAGGTGAGGTGAGACCCCTGGGAAGATGACATACAGCAGCTAGGATGATCTCTGAATCCAAATCAAATCATGCTGATGCCTTCTCTGTGTGTCCCCGCTGTCCATAAAATAACATTCACGTCCTCTCTGTGGCTGCAGTGTGCCTATCTGGTCTTGCTGCCTGTTTCCCAAGCAGGCTTTGTTCTCCCTGCCATTCCCTGTGGCTCTAACATCGACTATCTTCTTTCGGGGGCCCAAGGTCAGTCCTGCCTTCAGGCCATTTCCCAGCTGTTCACTCTGTCCTCAGGGCATATACTGACCTCTTCTTCTGGGCATTCACATCTCCTCTCACAGGCCACCTCCTCAACCAGACCGACCAAGACCTTCCCATCTAAATAAGGTCTCTCGTACCTCCCTTTCTTTCCCATCCCTGTTTCATTGTTGCTGTCATCACCACATAAAATAATCCCGCAAATATATTTGTCGGCTAGTTGAACATCTGTTCTCCTTACCTACAATAATACAAACATCTACATCACTTCATGTGACATAGTAGGTGTTCATATTTAATGAAAGAAAATAAATTTTTAAAAAAACAATGAATGCATAAGCTCCTTTAGGTCAGGAATTCATTCTTACTCATCCCATGTGTCCACTGCCTAAAAT
The DNA here is from genome assembly GCF_002201575.2 of Neomonachus schauinslandi. Classification (NCBI taxonomy): domain Eukaryota; kingdom Metazoa; phylum Chordata; class Mammalia; order Carnivora; family Phocidae; genus Neomonachus; species Neomonachus schauinslandi. The sequence goes on from NC_058407.1 coordinate 141,917,057, forward strand.
AGGGTCTGGGATATGGTAAACTCTCAGAGAATGTGTATCAAGTGTCTTAATTCTAGAAAGAAGTCATGCCCATTTTATTGAAGGACGACCCCAGCCAGCAACAGGCTGCATTGCATTGAGGAGGCAGGACCCAGCTAAGGTCTCAGGGCAGAACTGGGCACTGGAAGAGTAACAGAACTGGGTGGGCAGAAAGCCAAGTCACCTGGATCAGGTATAACCTGAGAGATCTACGGGAGGCTGAGTCTCAGCATATCCTATCCCAGACCCTCCTAAAACTCAGGCAAAGGCAGTGAAACTAGATCCTGACCCCAACTAGTTCCCACGTCCATTGGCTAATGGATTGGGGTGGGTGAATCCATAGAAGGAAGATTGAGGCAGGCACACTATTCTGCTACTTCCTAGCTGTGTGGCCTTGGGCTGGTTTATTGGCATCTCTGTGCCTTAGTTTTCTTAATGTAAAACTGAGATAAATGATAGTCCAGTTCTTGGGGCTGTTGCGAGGATTAGAGAGTATACCACACATGAAATGCTTAGTTTGCTGCCTGGCACATTGACAGCATACAGTACATGTTAGCTGTAATTGTTATGTTTCTGATTGTACTGTAATTACATCTTATATGTATGTCTCTACCATTAGCTTGCAAGCTCCATGAGGACAGGTGCACAGTCATGGCATGTTCTGTGCAAACCTATCAAATGTCTAGTGGCTTCTTAATTGGGACATCATGGACTCAGCAGAGGGAAGAAGCTGGGTTCTGGGTCTTTGAAGTAAAACAGGAAGAGGAGATGCTCCAGAAGCTGACCTCCTATGGACTCCAGCTCTCAGGGATCACTGCAGGAAAAGGTGTGCCTCTGAGGGTAAATGGAAGCCTTGCTATGAATGATAAGATGAAAGGCTTCTCAGTGGTCATCTTGATCATGCCCCTGCTAGAACAGTCTGACACCTGAGAAAGAGATTCTCCAATGGTGCTTCTATCCCTTTGTGGGCCACAGATGTTTTTGAGAATCTGGTGAAAGCCAATGCCCTCCCAAAATGCATAAGCACAATTTTACATTCAATTTCAAGGTGTCCACAGAACTCTAAAAGAAAAGTGGCAGGAGGCAAGGGTCAGGGCAAGAACCCCACTCTTGAGTTGTGGTCATTAACAAGTCTCATTGCCTTTGCCAAGTAGCCCACTGTGAAGAATAAAGGAAGGTGATAGCTCATTATGATTTACTATTTCCACAAATATCTGTACTAATAAGTTTGCAGAATGTTAGAAGTAAAGGAGGCAATCCGTTTGTATTCTTTCAATTATAAAGGTAATTCAGCTGATGCAATGTTAACTATTAAGACACTCTTACAGGGTCTCCTTTAATTGAAAGATAAGGATGATTTGTGATCAGTAAATCCAGAACTGATGTGTATTGGTCCTTGAAATGTTTGATGTTGGTGAATCTCTGTCTTTAGAGAGAGACAGAGACAAGGCAGGTAGCAGAAAGGAGGGGGGGGAGGGGAAGAGAGAGATTTTGTTTCTCAGCTTAGTTCCCCTTTCTTCAGTCCAGCCCCTATCCAAATTATTATAATATTATAATTTTGCGAAGATTGGACTCTCTTATGTATTTATGTGGAGATAAAAAGAATTCACACATATGCTCATCTCCCTCTCCAAACCTGGAGAGAGGAAGATTGCATTTTGTGACCTGTAGTTGAAGTTCACTTTCTAAAATGTAAGTGACCTGCCTGCCTTTAGGGAACAGGAAATGTGTCCTTTCCAGATCAGTGCCTGACTGGGCCTTGAACATCCTACAAGACAGGACACTTAAGCTGAACACAGAGTGAGTGCATGATAGCAAGTCAGCACCACGCAGGAGTGTATCCCAGGCAGGGGAATCTTGCATCCAAGGGCATTGGGCGGAGGCAGAGCAGGGCACACGAGGACTGCTGCACACAGCCCTGTGGAACCTGTAAATGCATTGATCAGCTTTGCAGGACACAGTATCACACATCTTGTTCTGATTAATTCTGATGAGGAGGACTGGGGAAGCTTAGTGGAGAAACAGATTTGTGTACCTTGGTCCTAGTACTGCCAGACTATATGGGTATTAAAAATCTGGCCTATTTGTTTAGAAGAATCTGTGTTCCTGAGCCCTGCCTTGGATCTACTGAATCAGCATCTTCAGGGACAAGGGCTGGGAATTTGTATTCCCAATAAGTACCCCAGGGGATTTGGAGGCAGGTGGCCCTTTGAGAAATGCTGGACTAGATGATCTCCAAGGATACTTCTCCCTCAAGGTCTTATGAGGAAAAGAGTCTCATCTTCCACCCCCATAAAACGTGTTTCCTGTCTCATCCATTTTAGTTCTTGATTAAACTCAATTTGGCAAGTTGTTAATATCTGATTACTTATTCATCTTCTGTAGTATTTTTGTGGGGGACAGTTGATGAAAAGCTCCTTGAGGAGCCATGCCATAGCCTCCCATCCTCCCACGGCACAGTCCCAGGAAAGACACTGGATCCAGTCTCTGTCCATGCCCCTTTGGGTGGTGGGGACACAGTGACGTCTGGGGAGGACCAGGGACATTAGGAGGCTGATGCTGCTTGGAGGAAGGCTCTGGGCTTCAAGTTGAGAACTCAGATTAGTCCCTGCCAGAAGTTAGAGTGTGAGGCAATTTAGCAAATTGTAGCTTGCAGCAGATGTTTAATTAGTCGTGAGGCTGTGGGATGACTGAAGTCTGAGGGATGGGAGGGCAGCTCTGTCTGCCTCTGCCGCAACCGCTGACAAGGGGGATGTGGGCTCTGCAGCTGGGGGGAAAGGCTGGGCCAGGAGAGCCAGACCCTGGTCTGGAGAGCCAGAAAACCAGGAAGGAAACATGAGGGGGGTGGGCCCAGGATATGGGAGGCCTAGGGAGCTGAGAAGCTCAGTATGAGGGCATAGGCCGCTGCTGAGACGCTTTATCCAGCTGGGGAGGTTGAGGCAGTTTTCCCCTGTACATACCCAGGACACTTTCCTCAAGATGTCCCAAATTGAGTTGCTTATCCTTAACCCTTACTTGCTCCTCCTCCATGCTCCCCATTTCAGTGGATGGAACTGTGATCGACTCTGGTACTTAGGATCCATCCTTGATACTTCCTTATTCTTTGCCCTCCACATACAATTCATCACCGAGTCTACCATTTCTGCCTTCTAAACACAATGCAAAACCACCTCTCCATCTCTCCATTTTCTCTGCCAGGATTTCTCAACATTGGCACTTTTGCCATTTTGCGCTGGATAATTATCTGTTGTGAGTGACCATCCTGTGCACTGTTAGGATGTTTAGCTGATCTCTGGCCTCTACCCACTAGAAACCAGTAGTACTCTCCCCAGCCCCGTCCCCCCCAAGTTGTGACAACCTGAAACGTCTTCAGACATTGCCGAATGTTCCCCAGAGGTCAAAATTGCCTGGTTGAGAACATGACTCTGCACCAGCCCAGGCCACCTCTTTCTTTCCAAGGCTCTTTGCACCACCTTCCTGACTTGTCTCCTGTTTCCATCCTTCCCCTGATGCATCCTCCACATTGAAGCCTAAGGGATATGTCCCTAATGGAAACTGGATCATGCAGTGTTCTTACCTACAAACCTCCAGTGGCCCTGATACCTCCAGAAGGATCCATATTCCCTAACATGATTTGGAGGACTCTGTCTGCACTTCTAGCCTCATCACTTACAACTGTCTCTCTCACCCCCTCTGCTCCAGCCCGCCTGGAATCCTGTCATCTTCCTGACTGCCCCTTCCAACCCCTACTTCTCCTCTATGGAGCCTTTGCACATGATCATTATATTCCAGGTCTACTAGACTTTTCTCAGTTTCTTGAAGACACACATACTGCTCCCTCTACTGAAACACCCTCAAGTGTCCTGGAATAACTTAAGATGAGGGTTTGTCCAGCTGGCAGAATCCTAAGTGATCTTATTGGCCATATGTTTTGTTCTTTTGTCCCCATCCAAATCTGATCGGGAGACAGCTTTCTCAGAAATTACATAAGCCTCAGAATCATAGTGACTCCCAGACCCATTCCTTACATCTCCCTGTTCCCAGCTCCACCAGTTACTACCCACACCTTATTATTGGGGCAGGAGGGGCAGAAATGCCTTTTCAGGAAAGCCAGCTGGGTGAAGCCAGCCTCCTCCTGTGTCCTGGGAGGTTCCTGACAGAGTTGGAGCTTTCTGGGTCTACTTCCATTCCTGGTTTAATTTCAGGGCTCCATGTGATTTCAAGTATAGCTCATCAGTCATTATTTGTATAATGTTGGCTTTTCCACCTAGACTTCCACAAGGGCTGGGTAGACCATGCTTATCTTACTGATCACTGCATCTTTGGTGTTTACCTGGGTATGAAGTATGTTCCCAATACATACCCTCAAATTCATTGGATTTGAAGATTTTCTGGGAAGCAAGGTAAAGCTCCTGGGGAAGGCTGGCTCAGATTTCCACTTCAGAAAAAGACAACATGGGTTCACCCTGCATTCAAGATATCTGGACTCTGGTTCTGGGGCTTGTGTTTACTTATTATGTGACACTGACCGGGTCACCTTCTCTCTCTGGATCTGTGTTTCGTTATGTGGATAATGGGAGCTTGGATCAATGAATACCTATATTCCTTACAGCTCTAATATTGGTGAATGCCATTCATGAAGCAAGCACAATAAAATCTGCCTCAAAGAGCAGTAATCATAATAATAGTTAATCTTGACTAAGCATCTTTTGCAGATGACCTCTTGAACTCACAGCAGCTCTATGAAGTAGTTCTCTTATTATTCCCATGTTACAGATGAGGCAAAGGAAGCCAGAAGCATCAGTCTCTATACTCACGATCAGCTAGAGAACTGTGCTTCTCAGCCAGGAGACATTTGACAACATTCTGGAAACATTTTTGGTTTCACAATTCAGAGTGGGGGGTGCTCTTGGCATCTAATGGTAGAGACCAGGGATATTGATCAACATAATGCCCCGGAGAGCCTCTGCAGCAAAGAATTATCTGGCCCCAAATGTCAACGGTGCCGAGGTTGAAAAACCCTGACTTAGAGCTAGACTCGACTCAACTCCAATTAGCTAGTTCTAGAGTCCATGCTATGTGCCACATTTCGACTGGCTCAGTCCCCAGAAAAATTTCACCACCCTCTGCTCAGCACCTATCAGAGAGAAAAAGTCTTTAAAAGTTGAAAAAAATTGAAACCAGAAATCTGATATCTTTAATTGGGAGGGAACTAAGGGTTTTGTCAAGGACCTACTTTCTGTTCAAAGCCATTTTCTCATTTTATGGCCATAATTCTTTCAGCCCCTGCCCCTCCCCAGCCATTAAGCATCCTATTGGCATTATCTAGTCCTGGCTCATCAGGTGAAGACTTCTTATAACCACCCCCCGAACTTCCCACCCCCACCTCAATACAACTTAAATAGTTAAATAGTTCTCGAGTGCTGCATTGCCCAGAGTGCTCTGAGCTGCAAACAACACACCTGGGCAACAGAAGCTTATCAATACTGGCCCTGAGTTTCTTACTCAACAAGAAGACTGGAGTCAGGTAGTTCAGGAGTAGTTCAACAGCATCAAGAATCCAAACTTTGCTCCACAATTTTGCTTCAACACCCCCAGCAATCACTTTCATCCTCATGTTCTTGGCTGCCTAAACTCCAGGCATCATGACTTCCCACTGAGTTTCAAGGCAGGAAGTGGATGAATGGAAGCTTTTTCTTCTTGCAGCTCTTTTTATCTGAAGAATGGCTTTCTGAGAAGATGCCCTCACTGGCAGTCCTCCTCTTGCAGCTCATTGGGTAGAATCAGTCTCCTGGTCACGCCTCAGGGCAATCATGACTGGGAAGCTAAGCCAGACAAGAGAGAAGGTGTTTGGAAAGGCTGTTGGGTAAATAGCCAACAGTGTCTGCCATAAACATCTGCTCTGTGCCGGAGATGTGTTAGAACCTGGGAATAGTAACCAAGGCACTCATGGTCTGTTGCTTGCAGTCCATCTAATATCTAACTCAATAACACTCTCCCTCAATTTCCCCACATCCAAAGTCAGCAAAGAGTCATTAGGTCCCCACTCTGTTTTAGAAAGTAACTTGGGCACTGTGTCATGAACCAGGTGACAAATATAGGACAGTATTCTGGCATCTCAGTTCTAGTCTCCTCTTGCCTTTCCCACCTCCCTGCAGTTCTGTCCTCACTTGAACCAGAGGCAGCACATCTGCACAGCAGTGAATCAGACAGCTCTTCTAAAGAGTCTGGAAGAACAAAGCCACTCCTAGAGAGGCCACCCCCCCTCCCTGGTGTCGGGTGGCACATGGGATGAGGCTGGGGCTCCAGAGTAGCTCTGCTCTGCTGAGTAGAAAGCCATCCCATGCTGGCTGGCCTGAAGGTGACCTGGCTTTGCACCTCTTCTCTCCTGTGCCTTAGGAACACCTGGAACACAGCTCTCCCTGTGTCATCACAGTTTTTAGATAAACACAGTTCTGGAAGAAAGGGCTTGGATGGAGGAAGGAACTGCTAGGATGAGAATCTGGGCTTCATAAATGTGAGGGGATGTCACGGGGATGAAGACTTAAGTTATTAGTTAGAAGTGAGGCCAATGGTCAAAGTTACCTGGAGGTGTGTGGGGGCACAGCAGAGGAAAAGAGCCCTCTAACAACAAATGGGCTCCAGCATGGACCTGGCCATCTACCTGAGGAGGTAGTGAGCCCTCCACCATGGGAAACTACTGGTAAAACCTAGAGGAGCACCTCTCAGGTTGCTCTGGGCAAGAGTTTGGGCTGTCAGAGGCCTTCTTGCAAATGAGACACTGTGCCTGTCTTGCTTCTGAATGTCCTGATCTCTTCCAGGCTCCTTTGCTGATGTGGGGGGCAGTGAGCTTCTTGCCCTTGGAGTGCTCCTAAAGCTGGCCATTGTTCTTCAAGGATGCTATAGGGAGCACTTCACTAGTAGCTAAGGCTTGTTGAGAGTGTGTTTTTTTAAAAGTGTTGTCTTCATTTGGCTCGGAAGCACTTAAAGTAGAAGGGAGAGAGCAGAAGCCTCCCTGCATGGAGGATGGTCTGCACACCTTCCCTTCCCCTTCTTCCTCCAGGTGCCACAGCGGTAGGGAGTGCTGTTGTGGAGCCCTGGACACTAAACACCACTATGCCTTTGCTCTAGGAAGATTGGAGCTGCCATCATCTGTGAGAGTCACACCCATGCCCCACCCTCCTCTTCCTCTCCCTGTGCTGGTGCCAATCACTGTTATCCTGCCCATAGGGAGATGGCGAATCTCTTTCTTGAACCACCACGGACTTGGCATGTCAGGTTCCTGGAGAGAGATCTCCGGAGTGAAATGGAAATGGAGCTGCTGAAATCAAGTTCGGACTTGTTAGAGGGAATCGTGTTGAAAAGGCGCCCCAAACATGTTAACTGCAGCTGTTCCTAGCACCGAGAGAATGCTGATGATTTTCCTGGCGAGATGCGGGAGATCATCATATGAGAAGTAGTTAAGCAATAATTTAACATTGTTGTTCCTCTGTAAGCTGATGCGAGCTGCTTCTGGTAAAAGGGTTTGGGAGAATTTTGTTCTCTCTGTGGGAAATCACAAAGCCCTTCAATTTTATTTTCACTTAAATCTTTGAATGTTTGGTTTAGGTATTCATTCATTCATTCATTCATTCATTCATTCATTTATGAACACTTATTAAGCACCTCCTATATGCCAGGCACTGTTTAATTTCACTTCCTAAATGCTTGCTGCAGATGTTCATTCATTTATCCATTTATTCGTTAATTTATTAAGTCAATTTTTTTAAGCCAAGGGCATGCCCAGCTCTCTGCTAGGTGCTGGGGTATTTAAATATAGGAGTTAATGAGGTCTATGTCTTTCCTTCAGAGAATTGATTGCTCTGTGGGGAAATGGACATCTAAGGAAGTAAGCAGAATACAAGGGTTAGTCTTATAATAAGAGCATGGTCGGATTCCATTTATTGAGCATCTCCTGTGTACCAGTCACCTTATCCACATTATTATTTTTAACAAATTATGCCCAAGCCATTCCTTGAAGCAAGGTAGCTATTAGCATCCCTGTTCTCTAGATGAAAAAAGAGAGCTTCTGAGAGGTGAGCTACCTTGCCCCAAGCTATGCAGCTGTAAGTAGCAGAACTAAGATCCAAACCCTGGGCTGTCCTTCTCTGAAGTCCATGCGCCCACTCTGCCATGTTGCCTTAGGCACAGATGAGAGAGAAAAATGCAATAGAAGCAAATAGAAGTGGGGAACAAGCTCTGATGAGGGTGTCTGCCTTGGATTCAGGAGGCTGAATTTAAGAGTTTTGCCTTCAGAGAAGATCAGGAGAGCTTTCCCAGGGAGATGAACATAATGTCTTGGGAAGACTGAGATGATGTGAGTGAGAAAGTTTGGAGGGCACAAGGTGGGAACCCCATTTCTAAGCTGCCCAGATGATCTCTACTTGGTTTGTTCTGCTACAGCAAAGGGATTATGTAGCTGTAAGGTAAAGGCTTAGCATTTCAGAGAGCCAGGAACCTTAGCCTTCCCCCATCCTGAAACCTGTACACAAAGGACAGTTACCATTAGTGTTAAACTTTTTTATCCACCTTTGAAATCTCAAACTCAGATCCTCCGCCCACACATCAGTGCGGAATTGCCAGCAAGAAATGACACGTACTGCATTTTAAAATCTGGCTGGTGTGGCTAATTATATATGCTGTTCTAAAGAGTCCTGGAATAAAGTTTCCCATCCCACAGGAGTCAAGGTTGGTCCCCAAAGTAATTGGCATTGCATTATTGATAAAGGTGTTGGGCCATGTGGGAACAACGGTATCCATCTTCCTGCCTGACATCTGATTACTCCACGCAGCTCCTCTGTTCACCTTGGACATGCGTGCAACTCTGGCAGTACAGATTCCTTCATTAACCGGCAACTTCAAAATGTGCAGTGTCCAAGGGAAAAAGAGAGGAGGAAAAATTAGCAGTGCATCAGTTTCGGAATAGTTATCCTGAATTTAAAAAAAAAAGCGGACTTCTGTTCTCTTGTCCTTTCTCTGCCGTCTTAGATATTGGATTAGTCATTATTAAACATTTTGAAGTGGAATAAAAAGAGAGAGAAACTTCCAAGGGCACATTGCGACTTTGATCTTAACAGAGGCATCATTGTCAGGAGCCAACACAAAGGCGGTTTGCGTTACACATTGAGATCCTGGTAATTAGGGCCTTGTAATGACCCGTTCCAAAAAGAAACAGCTCTGTTCCTTATTTGCCATTAAGAACACCAAGAGTTTATTTGCAGAGAATTGGGTTTAATTCAATTAGCAGGAATTGTGAAGCATTCACAACACAAGGTATATTAGCCCAGCACTTCGTTTGTAATGAGACCCAAAAAGCATTTAGGGAAAGAAAAGCTAATTATCCGAGATTCTTTTTTTTTTTTTTTTTCAATAACATGGAGGGTTTAGTCCAAATTTCAGAGGCCTGTATTCCCAAATCCCTTAAGCTTTAATTAATGATTAACAGAGCAGCAGGATGTGGAGAGGGACAGGAAAGCTTTGCCATGAAGTCAGTGCCAAGGGGTATTATTAATAACCCCCACCCTGAGACAGCACTTCACAGTTTACAAAGCGTTTCCACAACCATTATCTGCTCTGAATATTCATTTCCTTCTCCTTCTGGGCCAATTCCCCAGTGCTGGGAGTATTTCTCCCCAGCCTATCTTGAGTTTCAGCTCTCAGTTTGCATGTCAGAGCAAGTCCTCAGCCAGCCTGACCATTTGCTTTAGGAGATGGACACAGGAGGCTAGTGGCAAGTGTGGATTCAGCTCTCACTTCCACCTTCATCCAGGTTTATGACCTTGGGTGGTTGCTGAACTTCTTCAAACTTCAGTTTGTTTTTCTTTTTTACTCCCATCTGTCACTATGCTGTCCAACTTGGTGGCCACAGCTATATGTGGCTAGTTAAATATAAGTGAACTAATTCAAATCGAAAATCTAGTTCCTCAGCCACACGAAGCACATTTCAAGGGTACAGTAGCCAAACATGGCAGGTGGCTAATATATTGGATGCATTTCCATCATCTCAGAGAGTTCTATCAGACAGTATTGGTTTATGAAAAGGGAGACACCATTCACCCTTTAAGGGAAATATGGTAGGAATTTAGTGAGAAAATGCACAGAGGAAGCATGTGGCTCATGGCGGACATTCAGTAATAGTATCTGTGATGAGAAGAGAAGTGGGGGAGGAGCAGAGGAAGGGACACCCCTATACTCAGCTCCTTCTACCTTCGCATTCTAGAAATGGTGGGAAATAATGGGGGAAAGAGGCATGGAAGAGAAAGAAACTTGTTAATCATGTTTTATGTGCTCTGTTAACTCTCTGTCCCTATTATAATTCAACAAGTGTTTCTTTAGTGCCCGGAGTCTCATTTATTCCTCTATAGCTCGTAAGGAAGATTTTCTCTCCCACGGGATAGGTAGGTGGAGAAATAGAGGCTTGGGCAGGTGAAGTGATGCACCCAGGAGTGCAGAGCCAGTTCATGATGGAGCCAGGGCATCCCCTGTCTGGAGGACCAGCAGAACCCTTTTCCTCTCCACCACATTCAGCCGCCGCCATCGGCAGAGTTCCAGCTGTTTCTTATTAAGTTAAGGACTGGGCCCTGATGCTTCAGGTGACCAGGGATATTTCACTTCAGAGTCCTTGCACAATAAGTGGATGTGAGGAACCACATGGTCCCCTGCATGAGCTCTAGCAAACCCTCATTGCCTGCTTCACTGGGGACTGGGAATTTCCTTCAAAGCAGCTGTGGAAAAGAAATGCTTTTGCAAACAGCCAGCCATGCACATAAACTGTATTATTGGTTGATAAATCAGTTAGTACATGCGGCCCCAGGCCACACAGAGCAGCCCTGACAGATGACCATCAGTCTGTCTACATCCCCTTAGCCATAGCCTGCAGATACTGAGAAGAGAAGAGGGAGACAGCCTCCAGGAGAACGTTGACCCTTATAGCATGGAGTAGGGAATCCTAGCATGGATATGCACGGGCCAGGTTGTTCTCTGAAAGTCATTTGAGGAATGAAATTGAATTTTGTGACCGGCTCAGGGAACCTTGTTGCACTGAGAAACACATGACTTTCAGGTGGGAAACACATTAGCATCATCTTGGCGTAGATGCTGGCACTGGGAGAAGTAGGAGGGAGGGCATTTAATTGGGAATAGGAAGGACCTAGCTTCCACTTCCAGCTCTGCAGTTAACTCACTGCATGGCCTTGAGCAAGCCACATAACCTTTGGGGTCTCACATCAATTATTTGTAAAAAGGAAAAAAAAAATGTTAAAGATCTAAAAATAGATGCTGATAGCCATGCAGGATTACAATGCATTCACAGATGTTATAGGAGAGAGAGCCATTTCCAGATTTTATAGGAGCTCCAGAAAAATGAGGCAGACATTGGTGGACATTTCAGGACCTTACTGAAATCTGAGGTTTTACCTGAGGTGTGTTACAGGGCTGCCTAAGAGCTGGAGAAACAACACAGTTATGAGATGAATGATGTTTGTTCATTAACTCTTTGTTGATATGTTCAGAAAAGTGCTCAGAGCATGGCTAACCTGCCTTCAAGTTCAACACCAAGCCTTCCATCGGTAGGGTCTGGGGCCAGCTCCTCTGTCACAACTGAGTCTCCTTGTCCCATCAACAGAGGTAGCAGCCACCTCTTAGGGTTGTCATGGGAGTCAATGAAACGAAGACCAATACAATGCTTGGTTCAGAATAAACAGTAAAACTACATTAGCCCTTAGTGTTGCTAACACAGTGCCTGTGATTGCCCAGGCATTGGGCTGCACTCTGGGGATACAAGATTAAATAAGGCATTATTTAGTCTTTCAGGAGCTCACAGTAGTGCAATGGCTGTGACATTTTCTGGAAGAACCTTTTGAGAATCAGAAAAAAGTGATTGATCTTCTACCCAGAAATACACATACACACACACATGGTTCTAGGGTCAGGAACCACCAAAATACCATAAACTTTATATTTTTAGGTTAAAAGACTAGTCTGCTTTGGAACTGTGGGTAAATGTTTATGCCCTGTGCAAGAATCTCTAAAATAACATGAAAGCATTGGCTGCTGTTTAAAGTTGGCAGTGAGGGCAGAGAAGTCTTCCTGGAGCAGGTGATGCTGGCCGAGAATGTAAAAAAAAAAACCAGACTTATTCATGAGAATAAGTTGGGTTGGGAGCAGGGCAGGAGCGCCAGGTATGAGAGACCACAGTGTGGAAGGCAAGAGGAGCAGGAAAGGCAGGTAAGAATGCTTGAGTCCTTGGTCTCCCATCAAGAAGAGGGCATGGTCCATTTGCAACGACGTGGATGGAACTGGAGGGTGTTATGCTGAGCGAAATATGTCAATCAGAGAAAGACATGTATCATATGACCTCACTGATATGAGGAATTCTTAATCTCAGGAAACAAACTGAGGGTTGCTGGAGTTGGGGGGTGGGATGGGAGGGATGGGGTGGCTGGGTGATAGACATTGGGGAGGGTATGTGCTATGGTGAACGCTGTGAATTGTGCAAGACTGTTGAATCACAGATCTGTACCTCTGAAACAAATAATGCAATATATGTTAAGAAAAAAAAAAAGAAGAAGATAGCCGAAGGGGAAGAATGAAGGGGGGGAATCGGAGGGGGAGATGAACCATGAGAGACGATGAACTCTGAAAAACAAACTGAGGGTTCTAGAGGGGAGGGGGGTGGGAGGATGGGTTAGCCTGGTGATGGGCATTAAAGAGGGCATGTTCTGCATGGAGCACTGGGTGTTATGCACAAACAATGAATCATGGAACACTACATCTAAAACTAATGATGTAATGTATGGTGATTAACATAACAATAAAAAATTTTTTAAAAAAGAAGAGGGCAGGGTCCATTGGAGTCTTGGAAGGTTAGAGATAAGATAACATTTATCTTTCCAATTTTAGCTTCCTACAAGGAGGAGGTCCTTGACCTGAGGAACAGTGGGGTGACCTGATTTCGGGGGCTACATGGGTCTGGGAAGTGGCAGTAATAAGGGTCACTGGGTGGTTGATCCAAACAGGAGGCTTGAGGCCACCAGAGTCCCCATGGGGCTCTTTGACTTATAGACAGGTCTGTATACTGCATCCCTTACTTAACCAAGTCATTGACCCAAAGCCTGTCCACCCCCCACCAACATCCTTGTCTTTGTGTGAATCCCTAGAAGCAGACCTCAAGATAGGCTTATTTGGGTGGCCCCAAGAAGCAGTTGGGGAAAGAAGGGAGAGGAAAGTGAGGAGGCCAATGCAGGTACTTCAAGGAGCAGGTCACCCTGTGGCAACTGGGGCTCAATACCAGCTGGACCTGTGGGTGGAGCTGCACGGTTGTTTCAGAGTCACTGCTAGGGGCACAGCCTTATTAGTTGAGGGATGCTCCTGTGTCGTTAGTGCTGATACCCTTCCTGCTTGCCGTGTGCACGGAGAAGCACACCCCTGTGGTGAGAGAAAGCCTCTCAGAGAGACTGACAGGTGCTGTGTGAAGACCCTGGTGTAGGAACAGCCAGGGGATACGTGTAAGGTATTGATGGATTTGCTACAAACCTCTATTAGAAACTCATTTCCAGATGTCCAGTTTCTCCCAGAAAGGCATCCCAAGTCCACACTCCAGGGCTCGTCTCAGTGGCCATTGCCTCTGATTTCCATCTGACATGGTTTCAAGGCTCGGCTTTTCCTGTCTGGAAAACAGATGTGGGGTGCGGGCGAGTCCCCCAGCTCTGACTGCCTGAGAAGGCTTTGCTCCTGCTTGGGATCCCCTCCTCACTTAGAGGACTGGCTAGCGTGTATTCTGAGGATTATTTATTAGCACCTCCCTGAGGCGCAGCTTCCCGGCAGCTTGTGTGCGATCCTGTGCAGAGACCCTCTCCTCCAGAGTCTTTAGAGCTTAGAGTTGCACTGTCATTTGTTCTTGAGAAGTAAACACGAAGGCTTTTTGTTCCTCTCAAAGCTTTCCAGCTACTCCCAGTGCAGCCCAGCAGGATCCTGCTCCTAACTCAAACGGAATGTTATATATCGGATTTGTTTGCCTTTGCACATCATCTGCTCACAGATGTTTGTCCTTTGGCTTGTTTCTTTTTCTAATTAATTTTTGATTAAGTTTTGAAACACCTTCTGTCTCCACCAGTTCCTGCCACCACAGGTAATCCTATTTACTCTGAACCCAGCCTGGGGATCTGGTCTCTGGACGGCTCCACAGTCCCAGTGGCTAAGAGGGGATGGGGACTTTCAATTAACTGGTTAAGTGATCTTATCCCTCTTATCCAGACAAGGAAGGATAGTGTTTGGACTAAGTGTGAGGGAGGGAGAAAGGTAGATGAATCTGAGATATCTCTTGGAGGTAATGGGGGGAGTGGAAGAAAAGAGGGGTGGGAATTACCTGCCAGAAAGAAAATGGTGCCAGTGCTGTTGTGCATGTTAAGAACATGGGTAGACATACACACACTCACTCACACCCTTTGAACCAGTAATTTCATTCTTTGGAATTATTTAGAAAAAGGAAGAAGAACAAAAATACCAGTTGCTAATATCCTGTGTTAGCACTAACACTGTGCTAGGGTTTTTAACAAAATAGCAGCAGAAGCAGTAATAATATATAATGACAGTAGGCAACACTTATTCCATCTTCACTCTGTACTAAGAACTGTTCTAAGTGCTTCGTGTTTGTTACTCTGCTTACTCCTTAAAGGGCCCTATATAGTCCCATTTAACAGATGAGGAATTTGAGGCAGAGAGAGATTAATGACCTACCTCAGCTTACACAGCTAGTAAGGGGCAGGGCTGATATTGAGCTCAAGCAGGTGAACTCCAATGCTTCATCTCTTTCGTTTTCTTCACCCACCGACTCCCAAGATTTGACTCACCAGACACGGAAATAGCCAGCTCAGCCTGGGAGAGAAAGTGACAAAAGATGACTTTTCAGCGGCTGGGACTACAGGTGTGCAGCCTGGTTGGAAAATGATATTGGGTGTATTGTGATGCACTGTTGGAGGCTCATGCATTCCCTGAGCCAAACCAAGCCATGGCTACCTGGTGCCCTCCTGTATCTGCCAATCTTGGCTTCCCTATTTCCCCCATTCCCAGGCCGCCTTCGTTCCTCCCTTTTGCACACTTTGCTTGTGGGCTTAACCTCAAAAATCATCCCAATAATCCGGGACTCCTGCTGGATTCTGTTATGACAATAACACCCCTGATAGTTATCATATGATTCTGAATTGTGTTCCACACCAGGAAAGAGGAATATTGGTGTCCATTCAGATTAGTGCTATAGATCATTCCCAACTGGAAATGAGCTGCTCTTCCCAGGTGTACAGTGGGCACTTTGCCTTAACCTTCAAAGCCAGCAGTGGAGGTGCCTGCCCAGTATGATAGTGTCACCCTCATCTTGCCTTTAGCCTACAGACCTTTCATCAAGAGCCCCCACCTCCTTAATTTTCCTCTGTATGTTATCTGAGGCATTGTCCACTCTACCAGAGATGTCCTAAAACCTGCCATCCCTGCCAAAGAAGATGAAATACTCAAGGATCACTATGCAGGACAAGGTAATAAGAAAAGTAAGCAGTCACCCGCAGGCCCAGCCCCGCTGAAGCAATTACCAAATTCTTCCTCAGTTTTGAGATTGCAGTGGGCAGAGCAGAGACGGTAGTGGTGAAACATAAATTATGTCATCTCTGTGCAATCAGAGGTTCTGAGCATTCCTTCATGCTGTCCTTTTCATTTTGGCTCCGTAAGTACTATGTCCTTTTAAAAAGAGTCATTGAACATGTGCACTCAAAGGTGACAGAGAAACCATAAGCTTGGAGTTGTGTGTACAGTGCTCTAAAGGAATTGTTCATTGCTGGGCAGATTGGTGAGTGAATGAAGCAGGATGTAACAACCCAGGTGTAAATAGGTTCTGAATGTTTCGAACATTATGTTTGGAGAGCAGGGGTCCTATAATCAGACGCACCTGAATTCAAATTGCCTTTCCGTGACTTTTAGCCATACATCCCATTTGGGGCTAATTACTTCACCTCTTTGACCAAGCATTTAAAAAATTGGGGCAGTAAGAATCCACACTGTAGAGCTGTGCTGAGGATTGAGATAATGTTTAAGAATACCGAGTTTTTTCTTTAATCCACGGGATAACCGTGGGAGCCCAATGCAGGGCTCAATCCCAGGACCGTGAGATCATGACCTGAGCTGAAGGCAGATGCTTAACTGACTGAGCTACCCAGGCGTCCCCACTTCTACCCATCCTTTAAGACCTAGCTCTATGCCACTTCTTTTTAAGACCCTTTTCTCTCTTCCTTATGTTCTGACCTTATTCTCTCTGGATCCATGAGACATTTCACTATGGATACGTTGGTTATAGTACTTACCTCACTATAAGATAATTGTATGTTAACAGATGAGACCTGTCCCAGAAAAAGAGACCTCTTATGTGGAGAGAGAGGACGGCCAGTGAGGTGTAAGCTGAATGGGGGCAGTGCAGGGAGGGAGTAGGCACACTGAAGTGAAAGATGGAGGCTCAGATTCACCATTTCAGCCTCAGCTTGTGTTTTGTGTCCTGGAGTTGGGCAAGTCTATAATCTTCCAACTAGACATGGAAATTGCTTGGGAATGGCCAGGAGGAATTATGAAAAGTCAAGATTGCACAGTTAAGTTTCCCAAAAGATTGGGGGGTGAGAGTAAAATCTGGTAAATGTGCTGGACCTCTAGCCTGGGGTGTGGCCTGCCCTGACCCTTGGTTCCCTGGGTTTGGCAGGAAGGATCGCATTTCAGACTGAGTCAGACCCCTTGGCCTGACCACGTAATGTAATCATTTATTGCACACCTGTGCCTGACAACACACAGCCTGCCTTGGTGATTTCCGCTGATGATGATGTGCTTCATCTGTAGCAACAAGGACCCCTTCTTGGGGGGTAGAGGCCCTTAGAAAAGGGAGCCCAGCGGTCTGGGCTTGGTCCAGCTTAATAGAGAACAGAGATGCAAAGTCATGGGGGTGGGCAGTAGAGAGCAGGATGGCATTCTGGCTAAGGATGCTGGGTTTCAAATTATGGCTTTGAAGCTGTATTAGGATACTACCAGCCCCTGTTAAAAACAAAAACAAAAACAAATTTCAGTCCTTTAACACAGTACAGTTTATTTTTTGCTTCCTTAGCAGTATAGTGCAGCTGTCCCTGGTGCTCCAACAGCCCTCCACAAGGTGATTCAGGGATCCAGGCTTTTTCCATCTTATAGCGTTCCCCTCCTCTTAGTCCTCAGAGGGCCCCAGAAATATTTAGAAATGCCTGGGGAGGGCGCCTGGGTGGCTCAGTTGGTTAAGCGACTGCCTTCGGCTCAGGTCATGATTCTGGAGTCCTGGGATCGAGTCCCGCATCGGGCCCCCTGCTCGGCGGGGAGCCTGCTTCTCCCTCTGACCCTCCCCCCTCTCATGTGCTCTCTGTCTCTCTCATTCTCTCTGTCTCAAATAAATAAATAAAATCTTTAAAAAAAAAAAAAAAAAGAAATGCCTGGGGAAATATTCATAAATGTATTCAGAAATGCCTGGAGAGAGATGCACCTGCCTTGTAAGCTCCTTGGTCTGGAAGGGACTTGCTCTCTATTTGTCTCATTCCATTGGTGAGAACTAGTCACATAGCACCATCTAGATGCAAGGGAGCCTGGGAAATGTAGACCCTGACTGGGCAGCCATTTCCTAGTGGCAACTCCACATTATGGAAGGAAAAGCATGAATCTTGGTGAATATATAGTCATTTCTATCATTTATTAGCAGAAAGGTCTAGTGGTCCTGGTCACTCTCCTACCTACCTCTATGTGACCCTTTTGTGCTGCATTGTAGTTTTCATGACTATGTTCTGCGGTCCAACAAGAAGGAATTTATTGGAATGGGGCTCTCAGAATCTATAGGAAGGGAGATGAAAAGGTTGGAAAGAAGCAACAACCAAACTAGCTCTGGAGTCCTGGGAAGCAGGAATATTCTCATAGCAGAACTGGTCTGGGCAGAACCCTACCATTTGTGGGATAAATATACCCCAGCCATTTGTTTCTCCCTCATGTCACTGATTCAAAAGATCTCAAGAGAGAGGGGGACAGTGCTTGGACATATGTACATCCCCATTTTCCTGGGGGGATTGAAAAGACACATCCAGCCTTGTGGTCCTCAACCCTATCTGCTCATCAGAGTCATCTGGAGAGCTTTAATGAATACCACTGCCCGGTCCCCTCCCCACATCAATGAAATCACAATGCCTGGGGCCAGATCCTGGACAGCAGCCTTTTGTCCAGCTCTGACTCCAAAGTGCAGCCAAGGGGCGCCTGGGTGGCTCAGTCGTTAAGCGTCTGCCTTCCGCTCAGGTCATGGTCCCAGGGTCCTGGGATCGAGCACTGCATCGGGCTCCCTGCTCCGCAGGAAGCCTGCTTCTCCCTCTCCCACTCCCCCTGCTTGTGTTCCCTCTCTTGCTATGTCTCTCTCTGTCAAATAAATAAATAAAATCTTCAAACAAAAACAAAGTGCAGCCAATATTAAGAATCATGGGATCTGCCCTTTCAATGTCTGAAGTGGGAAAAGGGCCACTTCAAGTCACCTCCTTACTGAGACCACACAAAGATGTGGGGGAGGTGGTTTCTTGGAATGGAAATTGAGATTTTAAAGATTTTATTTGTTTGAGAGAGAGAGAGAAAGAGATAGTGAGAGAGAGAGCACAAGCAGGGGCCAGGGAGAGGGAGAAGCAGGCTCTCCACTGAGCAGGGAGCCCAACATGGGGTACCATCCCAGGACCCTGGGATCATGACCTGAGCCAAAGGCAGATGCTTAACTGACTGAGCCACCTAGGCACCCCAGAAATTGAGATGCTGGGCAACCAAAAATGATAAGTGTTTATATGCCCAGAATGTGCCTTGGGGTATGACTTGTGCCCTGCATTCCCCTCCCCAACATCAAAACATTCAAGGTCAATGTGTGTTTTCCCCAGCTTCTGCTTATCCTCTATTCTTATCCAGGCATTATGCCTGATCACCTCTCCCAGGCTTATGTGCATTTTCACCAAGGACTCATAGAGGCAAGAGTTAGGGCTTTTTAACCTGAAGGAAAGCATCTCCAATTATGGGATTCCAGGCACCATGACCATGAAGAAAGGAGATACTGGGGGGGGGGGGGGGGGGGGGGGAGTCCAGAGATGTTTCCATAGCAATTCGAATTTTACCATAAGGGCTTTGGAAGAAAGGGCTATTACAGCTAGGGCACCACCTGTGCTTCTCTCCATCTGTGGCTGATGGTTAAGAAGGGAAGGGAACGGATTTGGAGTCAGGCCAACCTGAGCTCACATTCCTACCCTGACTCTTAATTGCTACGTTGTCTGGAAAAGATTCCTGACTTATCTGGGCTCTTAGTTCCCACAGTATTGATAAAAGGGTGATAATAACCCCTACCTGGCAGAATCGAGGATTGAATGATGGAGTATAAACAATGCCTGATACATGAAGTGTGCAAAACTAATGTTAGATCCCTTGTCTCTTTGCTTTATGTCATTTGGAGTCACTCAGCCCAGCTTTGCTCTAGATCACCAATCTGTGGGGAAGATATCATTAGGAAGATGGGTAGAATATTTGAAAGGATTGGCAGGAACTAGTTGATGTCTAAAAGCTTTCTGTCCATTTTTTTTTTTAACTGGAGAAAACTTGGAAAACATAGAAAAGAGAAAGATGAAAATGAAATATCCAATTTTACCTCCTGAAGAAAAACACCACTAATTATTTTTGGTATTTCCTTCCCACATTTCTCCTATTCATGTTTTAACATAATTGAAATCATGTACTGTATGTTGTTTATATTCTGTTTTTTTCCCCTTAATATATAAGCATTTTCCCATGTTATTTCAAACTTTGCTTAACCATTACTTTAATAGAAATATAGTTCTCCATGATAAAGGGATGATTCAGTGAGCTGAGTCGGTCCCCTGTTGTTGGGCAACTAGGTAGTTTCCATTACAAAAATGTTACAAACATCCTTTTGTGCCACAAACATTTGCTGTATCTCCAGTGTGTCCTTAGGAGAGATTCCCAGGAGCAGAGCTACTGAGTCAAAGAAAAAGGAGGTTTTTAAAGATCTTTATATACATTTCCAGATTTCTGATCTAAATTTGAAAACAGACCTATCTCAGCTTTTTATAACTTTGCAACCTGACGTTAAAAAGCAACAGGGGCTCTCTGGAAGGACACACAAGTGGCAGCAACTTCTCCCTAACATTATAGGATCTGGTAAGAATGGGCTCAGGAAGCCCTACCATCCCCCTACCCACACCAGCCCAGCCTCCTGTCTGCCTCATAATTAAGCTTCAGATAATGTTTGTAATCTCTTGGTGTTTTCCGGCATGTGTCAGAGTGGCTGATGGGCTCGTCACAGCTCAGACACCCATCATTCCCGGGCTATAACTACTTTAACCTTCCTGATACACCAACTTCAAGGGCAAACCAAGGGCAGGGATTTGTCAGCCCCTTCCTGCTCAGCCTCCCCACCACAGGCGGCTTTTCCTTTCTTCTCCCTACCCTGCATCCTCTTGCTCTTCTCAGAATCATCCACAAGATAGACCTAAGGCAGTTGTTCAACACCATAAGTAAAACTATTCTTAGGTTACAAGCTGCCAGAATTTTGAAGCGAGTGCATGTAAATATTTCATTTCTGACAGTGAGAGTTATTAAGAGAAACCTTGTGCATTTTCTAGAAGAATTTTAAGAGACGTTTATTCATTGGACATGTCTGGAGCCTACGGAATTTGGTTGGGGGGGTGGTTGGTGAATATCATCTGTGAATGGGTTCTTTCCTTTTTTACACTCACATTTAAAAATCTGGGCTGAGTTCTGGTGGCTCAGTGGCTGAAACCAAGTCCTGGGCTAGAATGGAGGAGAGGGATGGCAGGGAGAGAGGAAGCTGCCTGCTTTAAAAAAAAAAAAAATACCCCTTTGGGTGGTCTGTTCACCGGCTGTTCCATTAAGTGCAGTGGAGCTTAAAATACCAGGTGTTAGGACTGCTGCTGTTACAGTTACTACACCAAACTCACTGAAATGACAGCCATCGGATCTCTATCTCCAACTCCATACCAGACATTCCCATGAATCCACACCAAAGAGGCAGTGAGATAGATTTTTGTGTCCGTTTTCCAAATGAGGAAACTGAGGCACAGAGAAGTGAAGTAGCTTTCCCTTGGCCATGCACACAGCTTATAAGTGGTAGAGCAAGTATTTACAAAGCCCAGGGATTTCTGATTCCAGAGCAACCCATATACATTTTACCAGCTGGAAATCAAATTGAGCTCCCATGAACATCATCACTTGACAGTAAATCTGGAGTGTCGCATGTAGAGATGCACAAAGAACAGCACATGGTTCTGTGAAAGGAAAGATAAATTCACCATTTACTGTGTGCCAGGGACCGTGTCAAGCACTTTTGAATATTTTTTTTTTTTGCTTAATTATTAAAATGATCTTGTAAAAACGTATTTTCCCCATTCATAAGTGTACAGTTACAGGTTTGGGAAGGATAAGTACCTTTTGTTGTGATTATCTATTGCTGTGTATCAAAGTACCCCAAAACCTAGTGGCTCAAAATAGCAGCCATTTATTATAGCTCAAGGTTTTGTGAATCAGGAATCTGGGCGGGGTGTGCCAGATATGGACTGACTGAGGTTTCTTGGTGTCATTCAGCTGCCAGACAGACAGCCTGGAGGGTCCAAGACGGCTTTTCTTATGTGGATGGCACGTTGGCCAGGGAGGCTGGAAGTTTGGGCTCAGCTGGGACTCTCTATCAAAGTGTCTCAATGTGGGCTCTTCCCGGTGGTCTCAGGGTAGTTGGACCTCTGATGTGGCAGCTGAGGGCACTCAGAGAGGGTCCCCACAGACAACAGTAGCAGCTGCCAGTCTTTTAAGACTGGCCCAGAACTGGAACAACATCCCTTCTGCTGTAAGCTGTTGGTCAAGGTAGTTTTAGAGACCACCCAAAGTCATGGATTGGGAACATAGACCCCACGTCTCAGTGGAAGAAGTATCATAGAACGTGTGGCCAATTTCAGTCAGTACATGTGCCCAAGATGACATACTAGAAAGTGGTAAAAACAGGTTTTGAACCCAGAACTTGACTCCACAACCATGCTTAGAGTCCCTAGTCTCCAGGGGATTCAACTTTTGTAGATAGAACATTGCAGGGACAGATGCCAGTGTTTACTGTTTAAGAGATAACATGGAACCAACACCACGTGGGGGGTGGGGAGAGAATTTCCCTATTCCGTTTACAGAGAAGTAAACTCTCTCAGATGAGGAAAGTGACCTCCAAGCCACTCAGCTGCTGAGTGGCAGGAACCCCATTTGTCTAATTCCACAACCCAAGCATGTCTCTGCTTTATTATTCTTTGATGATAGCACTTGGAAGTTATTCTATGTAACCAGAGAAAACAACCCAGAGACTCAGTCAGTTCAAGTAAGAGTTGACTCAATATGGTGAAGAATTCACAACCCGTTGCTGGCCCCTTTGGTCAAGGTGACTAATGAAATGTTTCCTGTTATCCCAGAATAGATCATTAGGATCATAACTGAATACAAAGGAGTGCTGAGCATCTCTTACACTTGAAAGAGGGCCAAACACAAGGGCCCAGATACCTCCTCAGGGCTCTGTCAGAGGGACAAGCCAGCTCTGTTTTAGATATAGAAGCAGAAGATCAGAGGATTCAGGGAGAGAAAGGAGAATTTTTCAGTGTCAACCTGAAGAAAAGCTGAACTCTGAGGGGATCTCTCGTAGATATTGGGGAGCCAGCAATAAGAGGACTCAGTCTACTCATGCAGCTTCTTTGCTGATGGTCCCTTTCTGCTTATTCGAGCAGAGGAGAAAACAGAGAGTGGTATGGAGGAAGGGAACAGCTTCAGTCTCAGCTTTGCTTTTGTAAACTGACCAGTGAGTCTCCTCTGTGTCAAGAGGATGCCACAGAAGACCTGGGTTTGAGCCATGTAGCTTGTGCACCCAAGAGGACCAGCTGCAAAGTGAGGGGACCTCAGCACCAAGAAACTGTGAGTTCTACAGACCGAATTAATCACTAGGAGAAATTGGAAGAGGTTGGATGGAAGTGGATTTTCTATCAGGGAATCATGCAGAGGGGTCTTGGGCAAGGCAGTGCTGTAGTGAAGAGGTGTGGCCAGGCCTTGCTAGCTCTGCTCTATAAAACCATCTTCTCCTCTGACATATAGCTTGACCACATACATGTACAGACACCCTTGCCATTATATGTGGCCACATGACTGAGCTCTAGCCAGTAGAACATGAGCTGAAATGCATGACATTTTTCTGGGTCTGGTTCATAAAGACGACCATAGTGTTCCTCCATGTGTTCTCCTCCTTCTGGCTGGCCGGTATGAAGATGATCATGGTGACCTTGGAAGCCACATATTAAAGATGGCAGAGCCTCTTTCGTCCTGGATCTCTGAATGATGGTGTGTAGGAGAGCTGGCCTCTAATGTGTTCTTCCACCCAGGACTGTTACGTTGTGTCAAGCCATTACACATTTGGTTGCTGCAGCTTCAATGTCCCTGGCAAATATAGGAGGGCTGCACCCACAGGCTTCCCAAAATCCACTTGTGCCCCATAAAGGTATCTAGAATCATAGAGACCTGGGTTCAGTTCACTGCTCTAACAGAGAAGTAATTTAGCCTCTTTAATCCTTATCTAGATCCATTTAAAGTGAGCTCTACCAGTCAAATGAGCTAATAAATTCTTTTGTGTCTTTAGACTATTTTGAATTGTTTCTATCCCATACTACCAAAAAAGGCCTGTCTATACTACCCCTGAAAAATTAATAGAGTGGTACCCCAAAATGTTCAGCACTGAAGATTGAATAATTTGGAGCAACAGAGCCCCAGATGGTATTTGGGCATCTCAGACTCAGGTGCTTAGGAGACTAAGTGGGTGTGCCTGAGGAGTGATCTTCCTTCTATCAGTTAACTCAATCCTGGTATCTGTTAATCTGTGGGAAATCCCAGGAAGGAATCCATATCTCCATTGTGTAGGCATAATCCCTTCATGGGTTTTGAAGGCAGTTTTGATGTCTGATCTGTGTTCAAATCCTGCCTCTGACACCTTATGGTGTGGAAAGGAACTTGGCATTCCAACCTCAGCTTTCCTAGCTGCAAATGTGGCAGGAGAGCCAGCTCCTAGAGTCATGGTGAGGATCTCAAGGTAATCATGCACATCAAGTTTCTAGCACAAGCGAGGAGGAAACCCTTAATGTTGGCCTTTGCAATTTCAAACACATGTAGAGAAATGGAAGAAGAGGAAGGAAATGATTAAAGGGATGGGAAATGGCTGGAACAAAGCTTTAAGGAGTGTCCTGCGGGGAGTTTCCGGCATCCCTTCTGTGCCCTATGCTGGCGCACAGAATGGCTTACCTCAAAGATGGCTCTAATCATTATCAGCCCCTGCTGGAAACCCTCTGATGGCTGCTACTGACAAGATAAAAGCCAAATGCCTTAGCCTGGCACCTGCAGCCCCTACAGAAACCTCATTCATGCAGCTGGCCTCTGCAGTCTGTTCTAGGTGCCCGACATACCTCAGCGGATCATAGATGGGCCCCTGAGGTCTGTGGGTGCCACATTCCTGAATAAGCCCTGAGCTATGTGTATTAGAACTGAATCTAACAGAATTAGAACTATAAAATCAACCCCCAATGCAGCAACCCCCAATGCAGTATATAAAGGGTTCTAGTAACTTTCACCATTTGCTTTTCCTATATTTATCTAGTATGTGGAATTATAAATCCAAGTATGATTTATCTTCAGTTGGCCACAAGCCCCACCACTCCCTATCATGAGCATATGACCCAGCTTCTACTCTGTCATATGAATGGGTGAGAGCTGTGCTTAGTTCACTCTTCAATGAGAAAAAGAAACCCAGCACTTCTCTGAAGTCTCTTATTAATATTGAAGCACTATAAAGCTTTATTTTTATCCTATTTTAAATTTATGGTTAGCTTGACAAATAATACGTGGATACATTCTCAATGAAAAAATTTCAAACAATTCAGAGAAAGTTCCCCACAACTTTCTTCAACCCATCAATTCTCACACAAGTTCCAGTTTCCTCCTTAGAGGTAGACCTTTTGTTACCTTGATGAGTATCCTCCTGGACATTTTTCAGACATATATCTATGTGTGTGCAGGGAGGGAAGGAGGAATGTATAATGCATATAGACCTTAGGGTTTTTTTTTTTTTTAGAGATTGGTACAATTTTATATGTCCTATTCATTTATCGTATGTGCTGTACCAGTCTTTTCATGTCAGAACACTATGAAAAATATAATATTCTAAGTGTGCATAGTATTTCATAAAATGGGTGTATCATAATTGGTTTGGCTTAGAAGATCATAAATTTGGAGTCCAACAGCCACATCCAGACTACATATGTATTTTGTTTGGCCAGAATCATATCTCGCTGTTCTAAATTAAATGCAATAGCTTTAGGTAGAGTAGGCAATCTCTAATTTCCACACAGGCCCCTCCATTCCCTATTATCTTACAGGCTGCCCACTTTATACATTTTCTTCTTTTTTTTTTTTTAAGATTTTATTTATTTATTTGAGAGAGAGAATGAGATAGAGAGAGCATGAGAGAGGGGAGGGTCAGAGGGAGAAGCAGACTCCCCGCTGAGCAGGGAGCCCGATGCGGGACTCGATCCCGGGACTCCAGGATCATGACCTGAGCCGAAGGCAGTCGCCTAACCAACTGAGCCACCCAGGCGCCCCACTTTATACATTTTCATTACTTCCCTGGCCCCTGTGGGTGTTTGTGTGTTCAAACTCAGTATTTCAGCCGTTCTTTTATTTGAGGATGTTTAAAATTTTTTAGAAATGTATTGTTATCACAAACAATGCTGCACTGAATGGCTGTATCCATGCCTCTCCCTGTGTGTAGATTTATCTAAGGTCAAAGTAAGAATTGGGTTTACACAAAGTTAGTGAGGAGATACAAAAGTTAGAAGTTAGGAGAAAGACACAGGGTTAAGAGACGCACACTAAAATTATGAAGTGGAGAAAATCCAGGTCAGCTGAGAACCGTGTTGCCCTTGCGCTCTGTGAAGCCTGGATGGGCATACTGCTTAAGACCTGTAGCTGCTGAATAGCATGCTACCCTTCAATTTTCCCATTGGTTTTCAGCAGGGAGATGTGTGTGTACTTGTACACACACACACACACACACACGTGTGAGATTGTGTAACCAGGGCATCTGTGGCGAATTGCTTGGGAATCAGATGTTCTCCCAGCCCCGGCTCTAATAGAGCTCCAGAGCAGAGAGCAAGATCAGGGAGGTATGATATTCATCATACCTTGGAGCGTTTCTCCAGGCCTGGCCCCTGGTTTCATGGTTTGGCAAGCCTCAGGCCATGGCTAACGGACTATCTTGGCTGAGGTCAGTTTGAAGGTTGGCCTCCTGTTTAGGAGGCTAATGATGCGTGAAGCTGCCAGTGGGCAGCAAGCTCTGTCTGAGCTACTTCTGGGGCTATTGCTTAGGTGAGGGCTGGTCTGATACCTTGAGGTGAGTGTGGGAGAGGTGCTTCTGGGAGCTGGGCCAGTGTGAGCTACAGGGCCTGGTCAGCTAATTCAGGAAGACATGGATTCCTAAGTACTTTGTTGGCGTCACAACTGTGAGCTGGTATTGATCCGTATCATAGTCAGTGTGGGCTGCTGTAACAAAATACCATACCCTGGGTAGATTAAACAACAGAACTTTGTCACGGTTCTGGAGACCAGAAGTCCAAGGTCAAGGTGCCAGCAGAGTTGGTGTCTGGTGAAGCTTGTCTCCTTGGGCTACAGATGGCCTCCTTTGTGTTCTGTCCTCATTTAGCCTTTCCTTGGTGCATACAGGTGGAGAGAGGAAGCAAAGGGAAACTAGCTGTGTGATATCTCTTCTGATAAAGGCACTAACCCCATCATGTGTAGCCCACCTTCATTACCTCATCTAAACTGAATTACCTCCCAAAGGCCCCATCCCCAAATATCATCACATGGGGGTTAGAGCTTCATGAATTTTAAGGTGATACAGTTCAGACCATAGCAGTCTGGTAGGAAAATATGACTTAATTTGACCAAGTCAACCTTGGATATAAGATAGAAAGTTGCAAGACAAAAAGTTATCAGAAAAAAAATCTTATCTGCCCCTATGCGTATTCTGAGCCTATATGAACAATGGTGAGTGGTGTCTAAATCAAATCCTTTTTTTTTTTTTTTGCTTGCATAAATTAACCCATTTATTATAGGCTAGCAATATTTCAAATGGTGGAGCTTCTGCTGGTCTTTCAACTGCTTCAGTCCTCTGATGGTGGACTTTATTGTGACGGCAGAAGTGGTGTCGTAGGTCCCGGTACCACCAGCTACGGTTTTCATGTAGGAACCACAGTGCCAGATCCCCACAGCTCGTCTTTTTGTCTTGGTTTTGCCACAGAAAGAACAAGTATAACTTGGCATGCTGGCTTATTTCAATCTTCTTCAACATTTTCCTGAGGGAGGCTCCATAATGGGTCCTGTATTTACCGACGATTCCTTCTTGGTGTGTTTAGCCATGGCGCTGCAAACTAGGTTTGAGCCCAGAGAGAGAAAATAGGCTGTGGGTAGGAGCCATAAAGTCTATATGATGTTATCTTGGGTTTTAATTTAATTTCCCTCCTTAATAATGTTCTGGGCTTGGAAGAATTAACTTTTCTAAACCCCATGTTCTCCTCTATGAAATGGGAATAATAAAAGTTGTTCTGGGGAGTAAATGAGACAGTAAGTGTAAAGTTGGCACAATGCCTGGCACAATGCTTTATTTCACAATATTTTGAGGCATTTTGAAAACAGAAAGCTACGGTTGCTATAGTTTGCAGTTTTACCTTCCCCTAACACTGACTTGAAACTTTAAGGGAAGAAAAAACCCTCAAAAATGTCTTCAATGCCTTTGCTTTTTCAGTGTTCATTTAATCATTATCAATGCACGGGCATTGCACACAGCCCTCCCCCTTTTTTTTTCCTGGCAAGATGGTTATAATGTGTTGAAAATATTAATTATCTTCTTCACCTTATACACAGGACTGGAAAAAACAAATCTTGTTGCTGTACTTGGTAGAAGAAAAAGTACCTCTGGGTGTGTGTGTGTGTGTGTGTGTGTGTGTGTGTGTACACATCTGTGTGTGTGCGTGTTGCACTCATTGTCCCCTTGGGTCATAACAAATTATTGATGCCAGTTCCTTTAAAAAGACAATTAATCCAATTACCTTCTTGTTGAATCAATACTAATGTCTTTTTTTTTCTTTAACTTTCAGGTTTTGACAAGCCTGGCTGCCAGCAAAGCTGAGGTAGGAAATGTGGTTTTTCTGTCTCTTTGGTGGACATTTTGACATGGTTTCCTTCTAAGGTGATGCAGTGAAATGGGTATCCCAGCTGTGATCTGCTCTGTGCAGTCTCCTGGTGGTTTGGATAGGGCATTGTCAGTTGGCTGGTTTCTCTGGTGCTGTTTGGGGCTGACCAGGTAGGTGTATACTGGGTAGTCTGGTAAAGATGGTTGGTGGTTTCAAAGCCAGATGTCCTGTTTGCTTCTGTCTTGGTGACTTGAGAGTCTGTCTGTATATACACATTATGATTCCAACTTCACTAAGATAAGCCCTTGCTTTGGCAGTGAGACCTCCATCCGTCTCTATGCCCTTCTTCCATCTCCTCCCTCCTCTTCCTTGCCCTCCTTGTCCTCTGGGGCATGAAGGGAACTGTGGCTGAGGCTGGTAAAGGATAAGAAAGACACTGGTCAGAGGTCATTAGCAATGTGACCATCCTTGGGAATTGTATGTAATGTTCTTTAATGAATATCTCCAAAATACATCCAGTGCCATGGGGCAGTTGTGCTCCCAACCCCAAGTTACTATGTGGGTAGAACAAGGAGCATGGACCCTGGCCTCAAGAGACTGGGTTCTGTGTGGCATTGTGCATCACTGTAACTGCTGAGACTCACTCTCCTCATGTGCCCAGTGAGGATAATTACACCTCCTTTGGATCTAGCACGTGGGTGTGGAGGCAGATTCTGGCAGGGATCTACAAAATACAAGGGGACACCATTGTCAAAGAGTGGAAACTCCAGTTGAATGTCTATATCCTTGGATATGATAGCTTGGTTTGCAAAAGTTTTTCAGGAACTGTGATGCATTAATGGTGTAAATGTGACTTTGGATGCCTAGTGAGGCAGGTATTTGGGAAGCAGGTCTAAGGGAAGGGGAATGGAGTGGGTAGCAGAAGGATGGGGTAGAGGTAAGAGGCCACTAGTATCACCTGCTTCCTGTGATCTTGTGACCAGTGACTTGAGCCAGTCATTTATCTCCCCAAACTTAGTGTCCTCATTTTCAGGATGAGAATGTCAATACGCATCACATGAGGTTGTTGGGAGCATTAAAATGGCAGTGACAGTGTACTTTTCTAGTCTGCTGTAACTAGAATACCAGTTTTCGTGTATTCAGCATGAATATACCATTTACTATGTAAGGATTTACATGTATAATCTTATAAAATCCTTACAGAAATGTTGTGTTGTACACACTATTATAATCCTCATTTTCAGAAGAATAAACTGAGCCTCAGAAAGACTCAATAACTTTCCCAGAGCCATTCAACTAGTGAATGATAGAGCCAGGTTTCAAGGTGGGGTACAAAGTATTGTTGGCTCTCAACTGCCATGCCATGTGTCTTCGTTCAGGCTGCTGTAACAAGATCATGTAGACTGGGTGGTTTAAACAACAGAAACTTATTTCTCACAGTGAGGAAGGTTGGGAAGTCCAAGGTCAAGACTCTGGCAGATATGATGTCTCTTGAGGACTCTAATCCTAGTTTGCAAGATGGCCATCTTCTTCTTGTATCTTTGTGTGGTAAGAGAGCAGAGAGAGGAAGCAGGCTGTTCAATCTTTCCTTATAAGGGCACAAATCCCATTCATAAGGGCTTCACCCTCATGATCTAATCACTCACAAAGGCCCTGCCTCCTAATACCATTACATTGGAGGTTAGGATTTTAACCTATGAATTTTGGGAGGACACACACATAAAAGTCCACAACACCACATAAAAACTTGATGCATAGTGGGTGTTCAGTAAATGTTAGCACTGCCAATCCTTAAGAGCCAGGCCTGCTTTCTAAATCATACCTGAATGTATCTCAGGCCTCTGAGGTCAGCACCACGGACAGTTGCCTGTTTCCTGCGATCTTCCATCTTTCTGCTTTTCCCCTAGATAGTCTCACATTTGTGTCACATTTGGCAATTTAAAACAAACAACAATAAAAACACCTTTACATATGTTGCCCCTTTTCAGTTTCACAGAAATCACATATGGGAGGATATTGTTACTGCCATTTTCAGATTTAAAAATGGAGTTTTAGAGAATTGGAATACTGTAAATATTGGTGAAATGTTTAATGATCTAGTAATTCCACTCCTTGTGTGCCCAAGAGAATTGAGTGCTTATGCACACCAAGAAAATGTACACAGGATTTTTCATAGAAACTTTATCATGGCCAAACCAAATGTCCACAAATGGGATTACAGATAAATAAACTGTGGTATATCTATGCAATGAATACAAGATAGCAATCAAAAAGAATCATGTATAGATACATGAAATGGCCTGTATGAATCTCAGAAACATAATGTTGAGTGAAAAAAAAGTCAGAATAGAAGAATGCACTCTGATTTTATTAGCATGCATTCAAAACCAGCACTCATCTCTGGTGATTAAAGAAACAGTAGTGATTACCTCTGGGAGGTGCTGACTGGGTCGGGGGCACAAGAGAACTTACTGGAGATGGAAATACTCAACATCATCACCCGGATATGATCACACAGGTAACCAGCACATGTAACATTTATGGAGCACCATACTGAAGACATATGTACTTCATAGTACACAATTTGTATATCAACAGGAGGACAGGGAGGAGGAGGGAGGAAGAAAAAGAAAATGCAAACATTAAAAATATAGAACAAGATAATGGAAAAAAAAGGATGATCAGGTGGGGGAAGTGGGATGAAAGTATAGGAATGCTCAGCAAATAGACAAAACTGTAGATTAAAAATAGCCTAAATTCACTCACTCATCCATTCCTTCCTTCCTTCATTTTTACTCTGGACTCCTATTTCCCAGATGGAACAGGTTTAAAAAAACAACAACAAAAACTTTTTCCTTCTCCTAACCATTGTTTCTGAGGCTAAATTGTAATTGCTGCAGCCAGATCATATTTTTTGCACTACTGCAGGGAGGTAACCTTTTATTAATTGAATTTCTAATGGCAATTCATCAAAGCAAGCGATCACCGTTATTTAATGCATGATCCATATTCATGGCATGTTCTGTTAGGTAAATAATAGTGGCTCTGGGAAAGTGCTTCTGTGAGGTCCTTTTCCTTCTCAAATGGCTTTCTTTTTTCCTTAGTACAGACAAAACGGTTGTAATTTCAGAAGAACAAACCCCACCTGTGGAGGAGTCATTGGTTACAGGCAGGACAAGAAGAATTACAAACCCACAGAATCAGTGAGAATGAATGGCTTTGCCAGTTCCCTTTCTCTCTACAGATTGACAGTGAATATGTGAATAACGTTTGCTAAATCTGGACTTTGAAAACATGACAGCAAGCTGTTTGTGCCAATAATTTTTCATGGCATATGCCACCCCTCCCCGCACCACACACAGTTTTAATAAGATGGCACATGGACTATTGAGAAATGTTAAAACCCTGCAGAGAAAAGAGCTTTATCTTGTGACCAAATTCTGCCCAGCAATGTTTATGACAGCTGAAGAATTTATCTTAAATTCCCTCTGCTAGCTGCAAAGCACATGGCCCTTTGTCTCTGAGCAGCCTGTAAGAACCAAACTAAGATGTCACATACATAATATAACAGATAAATGGCCCAATTTCCATGTCCACATGATGAATGGAATGCAAGTTCAGCACACACATATTTGCACATTAATTGGCCCTGCATGGTTCCATTTTGTTCCTAAGTTGCTACTGTATGTCTCGTGGACTCCTTCCCCTTCAGAATCATTAAGCTTGTTTTATCGCACAAATGCATACACATTTCCCCCCCTACTTATCGTCACGCAGCTTGCCCTGCTGAGAGAGAACCAAGTAACCTAGGCATAGCCATTGGATTGCAAATGCCTACATCTGAGTTCTCTCCACCACCAACTGCACATTAACACAAAGATCTGAGACCCAGCCCCACAGGTGGTTATGCTGACAGCCAAACAAAGGAGGTTGCAGGCGAGGATGTTTGAAAAAAATCATTTCTTTTCAGTTAGCAGTTGGTTTCTTGCCTCACCTTAATGATTTCCTGTTGATAGTTTAATGGCAATATAAACCCAGTGGAGGGCCTCAATTTTGATAAATTGGCCTGCTCCTATTTCATGGCAAAGGAATCAGACTGAGATTGATTGATATTATAGTTTTGCCATCCCAAATAATTGCAATGGCAAACAGTGCAGGTGGTAAAGCCCAGGGGCCTTCAGGAAATGTAGGTAGAATCTCCCTCCCACTAATCCCTTTTTCCTTCCAGAAGGAAACTTTATTCTGGGCCAATGAATCATTTATTTTCCCTGCCTCAACCCTGAGCCTCAGGTCTTCAGAGCCCTCTAAGCACTCTGACCCACACGGAGAGAAACCAGTGATTTTGGAAAGGGACTGAGTTTCTTTGGCTGGGGGCAAAAGACCAGTCCTGGCCATTTCAGGTCACTGGAGAAGCCAGAATATTTTATAAAGAAAAGTTGAGCTATTGCATGAGGAGGGTTACAGTGGAAAGAACATGAGCTTTGGAGTCTAATAGATGGCATATGAATCATGAGTCCACAGTGATAAAATGATATGCCTGTGGGGGAAGTCACTTACCTGCTAAATAAGTCTCTCATCAGTAAACTGGGGATAATGAAACCACCCCAAATGTTGGTTTGAACTTTAGAATTTAATAATATATATACAATGCCTAAGATAGTACCTGGCACAAAATAGATGTTCAGCAATAATTATTTTGTTTCCTCATACATCCCCTGTCTTTTATGTATCATGTAAAGCATGGCAGTATGTACATAGGCTCATTAGAAATTTATTTTGAGGGGCGCCTGGGTGGCTCAGTTGGTTAAGCGACTGCCTTCGGCTCAGGTCATGATCCTGGAGTCCCGGGATCGAGTCCCGCATCGGGCTCCCTGCTCGGCGGGGAGTCTGCTTCTCCCTCTCCTGTTCCCCTCTC
The DNA here is from genome assembly GCF_002201575.2 of Neomonachus schauinslandi. Lineage (NCBI taxonomy): Eukaryota > Metazoa > Chordata > Mammalia > Carnivora > Phocidae > Neomonachus > Neomonachus schauinslandi. Next base: position 141,950,363 of record NC_058407.1, read on the forward strand.
TTGTGCTCTCTCTCTCTCTCTCTCATTCTCTCTCTCAAATAAATAAATAAAATCTTTAAAAAAAAAAAGAAATTTATTTTGAGACCTGTAGCTTTGAAAACTTGCGTGAAGATTTTGCACCATAGCTGACCCAGATCCTAGCCAGGCTGGAATTTATTTACATGGCTTAATTCACATTGGAGTTAATGGTCCCCTTTTCGCTACCAAGGACAAGATCCACTTGAAGATTAGCAACACTTTCAAACTCTTGGCCTTGTCTGATTTTGCCCAATCACACTTTGATAGTCTTCCCTGTCCTTGAAACCAGCTTAAAAGAATAGTTTAAAAAGTGCCTGGCCTTAATCCAAGAGCCCAGAATTCTCAGAGATATGGCTGATATGTTTTTAATTTGATGACAATTTAAGTGACAGCTGTTGTATCCTAGGCACAGCTCTAGGTCCTGGGAAACATATAGAACTTTGATGTGAAATCAGATCTGCAGAGAACATATGGTCCAGTGTCGGGTTGGGGGGTTATATCATAAATGCTATGGTATCCATTGTTTTATGAGCACCAGGGTATTCATAAGAGTGAAGCTCTCTCCATAAGCTGTAGTCCATATTTGGGAAGTTTTGAATTTGAGTTCAAATGTAAGTGAGCCTAGATAGGAGTGGCGTACCCGTGGAGGCTTCCCAGGGGAGTAATATAAAGACTGGAGCCTTGAAAAGTAAGTTAGGTCATCATCCAGTAAAAAAAAAAAAGAGAACATGAGCAAAAGTACAGATAGGAAAGAGTTTACATGTTCAAGGAATAAGCATTAAAAGGGGGTATGGGAGCAGTAAAGGAGAGTGGAAGTGATTGTAGTGAACGTAGAGAAACCAAGGCTAAGTATCCTCATGCAAGGCAAAGAGGGAGAGGTTAAAAGAAAGAGGCGAGGGTAGTGAATGATTCACTGGGGTCAAGGAGAATGAGCATTGGTTTGATGACACTGGACTTGGCAAGTATACAATCATTAATGTTCTCAGCAGCAGCCTTCCCAATGTAGGTGGTGGAAGCACAAGTTAGATTTGGTGGCTTATGGAGTCAATGGAAAGAGAAGACCCATAAGCACAGTATAGACCAGTCTGTCTAGGGCCAAATGGTTGAGCCCAGCGAATGATGGTCTCTGACTTGAAGGAATTTTGAAGATGACAGAGGCTTGGGTATGTTGTAGGCCTGGAGGACAGGCCTCATAGGGTACGAGGATAGAATCAGAGCACAGGTGGGGTTTACTCACTGAAGGTGACCAGAGTATCCCTGAGGGTACGTGCTCGGCTCACCATTGTGTCACCAGGGCTCACTACCTGTACCAGAGAACAGTGGCATTAATTGGACTGAGAAAGGGCATTTTTCCTCCGTGACATTGAGAAACCAAGGATGGAGAGTAAGTGTGGATAAATTTGAAGGAGAAGGAAGAGAAATTGAAAGAGGTTATGCCTGGCAGCTTTCATTTTCTTAGTGAATAGCAGAGGGAAATTTACGTGCTGAGAATAGGGGAGCGGAGGTAGCATTGGGGGTTAAAGAGGAAAATAAGCAGAAGGAGGGAATGCACTGGTGAGAGGCTGATTGCTCAAGGAGATGCCTCTAGCAAACCAACATGTGTAAGCGCCAGAGCAGGAAAATGAGCAGGAGCCCGCCAGCAGCAGTACTGAACACTGTGGCTTCATTCACCATGTGTGTACTGGGTGCCACACACTGTGCTATCTTTTTTTTTTTTTTTTCTGTAATAATTGCCAGTTTTATTCCTCTGGCTAAGAGATCCAGAGGTAACTTGAGGTTTATATTTTTTTAATAGTTCTTCCATCAAGAGTTGAGGTGCCCCCATTGCCCTTAGAAGCTGGTTGCAAATTATTTAACTCTTACTTATAAAACTTCAATTCTTTGTGTGTGTGTGACATCACACTGTGCTATCTTGATGACAATCTTTAAAATGTGTGTCACTGTCCATGTTCTACAGAGAAGGACACCGACACCCTGAGCGGTGGTGGAGGCTCACCAAACTTATCCGAGAATTAAATAGCACGGCCAGTGTTTGAATCAGTCTGTCTGACTACAACTCTGGGGCTCCTTCCACTGTGAACATTACCACTGTGAGGATGGGGTGTGGAGTTCAAACCCCAGCTCCGTTATTTCTTATCTCTCGTCCCTGCTAGCGGCGAAACTCAGCAAAATTACTTAACCTTTGTGTGTCTCATTTGTCTCCTCCATAGAATGAAGATAATTAAAAAATGAACCTTATAGCTTTTTCGTGAAGGTGAAAAGGCATGATATAAGGCATGGAAGGCAATTAGCATATTATTTAGTGCATAAATAGCTCATAATATATGTCAGTCATTATAGTTGTTTTTATTAGTATTGTTGGGAATTCATTCTAAGCCACAATAGGAAATAGCAGAGAAGCCAGCTAGAACCAGTCTGTATCCTCTAAACCAAGTGGAAGCATCAATCCCAATGTCTTCCAAAAACACCTTACTTACTCCATGGACATTAACTAATGGTCCCTGAAAAAGGTGAGCAATAAAAAAAATTCTCTTTTCATTGCTTCTATCAGAGAAGAAAATGGGTTTCTGTGAGTTTTTGAGCATGAGTTAGAAGGATCTCAGCATTTATACTTTGCAATGGGGGTAATGAGAAAAGTAACCAAAGGAAAAAAAAAGCTACCTTTTAGTTAGCATCTGACTGTATGCCAGGCATTCTACAAGTCATTTTATGTACCTTCTCTTATTAACTTAACCCCTATAAGAGCCCTAGGAAGTAAGTATGATAATTTTTCCTATTTTACAGATGAGCAAACTGAGGCTCAAAGTGGTTAATTAAATGAGTAACAGAGGTAGCAGGAGGGGAATCAGGAATCACATCCATGACTGTTAGACTCCAAAGCCAGCTGAGGTGATGAGGAAGGGAAGCCAGGAGGCACCTCCATCTCTCAGGGGCTAGGCCTGGGCCTTTCACCCCTTGAGAGAAAAATCTAGTCTCTCCTCTTCTGAATTTTCTCTTGCTCTAAGCTTCCCCAGCCGCAGCTCAACCAATCTAGTTGACTCTGTTTTAAGATTTTGTGAGTGCTCTGTGATCATAAAACCCATTCCCACACCATGAATTATTTCCTATAGTTTTGACACCATTTATTTCCATAGCATTATACATTCCAGCCTTCTGACTGTTTAAGATCAAAAGATGTGCTCTGGGCTCACATTTCACTCTCCCTCTCAGATGTGATCCACCAAATTGGAGTGAACAGTGGAGGCTCCAGCCTGCCATAGTCTGTAATGTTGCATAATTCCAAGGGCTCAGCATGTTTTATCAATGGTGAAGGAGAAATGGACTCACACACGGTGGGAGGGCTTCTGCGGGGGAATAGGGAGAAAGCTTGGAAATGGCAGCTGAAGGGCAGCATTGGGATGTTCAGAAGCACTCCAGGGGGTGGGGAGTTCAACTGGTTGAACTTGATTGAAACCAAGGCCAAGGGCAAAAGTTAATGAAGGGTCAGTGGAGAAGGAGGAGGTCCACGTAGGCAACTGTGGGATTCTCCCCTGAGTAAATCAGGGAAATAATCCTTCTAGCAAGGGGCAAGGAGGAAGGGCTGTGGTTGTATCCAGGTGGGGCTCGTGTCTGGAACTGAGCAGACTACGTATGCATTAGCAAATGGAGCTCTTTGGGATCTATGCGCTGATTCAACAAGCTTAAAGAGCATCTACTATTTTGTAGTTATTCCTTTAGACCCTGTCACTTAGAATGAATCAGGCATATTCCTGCTCTCAAGGAGCCTATAATCTAGTAAAATATATGGATGGGTGAAGAGATGTTTTTAGCAAAGTTCTAAAGTAGAGCAGGGCTCAAGGGAGAGAGTGAACACCTAGAGGGGATGATCAAGTCTTCTGGGAATCTCGAGAGACTTCCAGAGGACGTGAGGCTTCCTTTTCCACTCACCCGTGTGCCCTAGCTCTAAAATCAGTAAGAGGTCTTGAAAACCATATACCTGGATACCACACTCCACGGCATATTTCAATAATTGGGAACAAATCTGACAAGCAGCAAAGAGACTGCTTTGGGTTGACTATGTATGTGAATCAGGGATGAGAGAGGAGAGGAGAATTGGAAAATTAGTTGGACATGTGGATCGGCATGTAATAATGGGGTGTTGAAAGTGACTCCTCATGATGGTGATGATGGTGGTGGTGGTCATGAGAGTAACCAACATGTGTTGAGTGCCCACAGTATGTTGGGCATAGTGCTAACCATTTTACATGGATTACCTTGTTTGTTCCTTCCAAGAAACTTGGGCAGGTGAGTATTAATATAACCTTCATTTACTGGGTGAGAAAACCAAGGCTCAGAAGAGTTGATGGGATCCATCCAAGGCCATTTGGCTAGTAGGCAGAATTAGTATTTGCTTCTAAGCAATTTGCCTTCTGAACCAGCAGCCCAGCTAAGATGGGGGAAGCAGGCTTGAAAACCCCCTTAGGTTAAAGTCTGCATTGCTCAGCACAAACATCTCATGACAAATGATGCTCACACACTTTGGAGAAACTTCGCGACTGTGCCTGATTCTCAGCACTAATGTAGCTTGACTTGGGGCTGATATCCCACTTATCTCACCAGAATGACAATTGGGGAGGAGGGGAGGAAAGAGTTATTGCTATTCCGGTTTCCTTTATTGAGCTATGAATAAATGATGATAGCTGTGAAATAGTGTGGTGTTTAGATCATTTCTGGTAAATTAAAAAAAAATAAAAATTGAATAAAGTGGTAATCCATGCAGCCATTTAAATAAGAGGAGTGGAACAAAATAGTAAACTCTTTTAGTGTCTTTCTGGCCTTGTCATTCTAATGTAATTAGTTTGCAAAAATATTAATTAATACTCAAACAGCTGACATGTTTTACATGTTGATTTGAAATGTGTTAATTATGTTTTATACTTTGCTCTATTACTGTCCTCAGCAGCAGCATAGGTGGGAAGTCTGGTCCTATGGCCCCCTCCTCCTTATAGGCTGGCAATCATGTAGATATTGAGAGCTCTTTTCTTTTTTTTTTTAAAGATTTTATTTTTATTTATTTATTTGACAGAGAGAGACACAGCGAGAGAGGGAACACAAGCAGGGGGAGTGGGAGAGGGAGAAGCAGGCTCCCCGCTGAGCAGGGAGCCCGATGCGGGGCTCGATCCCAGGACCCTGGGATCATGACCTGAGCCGAAGGCAGACGCTTAACGACTGAGCCACCCAGGCGCCCCGAGAGCTCTTTTCAATGCTCAGAGCTACTCTTACCTTTGGAGAGAAGGAGAGAGAATATTTTCTAGAAATAGAACGTTAGTGTTTTCAACTAATGTGGTTGCTGACTGTAAACACAGTATCTCAAGAAGGCTTCTTGAGTTCCAGTAAGCAGATGCTGTGCTGGATCAGCAGGGTTTTCTGATAGTAAGTTGAAGCTGGAAAGAGTGACTGCTGAGCATCTTTCCTTGGATTGCATTCAGTCTTCAGACTAGATTCTGCTCAGATCTTGCAAATGGATTACATACTCCAGTCTTAGAAGAAGGTGGATTCTAGGTGTGTCTTATGGCAGATCTAGCCATTGCCATGATTAGGGGATGTCGTCCATTGCTCTGTGGTTTTCTTAGTTAAATATCAGTCAGGAGAGGTTAGGCTAGGCTGAAGTAACAAGTGAAGTGGGTAAGTTTCAATGACTTACCCAACAGAGGTTTCTCTTTCACCCATGCTGCACATGCAGTGATCGTTGGGTGACTCTCCATGGAGTGATCAAACAGTACAAGCTGCTTCTACCTATGGCTGCTTCGTGTCAACACACACCTTGGCCATCAATATGGCAGGGAGCAAAAGAGAACAGAGTCTCTCTTGTGTTTTTCGTTGTCTCAGCACAGAAATTATATACATCACTTCCACCCATGGTCTACCAGCTAAAACTCATTCCATGGCACCCACTGCAAGGGGCCTGGGAAATGTGAGGAGCAAGTACATATTCTGTGAGAATTAAATACCTGCCACAATGTGATAATGATGATGATAAACATCTCTATTGTCATCCCAACCATTGTGCTTCATCAGGCCCTACACTGTGGCTACCTGCCAGGCACCTGTTTTGTGTTTGGCAGTTTCTCTCAATTCCCTGTCCTTCTTTCCATCATGAAGAAGAAGGGGAGGCTCGGAGGGGTGACACTTACACATTTACAGTCACATAGTCAGTAAGGGTCCGGCCGGGATTGAACTCACAATCTGACAGCAGAGCCTCCAATGGTCTCTGGCCCCCAAAGTTTTTGGCAACTGTCCCTGTGTAGCATTCTAGGAGGAGGAACTGGGAGCAGCACTCAGGACACCTGTGAGGAGTCAGGATGAGGGTCTGTTAAGTTCCTAAGGCATGAGATGATTGCTGGCCCAAGTTTGTGCAGAACCTATCACTTCCAGCCTGTAGATTCACATTCCTTATCACATTTGACACTTATGATAACCCTATGGAGCATTTGCAAAGAATGTGATTAGCTCCTTTTTATAGACACAGTGACAGAGGGCCCAGGAGGACACTTGCCAGAAGACACCTGGGTAAACAGGTCTCTGGAGTCCTGAATTTGCCTCTGTGTGTATAGGACTGAGGGTCCTCAAGACCCTAGACCAGAGACCTGTTCTGTTTTGGCATTTGGGGAGAACTGTGGGCCTCTCTGCAGATTAAAGTCTTAAAATACTTAATATAAAATACTTACGATCACAAAGGAAAGCATTTATTTTGAAATGCATTTACTAAAATAATGGGATCTAGTAAAATTGTTTACTTTATAACACATTAAATAGCAAGCAAGCCTAGTAATTACTATAATTTGGAAATAGCAATAAGCATTATGATGTTTTGAGATATCTGTGACTATTATAATGTAAAGTGACTAAAAAAATCTGTTATTTCTCTTGGCGACAAAGTCACAGGTACTGGTATTACTACTGTGATTTGTTGCTTGCATTCAAAATTAAAGGGAATGCTAGATTACAGTGGGATGCTGGTGGAAATTTAGTTTTATTTTTCCGATCCAAGTTCATAGACCCACTGGGGTCCATCTAGAGGACCCCCTTACAGGTCTTAAAAGCTTAAGAAACTTGTTCATCCTTGGCTCTAGAGTAGGATGGCCCAAAGCCATATTATGGAAACGGTAAAGTTTGTGGTACATCCATCCACTTATTCTCTCCCACCTTTGTCATTGTCATCCATGCCCAGTGCCTGGTCTTGACCCTCAGATCCTTCTTTCCCTCCAGAGCACATGTGGCATTTAATAGGACTGGAGTTTATTAAAGGCTTATATTTTTTTCGATACTGGGCACTATGGTAAGACTTCATGCCTATTATTTTACTTAATTCTGGTATTGTTACACATATTTTACAGAAAGTAATAATGATGGTTAACATTTATGAATACTACTATATACCAGGCAGTCTTCTTAGCACACTTTATATACTAAAATAACAACAATTACTATAATAGCAGTTGTAGCAGATTAGACTTACATAGCACTCCCTAGATGCTAGGCTTATTTTATTCTAAGCATTTTATACATTTAGCTTAAATTATTCCCCACCACATTCCTATCAGGTGAGTGTTAGTTGTTCCCCTTTTACAGAATGGGAACTAGGGGCATAGAGGTTTAAAAACTTGCCCAAAGTCACATAACTAACGAGGTGAAGCCTTAAATCTAGACGTTCCAATTTCAGAGTCTGTGAGGTTAGCTAACAAGTTCCACTGTCTTGCTTTTAACTTCATTAAATGCTCCTCAGAACAATTCTAGAGGTGAATGTTATGTTTGCCCCATTTCATAGATTAGGCAGTTGAGGAATAGAGAAGTTAAGAAACTTACCTCAGAGTCAGTTTCATTCAGCTCAAAGATAGAACAAGAGAGATTGCGGGTGACAGGCCAGGGAACCTTTATGGGCTATGCTTAGAAAAGTCATACATTACTTCTGCCCACCTTCCATTGGTCAGAACTCAGTCACATGGTCCCACTGAACTGCAAAGGAGGCTGGCAAATGTAGTCTAGCTGTGAACCTACAGGGCAGGGTGGGGTGGGGGACAGGTGGAGAAATGGGTTTTGGTGAATATGGAGCTGTCTCTACCATAGGCACTAAGCAGAGCTCTGTAAACTCATACCTCATGGGGAGAATCCATCCATACCAGAAGCAGGATTGGGGTGATGCATCTGGGGTCGCTAACCCATGCCTGATCCACAGTCCCTTGTGGTGGCTGGACTCAAACTTTAGCTTGCCTTCTCTGGGGCACCAAGTGCCAGTACTGTTCTGAAGGGTGGCTTGTAGGCTGAATTTGACACGAATGCATTACTGCAAATTAGAGAACGTGAAAAATCTCATGCTATGGGGATTTGGTCCCTGGGTCTATTTTTAAAAGCCATGAAGTGTCTGCAAATGAAGTATTGTCAAATAGAAAACAGATTAAAATGTATAATAGTTTATTACTATACATTTAAATGAATATTTAAAATGTTGTCTTTTTTTTTTTTTTTTTAAAGAAAATGGTTGTTGGCTTTCCCCCCCTTTAGTTTGGTTTGTATTTTTAATTTGAATGAATCAGCCCCTGCCTAAGTATCTTCTGCTCACAGCCTCCCCATGTGGCCAGTTTACCGTCACATGATTAGGCCCCCAGGGCAGGTGAGAGAATTGGATGTTTCAGTCTTGTATCCTTTGGTACCATGTGCTGTATTCCCTCTATTCTCAGATATCTTGGGTTATAAATCATAGCCTCACTTTAATGCGCTTTTCTTTGGAGGGAAGAGAAAAGACAGGGACAGAAACAACACAACACTGATTTAAAAACACTCTGATATTAGATGTTTACAAAACTATATGCATATTAAAATTGCAAAAATCTCCCCATACCCTAAAAGAGAATGCAAACCAATAAAACAAAACAAAAACACAGTTCTGTCCCTGATGATTCTTTTCTTCAAACTCTCCAAGTATGAAACAAATCTACTTGACGACTACCCTTCTGTTAGCATTCCCTCTTACTGCACAGGTAGACAGACTGCCTCGGAGGAACAGAGAGTCCCAGATGGGGTAACAAGCACCCGTGGTCCCAGTGTGGGACTCTACTAATTGCGAGTGAGGGATTTGACCACGCGTGTCCCTCTGCTTCTGGAATCTGAAGCCTGTTTGTTTGAAGCTAAGAGCTTGCCGGGTAGCTCTGATAAGCATGGTATTTTTGGCCGTGTACCCTGTTTCTTTCTTGTTCTGAGTAGCACACCAGTCACATGAAGGAACTGGGTGAGAAAATCACTTTGATTAGTGACTTTCCTGTGGACGTATTTCTTTTCTTTCATATTTCACATTCTGAATATTTTATGAAAATGTTTCCCTTTGAGTGAGCTAATGCTGTGGTTTAAATACTACTCCTGGAAGGTAGGAACCTATTTCTCCCTTGAGGGACAACACATAATCTTACTGATGGGAAGAAATGAGCATAGACATGAAAAGCCATTGCATTAAGCACTTGAACTCTGGGATCTGATTAACTTGGATGTGGTTTACAGTTCTCTTATGGCTTGCTGCATAACCTAACATTTCAACTTCTCATCTTCAAGACAGGGACAATCATTGTCACTACCTAATAACGTCAGGTAAGGATTAAATGAGATAAGGCAATTACAGCAGGGGGTACAGTGCCTGGCACATAGCAGTTGTCAGTAAGTAGTACCTCAATTTTACATTTAAGTAGCATCCCAGATGACTCCAGAGATTGCCTACAGATCACTTTCACCGCCTCCCACTCTGCCATTGAATACTATCCACTGAAAGCTTTCACTGTAACCTTGGGTGAGCGAGATGGATGATTGCAAGATGATAGTGGGTGTTTTTGAATTTGGCTTCCCAGACTAATTTGGACTTTTAGAGTTTTGCTTAGTGCCTGTGGTAGAGACAGCTCCAAGTGCACCAAAATCCATTCCTTTTTCTTACAGCTGGGCTATATTTGCCAGCTTCCCTTGCAGTTCAGTGGGACCATGTGACTGAGTTCTGACCAATGGAAGATGGGCAGAAGTGATGTCTAACTTTTCCAAGCATAGCCCATAAAAGTTCTTTGGACTGTCACCTGCCATCTCCCTTGTTCAATCTTTGAGCTGAATGAAGCCAACTCTGAGGCAAATTTCTTAACCTCTCTGTGTCTCAGTTGCTTAATCTATAGATTTGAGTACTCATGATCAGAGGAGCAAACAGTTATGAAAGACCTTGGTGGATGATGGGTGAGGTCTAGAAGGTGAGCTCTCTGAGGGGACTTTGGTACCAGAGAGGCAAAATACAGCATCATTATGGGGAGAAAGCCTGTCTCCCATTTCACCATGCTCTGGTGCTCCTGGAGTCCCCTTAGCCTCTCCCATAAATATCTGGTGTTCTGTTGGGGGAGCTAATTTCTTACTTGGGCCCAGAGGTGGGAGAACTTAGAACCATTGCCTTGAGAGCCTGCATACAATGAAGCCTTATTTTGTAAGTCTTGTCACTGAGGCAAGCTGTTCTTTGGACCCTTTGTGGATGAGCATTTTTCAAATGGAGAAGCTTCCAGACCTCTTAAACTTTCCCACCTCTTCTAAGGCAGGGGTGGTTGTCACTGTTTACCAGGCTGATGCAAGTCTTCTGCCAGGTTCCTGTCTACCACCTTGGTGATCTGCCACCATAAAGAGATTTCATACGTCATTAAGAGAGATGTCATATGCATCAACATAATGCTATGTTCTTACCCAGAATGTCACATTAGATTCCTGGAGGCTTTTTTAAAACTTCCAATACAACCCTTAAATCATCCAATCTGCCATCTGATGCCCCAAAAGGAAGCTGCTAGTAAAATAGCAACTTGCAAAATTAAGAAAAGCATCACACAAAATGTTAGCTAAAAATGTGAACTTTGCAACCTGTGCTTAGGGAATGGAGTCAGAGATGAGCAGATAGGTACACACAGATGTCCTGCTTTTGCAGAAGCTCTTTTCTCTCCCCAAATTGACAGAGTGATTGGGATGTAACTAATGTCCCCCAAAGTCCTGGCTTGATTTGGGTTCTCTATATTCCCTTTCAGAATTTTCCCTGTGCTAATGTTTCCCAAAGAAATTTGTTTTGAAGCCAAAGTAAAGAAATAAATTATACTTACTCATGGAGTTTGGAGGCAGGAAGTGATTTTCTTACTTATGCAGTCATTGACAAACATTTACTGGGCATCTGCTTGGTACCAGATGCTCTGATGTGTCCTGGGTCTTCTGCTATGAACCGTGATTCTGGCTCTCAAGTCAGTTGCTGGGGATGAGACTTAAATAGTCCTTGAGGAAAGTGCTCCAATGCACATGTGAACAGTACCTGCTGGGAGTCCACCAGCAGAGGGAGTGACCCTACATTTCTGCTCCAACATGTGTGACTTTTTTCCTACACCAAGCAATTCTCTGACACCAACTGGGTGTCTTAAAATTCTGCTCAATTCTGACACTAGCTACCTGGAGATTATGCCAGAACCAGTTTAGGATTCGGTCCTGCAAGACTGCCCTCATTCAGATGCTAACCGCAAGTCCAAGTTGTCACCAGTGCTTCTGACCAACTGGCTATAGATCAGAGGTTCCAATGACACCTCCTTTGGGTTCGATTAATTTGCTGGAGTGGCTCAGAGAACTCAGGGAAATACTTTGCTTACTAAACTCAAGAACAGCCAGCTAGAAGATAGGCATAGAGAAAGGTATGTGGGAAGGAGGTGTGGAGTTTTTAAGCCCTCTCTGAGTTAACCACTCTCCCCATATCTCCATGAGTTCACCAATCAGAGGCTCTCCAGACCTTGTCCTTGGGGATTTGTATGGAAGCTTCATTACATAGTCACGATTGACTAAATCGTTGACAATTGGTGATTGAATTCAATCTCTAGCCCCTCTCCTCCCAGGAGGTCTGGGGTAGGATTCCAAGTTCCAATCTTTTTTTTTTTTTTTTATTCTTATGTTAATCCCCATACATTACATCATTAGTTTTAGATAAAGTGTTCCATGATTCATTGTTTGTGCATAACACCCAGTGCTTCATGCAGAATGTGCCCTCCTCAATACCCACCACCAGGCTAACCCATCCTCCCACCCCCCTCCCCTCTAGAACTCTGTTTGTTTTTCAGAGTCCATTGTCTCTCATGGTTCGTCTACCCCTCCGATTTCCCCCGCTTCATTCTTCCCCTCCCGCTACCTTCTTCTTCTTCTTTTTTTTTTTTCTTAACATATATTGCATTATTTGTTTCAGAGGTACAGATCTGAGATTCAACAGTCTTGCACAATTCACAGCGCTTACCAGAGCACATACCCTCCCCAGTGTCTATCACCCAGTCACCCCATCCTTCCCACCCCACCCCCCACTCCAGCAACCCTCAGTTTGTTTCCTGAGATTAAGAATTCCTCATATCAGTGAGATCATATGATACATGTCTTTCTCTGTTTGACTTATTTCACTCAACATAATACCCTCCAGTTGCATCCACGTCGTTGCAAATGGCAAGATCTCATTCCTTTTGATGGCTGCATAATATTCCATTGTATATATATACCACATCTTCTTTATCCATTCATCTGTTGATGGACATCTTGGCTCTTTCCACAGTTTGGCTATTGTGGACATTGCTGCTATAAACATCGGGGTGTATGTACCCCTTCGGATCCCTACTTTTGTATCTTTGGGGTAAATACCCAGTAGTGCAATTGCTGGATCATACGGTAGCTCTATTTTCAACTTTTTGAGGAACCTCCATACAGTTTTCCAGAGTGGCTGCACCAGCTTGCATTCCCACCAACAGTGTAGGAGGGTTCCCCTTTCTCCGCATCCCCGCCAACATCTGTCATTTCCTGACTTGTTAATTTTAGCCATTCTGACTGGTGTGAGGTGGTATCTCCTTGAGGTTTTGATTTGGATTTCCCTGATGCCGAGCGATATTGAGCACTTTTTCATGTATCTGTTGGCCATTTGGATGTCTTCTTTGGAAAAATGTCTGTTCATGTCTTCTGCCCATTTCTTGATGGGATTCTTTGTTCTTTGGGTGTTGAGTTTGATGAGTTCTTTATAGATTTTGGATACTAGCCCTTTATCTGATATGTCATTTGCAAATATCTTCTCCCATTCTGTCGGTGGTCTTTTGGTTTTGTTGACTGTTTCCTTTGCTTTGCAAAAGCTTTTTATCTTGATGAAGTCCCAATAGTTCATTTTTGCCCTTGCTTCCCTTGCCTTTGGCGATGTTTCTAGGAAGAAGTTGCTTCGGCTGAGGTCAAAGAGGTTGCTCCCTGTGTTCTCCTTTAGGATTTTGATGGACTCCTGTCTCACATTGAGGTCTTTCAACCATTTGGAGTCTATTTTTGTGTGTGGTGTAAGGAAATGGTCCAGTTTCATTCTTCTGCATGTGGCTATCCAATTTTCCCAACACCATTTGTTGAAGAGACTGTCTTTGTTCCATTGGACATTCTTTCCTGCTTTGTCAAAGATGAGTTGACCATAGAGTTGAGGGTCCATTTCTGGGCTCTCTATTCTGTTCCATTGATCTATGTGTCTGTTTTTGTGCCAGTACCATGCTGTCTTGATGATGACAGGTTTGTAATAGACCTGGAAGTCCGGAATTGTGATGCTGCCGGCTTTGCTTTTCTTTTTCAACATTCCTCTGGCTATGCGGGGTCTTTTCTGGTTCCATACAAACTTTAGGATTATTTGTTCCATTTCTTTGAAAAAAGTGGATGGTATTTTGATGGGGATTGCATTGAATGTGTAGATTGCTCTAGGTAGCATTGACATCTTCACAATATTTGTTCTTCCAATCCATGAGCATGGAACGTTTTTCCATTTCTTTGTGTCTTCCTCAATTTCTTTCATGAGTATTTTATAGTTTTCTGAGTACAGATCCTTTGTCTCTTTGGTTAGATTTATTCCTAGGTATCTTATGGTTTTGGGTGCAATTGTAAATGGGATCGACTCCTTAATTTCTCTTTCTTCTGTCTTGTTGTTGGTGTATAGGAAGGCCACTGACTTCTGTGCATTGATTTTATATCCTGCCACTTTACTGAATTCCTGTATGAGTTCTAGCAGTTTTGGGGTGGAGTCTTTTGGGTTTTCCACATAAAGTATCCTATCATCTGCAAAGAGTGAGAGTTTGACTTCTTCCTTGCCAATTTGGATGCCTTTGATTTCTTTTTGTTGTCTGATTGCTGTGGCTAGGACTTCCAATACTATGTTGAATAGCAGTGGTGATAGTGGACATCCCTGCCGCGTTCCTGACCTTAGGGGGAAAGCTCTCAGTTTTTCCCCATTGAGAATGATATTCGCTGTAGGTTTTTCATAGATGGCTTTTATGATATTGAGGTATGTACCCTCTATGCCTATACTCTGAAGAGTTTTGATCAAGAAAGGATGCTGTACTTTGTCAAATGCTTTTTCTGCATCTATTGAGAGGATCATATGATTCTTGTTCTTTCTTTTGTTAATGTATTGTATCACATTGATTGATTTGCGGATGTTGAACCAACCTTGCAGCCCAGGGATAAATCCCACTTGGTCATGGTGAATAATCCTTTTAATGTACTGTTGGATCCTATTGGCTAGTATTTTGGTGAGAATTTTTGCATCCATGTTCATCAGGGATATTGGTCTGTAATTCTCCTTTTTGATGGGGTCTTTGTCTGGTTTTGGGATCAAGGTAATGCTGGCCTCATAAAATGAGTTTGGAAGTTTTCCTTCCATTTCTATTTTTTGGAACAGTTTCAGAAGAATAGGTATTCATTCTTCTTGAAATGTTTGGTAGAATTCCCCTGGGAAGCCATCTGGCCCTGGGCTTTTGTTTTTTGGGAGATTTTTGATGACTGCTTCAATTTCCTTAGTGGTTATAGGTCTGTTCAGGTTTTCTATTTCATCCTGGTTCAGTTTTGGTAGTTGGTACATCTCTAGGAATGCATCCATTTCTTCCAGGTTATTTAATTTGCTGGCATAGAGTTGCTCATAATATGTTCTTATAATTGTTTGTATTTCTTTGGTGTTGGTTGTGATCTCTCCTCTTTCATTCATGATTTTGTTGATTTGGGTCATTTCTCTTCTCTTTTTGATAAGTCTGGCCAGGGGTTTATCAATCTTGTTAATTCTTTCAAAGAACCAGCTCCTAGTTTCGTTGATCTGTTCTACTGTTCTTTTAGTTGCTATTTCATTGATTTCTGCTCTGATCTTTATTATTTCTCTTCTCCTGCTGGGTTTAAGCTTTTTTTGCTGTTCCTTCTCCAGCTCCTTTAGGTGTAGGGTTAGGTTGTGTACTTGAGACCTTTCTTGCTTCTTGAGAAAGGCTTGTATTGCTATATACTTTCCTCTTAGGACTGCCTTTGCTGCATCCCAAAGATTTTGAATAGTTGTGTTTTCATTTTCATTGGTTTCCATGTATTTTTTTAATTCTTCTTTAATTTCCTGGTTGACCCATTCGTTCTTCAGTAGGATGCTCTTTAGCCTCCATGTATTTGAGTTCTTTCTGACTTTTGTCTTGTGATTGAGCTCTAGTTTCAAAGCATTGTGGTCTGAAAATAGGCAGGGAATGATTCCAGTCTTTTGGTACCGGTTGAGACCTGATTTATGACCTAGGATGTGATCTATTCTGGAGAATGTTCCATGGGCACTAGAGAAGAATGTGTATTCCGTTGCTTTGGGGTGGAATGTTCTGAATATGTCTGTAAAGTCCATTTGGTCCAGTGTGTCATTTAAAGTCTTTATTTCCTTGTTGATCTTTTGCTTAGACGATCTGTCCATTTCAGTGAGGGGGGTGTTAAAGTCCCCCACTATTATTGTATTGTTGTCGTCCAAGTTCCAATCTTAAAATCACATGGTTGGCTCCACTAGCAACCAGCTTCTACTCTTAGATGACCTAGGGGCTTTCCAAAAACCACCTCATTAACATAACAAAAGACACCTTGATTGCTCTCTACGCTTAGGAAATTCCAAGCATTTTAGGAGCTCTGTGCCAGGAATGCAGATGAAGACCAAATGTACATTTTTCTTACTATAAATCACAACATCACAGCCTGACTCAGCACCCTGGGTGCAATCAAGGGTCAGCTTCCTGAGTCCCAGACCAGAGCTCCCGGGTTCATGCCCCTAATCTTCCACTATCTCTGTTACCTTGGTTGAGTTAAATCTCTGCATCTGTCTTTCCTCATGTGTAAAATTGGGAGAATGGGTGTTTCAGAGTATCAAACAAATTAATACTCATAAAGGGCTGAGCCCCATGCCTGAAAGGGTAAGGTTTACAGAATATTGCTTATTGCCAGTCAGGAGAGGAGTTCTGTCAATAGAGCCAGAAATAATGTTTGGCTCATGTATGCTCCTAGAATTGTGGGGAGCTCCATTTTTCCATTAAAACAATACATATTTGGTCACCTCATGCAAATAAAAACTGTTAGATTGCTAACTGGAGGGTGATGCTTTATTCAAACCAATCTCCATCCCTCCCTTCCTTCCTAAAGACTGACTGATAATTCCTTTATTCCATGACTTCTCAACCTGTGCATTATAGATATTTGGGACCAGATAATTCTGTCGTGTGGTGGTGGGGTATCCTGCATATTGTAAAATGATTACCCGCATCTCTTGCCTCTACCCACTAAATGCCAGTAGTATTGCCTTCCCCTCAGTTTTGACAACCAAAAATATCTTCAGACGTTGCCAAAAACTTGCCTTAGATTGACAATTAGAGCCTTAAGAGGACTTAAGAAATGACCCATGAGAGCTTTTGTTCTGTAGAAGTCTCCCATATGAAACAGCTCAGTCACATCCTGGTGCCTGGCCCCACACACCGCAGCAACCACAGTTAGTACAACAACCAGAAATGATACAGTCCTTCTCCAGATGCCCTGTGGGCCATAACACTGCCTTGGGTGGATGTCTGCCTTGCATTCCTTCCCCATTTTGCAGAAGTGAAAACATAGGCCCAGAGAAAGGGGATCAGTCCACCCAGGGACCCAAACTATGTAATTGCATGGTTGTGCCAGAGTTCTGTTTGGTCCCAGTTCTTTGCCTTCCCCTCACTGCAGGCACTTTGCACACCTGCTATGTTACACAGTTGGAGGGGCATGTGGCCAGTGACAGGAGCTCAAATAAAATGATGGCATTAGGATTTCTGGTGTTCCGAAAGACAGAGCAAACATCCCCACCTCCCCCCCCCGCCACACACACACACACACATCCAAACTTCCACGAGACATGTAAGGTCTTACAAGACTGGACTCCTGGGCAACCTCATCTCAGGCCAGTCTCCACTCATTCCCCGGCTTCATTTATCCTCTCACACCCTCTCTTGTATCAAAAGTTCTTCCAGGGCACCTGGGTGGCTCAGTTGGTTAAGCGACTGCCTTCGGCTCAGGTCATGATCCTGGAGTCCCGGGATCAAGTCCCGCATCGGGCTCCCTGTTCAGCAGGGAGTCTGCTTCTCCCTCTGACGCTCTCCCCTCTCGTGCTCTCTCTATCTCATTCTCTCTCTCAAATAAATAAATAAAATCTTTAAAAAAAAAAAAGAAGTTCTTCCAGCCTCAGGGCCTTTGTATAGTTTTTTTCCTAGAATGACCCCTAACGGCCTTTCTATTTGTTTAGCTTCTCTCCTTATCTTTCCCCAGATGTCTTCCCTATTAGTCCATTCCAAAGGAAGTGCCTTCCATTATTTTATATATGAAGCTTTTAAGAAGTATGGCTTTTCACAGTTTACAACTATGTCACTCATTTATCTGCTCAAAAGCATGTTTTGTTCTCTGGCTGTTCCGTGCAAGTGTAAGCCCCATGGTTCATGTCATGTGTTCCTGCCTCCAACGTTTAGCCCATAGTTGGTAAACACTTAATAAATATTTGTTGAATTTAAAAATGAATTAATGGAAAACTGAATGAATGAATAAATGATTGCACTTACACAGCCTTGCCTAGAAACTGGGCGTGGTACAGAATTCTAACTTCAAGATGCTTCCTGGCCAAGAGGAGGTTCCTTTCACCTTCCCCTCTGGGCTGTGAATGTCTCTTTGCTGGGAGTGGTAACCGAGGCCCTGGATTGCTCAAGATTTGTTTGAATAATATATTAGTTGTTACACACTCTTCAGTAAAAAATGTCATAATGCATTCATTCATTCATTACAAAAATTTCTATTAAGTACCTGCTTTGTGCCAGACCCCATTCTGGGCACTGAGGAAACCGTACAGATTCCGAGCATGTCCTCAGAGAGGAGCAGGCACATAATGACAACTAGCTGAGAGCTAGCACAGAGCAGTGCCAGGTGCTGGGGAAGCAGATCCTAGGGGGATCTTGCCAGTTGGGTTAGGGAAAGCCTCTCAGAGGAATTTATGTTTAAACTGAATCCTGAGAGACCGGCAAGTGTTGGCCAAAGATAGAAGCAGCAGTCTGTGTTAAAGTGCTAACATGAATTTGAAAGAACTGAACCCATTTTACAGGGGCCAGGAAGCAGAGAGCCAGCATACAGCCCAGAGCAAGTACCTAGTGGAGAACAAAGACCCCAGAAATGGTGGCCAATGTGATACAGCTGCTCCTTTCCCTGTCCATCTTTTCAGAAGCTGCAAGGTGGCCTGGCACATGAAACAAAGGGCGTGTTGACTAGAGAGCCTAGGTGTCCCAGTTTTACCATGAAAAGACTGTGAACTATAGATCTTGAGCAAACTATGTAGTTCTTTTAGTCATAGGGAAGAGTGCAGGAGCTTGGAGTTGAGAGCTGGCCCCAGATCCCAGCTGTGAGCAAGCTGCTTTCCCTCCCTAAGCCTCTTTTCCTCACCTATACAGAAAAGAATAATGATACAATGAGCACTCATGATGTTTATTGTTTATCACACACTGGGCAAATCGTCCCTTCTGCATTAGCCCACTTTGTCCTCACCATCACACAGCACTCATTTTATAGCTGAGTAAACTGAGGTGCTGAGAGTTAGTGATCTTGCCTTGAGGTCCCAGAACTAATATTGGAGATGCTGGGGTTCACCCACATCTGTCTGCCTCAGGAACCTGAGCTGACAACCCTATACCATGCTGTCATTTACAATTATTGAGAAGATAAAGTAGAATAATTCATTCACCCAGCATTTTGCCTGGCACAAATTCAAGAAATAGGATTGGACAGATGTGAATTCTAATCCCATTTTTATCTCTTACTGGCTGTGTGACTCCTTCAGCTGCTACCTCTGTCTGGGCCTCAATTTTCCCACCTGCAAAACGGGAATGATCTGAAATTCTATATCACCTCTTAGGAACATTCAGTGAGGATGCAAACAAGTCCCTTAGTACAATGTCCTAGTAAGTACCCAACACAGGTCATCTCTAATTATTATTAGGTGTATAGTAGGTGCTATACTAATGTCAGACCTCCCACCTTCTCTTCCTGAGTTTCCCTCTTGGCACAAGGGGCTTCAGAAAGTACAAGGCCCCTCATCTCTCTCTTGCACGTGAGAGACCAGGGTGTCTTCAATATGAAGCAGTAACAGAAGCCAAGGGGATGAGAGGGATCCATCAGAACTGTTTTCTTCCAGCTGATTATGATGTGTGACCAGGTAGGGGGATGCCCTTGGTGTGGAGTTCTTTGTGTTCTTTCCCTAAAACAAGCGCCTTCCATGCCAAGCCATCTTTCCTGCACAACACTTTAATTTACATCTTTTAATAACTTGGGTTGCCATGGAAGCATTGGAATTCAGTTTTAAAATAGACAAACTAATTGTTTCAGTCAGTTTGGGTATTTGCTGTCAAGGAAACAGCCAGCTTTCCCCCATTGCTTAATTGGATGTATAAGGTGGCAAAATGGCAGAGGGGTTCTTCCCACCCCATGGCCAGGCAGAGGAGGCACCATGAGGCGTCCAAGGAAACTTACCCAAATCCTGGCTGTGCACCTAGGAAGGAGAGTGTCTGGACTAATGGAGGGGGCCAGTAGGGCAAAAGGGATGGAAAGAGTGAGGCATAGAAGAACCATAGTGGGACACAGCTCCTGAGGCAGAGCACAGGACTAGGACATTCTGACAGCCAGCCATGGTTCCTCTAGCCTTGAATGGAGGCTCAGGGGTCCTCCGTTCTGTTCTGAGGGATTCTAGCAACAAAACCAACACCAGCAAAATACATGGGCTGAGGGCTGGAACCCACTTCCTCACTGAGATTGATGAGGAGGCATGACTCTTTCATCCAATGACAGATTTTCACTTACCTTCTTTTCTGTGCCAGGTAGGTATGTGCTAGGCTCTGGGAGTCTAACTGATCCAGAGGGAAGATTAGATCATTCATTTATTTAATCATTCAACAAATATTTATTGCATTCTTGTTAAATATATTAGTGAACATGCTAGTTCTCTGTCTTTGTGGAGCTTATATTCTAGCATGGTAAACAGACAATGAATAAGAAGAATAATGGATTACGTGGGATGTTGAAAGCTAATATGTGGAATGTCAAAAGGAAAGGAAAAGTGGAACAGAGAACAGGGGATTAGGAGTGTAGAATTAATGATTTGTCTGGTTAGGCTTCCTTGAGAAAGTGAGGTCTGAGCAAAGACTTGATAGAGGTGAGACCATTAGCCAATGAAACCTTGGTGATTAAGTATGATTAGGAGTGATTAAAAATTCTCCCTCGGGCGCCTGGGTGGCTCAGTTAGTTAAGCTACTGCCTTCAGCTCAGGTCATGATCCTGGAGTCCCAGGATCGAGTCCCGCATTGGGCTCCCTGCTCGGCAGGGAGTCTGCTTCTCCCTCTGACCCTCCTCTCTCTCATGTGTGCTCTCTCTCACTCATTCTCTCTCTCTCAAATAAATAAATAAAATCTTAAAAAAAAAATTCTCCCTCTGTTACTGGAGCACATCTGAGCTGGAATTCCATTTTTCATTAATTATTCCCCCAAATGATGTCTGCCTATGACAGCACCTCTTTAAGCCTTAATCTCCCCATAATAAACATTAAGTGAGTTAATGTTTATTAAATGCCTGGCATATAGTAAGAGATAGGATGATGGTGTTAATGGTAATGATGATGATAAGGTTCATAAATCAATGAGGAATAAGAAGTAAGAGATAAGTAGAGAGGCATCGACCACTTGTTATGAGATATACTAAGTGATAGAATGTAGATCAAGATTTTGTGAAAGCTCCAAAGAGGGTCAAATCCACTCTATTAAAGACTTTCCAGAAGTCATTCCTATGCCAAAATCTACAGGAAAACGGGGGCTATACAGGTGCAGTAGGGAGGAAATGGTGTTCCATTGTGGTGAAATAGCCTGTGCAAAGGCAACGTGGGAAGAGAGCATGGCCAAGTCAAAGACCATGAAGAGTCCATGGGATCTGGAGCTGA
Organism: Neomonachus schauinslandi; assembly: GCF_002201575.2. Lineage (NCBI taxonomy): Eukaryota > Metazoa > Chordata > Mammalia > Carnivora > Phocidae > Neomonachus > Neomonachus schauinslandi. Next base: position 141,971,700 of record NC_058407.1, read on the forward strand.
GTGTGTGAAGACCCAACTCTCATGAGATGAGGTTGCAGATGTCAACAGGTACCTGGAGGCCTTTATAAGATTTTATCCTGTAGCTGGGCTTCACACAGTTTTCCAGGAATGCTTTCCCGAGAATAAGAATGCTCTGGGAGAAATGGGGTATTGAGGTGCTTGAAGTTCTCAGTGGTCCCACCCAGTTGTGAAACCTCTTCCAAGTCTTCTGCATCCATATCAAATGTGTACATGCATTTGGTATCTGGTTCCATGTTATATCACATTTCTTTTAATATCAAATTAGTATTCTGAATTACTTACCATGGAGTTAAAGTAATGCTCCAGAAAAATGTCCAGATGACTTTGCACTCCTGTTTAGAAGTGTATTTTGCAAATGAATATGTGGAAGCTTTTGGATGCTTTTAGATCACCTAGAAACAGCCAGGTCTTTGTGTACAATGATTAGTTAGTTGCAAGATGGAGAATTAAAGAAGTAAGGAGTAACTTGAGACTGAAGGCTGGCCAACCCTTGGGTGGTATTTGTAGTCATCCAGATGGGACATGATGGTGGCCTGGATTGTGGTCATGGCAGTAGTGGTACAGTGGAGGGATATTCACTGGGGATATACATTTTAAAATATGCCACCAGATCTTAATACAATCACAGTGGTCCATTTTTCCAGGTGTCCCTATATGACACACTGATTTACTTCTAGACTTTTACTATACCTATTTAAAAATTTGAGGTAGACTGATAAAAGTAAAACATGGAAACAACTCAAAAACATTGTAAGAGTAAACATCTAAGATAGATCTTCTCTCCATCAGAGCACTGAATTTATCTCTGAGCTTCCTGGCAACAAAGGCAAAAAGAGAAACATATTGGGTCATATAATCTGTATTGCATGGTGAGATGGAAGACAAAGTTCATCTATAGGAGAGAACATTGCATAAGCACTGAACTCTGAGAAGGATCAGTCAGTTGCTTCCATACTTAAGGGTTATTTTATGATAGAAAAGCAATGCCTTCAACAAAAAGATTGTCTGCATCAACATTTCTTGTCCTCATCTGCTATAAATGCTGAGGTCATAGTGTTAAATCTTAACTCAGTTGAGGCAGTTTCATGGGGAAGATAACATAATATGGTCCAGGTGCTTGTCTTTCTAATTTAATACAAGACTAGAACTTAGAGAATCCTAAGAAATGGATGACTCATATGCCCATTAGATTATCTATCTCAGATATTAGATTTCTCAGATGAGCTTCTGGAAGGAGGAGCTGGATTTCAGTCAACTCATGGCTGGACTCTCTAGTGAATGCCAACTTCTGTGTCATTGAAGAAGAAAATGTATGTGGTTGAAATATCAGGGCCAAGGGAGTCTGCATTTCCATTCTGAAATGAGAACTTGGCAGCTTGATCTTTATTCTTGAACTGGAGAAGGAGCCAGTGTGGCCTGTTGTATAGAAAAAGGTGTTGGCATTGAGAAAATCTAGTCTGAACCCATTTCTGCCACTAACTTATTAAGTGACTAAGGTCAAGTTAGTTTACCTCTTGCAGACTCATTTATAACCTAGGGTAAATGTGGGCATCCATCTATAAAAGACTCACAGCTAATATCATCCTCAATGGGGAAAAACAGAGTTTTCCCCCTACAGTCAGGAAAAAGACAGGGATGTTCACTCTCATCATTACTCTTTAACATAGTACTGGAAGTCTTAGCCTCAGCAATCAGACAACAAAAAAAAAATAAAAGGCATCCAAATCAGCAAGGAAGGAGTCAAACTCACTATTTGCAGACAACATGATACTCTATGTAGAAAACCCAAAAGACTCCACCAAAAAATTGTTAGAGCTAATTCACAAATTCAGCAGAGTTGCAGGATTTTAAATCAATGTGCAGAAATCTCTTGTATTTCTATACACCAATAATGAAACATCAGAAAAAGAAATCAAGGAATTGATCCCATTTGCAGTTGCACCAAAAACAATAAGATACCTAGGAATAAACCTAAATAAAGAGGTAAAAGATCTGTACTCTGGAAACTATAGGACACTTATGAAAGAAATTGAAGAGGATACACAGAAACGGAAAAGCATTGTATGCTCCTGGATTGAAAGAACAAACATCGTTAAGATGTCTATACTACCCAAAGCAATATACACACTTAATGCAATCCCTATCAAAATAACACCAGCATTCCTCACAGAGCCAGAACAGACCATCCTAAAATACATATGGAACCACAAATGACCCTGAAGAGCCAAAGCAGTCCTGAAAAAACAAAACTGGAGGCATCACAATTCCAGATTTCATGCTATATGACAAAGCTATAGTCATCAAGACAGTAGGGTACTGGCACAAAAATAGACACTCAGATGAATGCAACAGAGTAGAGAACCCAGAATTGGACCCACGACTATATGGTCAACTAATCTTCGACAAAACAGGAAAGACTATCGAATGGAAAAAAGACCATCACTTCAACAAATGGTTTTGGGGAAACTGGACAGCAACATGCAAAATAATGAAACTCAACCACTTCCTTACACCATACACAAAAATAAATTCAAAATGGATGAAAGACCTCAATATAAGACAGGAAACCATCAAAATCCTAGAGGAGAACACGGGCAGAAACCTCTTTGACCTTGGCCGTAGCAACTTCTTATTAGACACATTGCCAGAGGCAAGGGAAACAAAAGCAAAAATGAACTATTGGGACTTCATCTAGATAAAAACCTTGTACATAGCGAAGGAAACAACAAAACTAAAAGGCAGCTTATGGAATGGGAGAAGATATTTGCAAACGACATGTCAGATAAAGGGTTAGTATCCAAAATCTGTAAAGAGCTTATCAAACTCAACACCCAAAAACAAATAATCCAGTTAAGAAATGGGTAGAAGACATGAATAGATACTTTTCCAAAGAAGACATCCAGACGGCTAACAGGCACATGAGAAGATGCTAGCATCACTCATCATCAGGGAAATACAAATCAAAACCACAGTGAAATACCACCTTACACCTATCAGAATGGCTAAAATTAACAACGTAAGAAACAACAGGTGTTGGCAAGGATGCAGAGAAAGGGGAACCCTCTTGTACTGTCAGTGGGAATGCAAAGTGGTGCAGCCACTCTAGAGAATAGTATGGAGGTTCCTCAAAAAGTTAAAAATACAACTTCTATATGACCCAGTAATTGCAATACTAGGTATTTACCCAAAGGATACAAAAAATATAGATCTGAAGGGGTACCTGCACCCTGATATTTATAGCAGCATTATCAACAATAGTCTAACTATGGAAAGAGCCCAAATGTCCATCGACAGATGAATGGATAAAGAAGATGTGGAGCGTGTGTGTGTATATACATACATACATGCATACATACATACATACATACATACATACATACATACAATGGAATATTACTCAGCCATCAAAAAGAATGAAATCTTGTCATTTGCAATGACGTGGATGGAGCTAGAGTGTATTATGCTAAGTGAAATAAGTCAGTCAGAGAAAGACAAATACCATATGATCTCACTCGTGGAATTTAAGAATGAAAACAGATGAACATATGGGAAGGAGTGGGGGAGAAGGGGAGAGAAGGAAATAAACCAGAAGAGATTGTTTTTTTTCTTAAGGTTTTATTTATTTAGCTATTAGAGAGAGCGAGAAGAAGAGAGCGAGAGAGCCAGCATGAGAGGCAGAGGGACAGAGAGAGGCAGACTCCCACTGAGCAGAGAGTCTGATGCAGGGCTTGATCCCAGAACCCTGGGATCATGACCTGAGCCAAATGCAGACACTTAACCAACTCAGCCAGCCAGGCGCCCCCCGACCCCATAAGAGACTCTTAATGATAGAGAACAAACTGAGGGTTGATGGAGGGAGGCGGGTGGGGGATGGGATAGATGGGTGAAGGGTATTAAGTAGAACACTTTTTGTGATGAGCACTGGGTGTTGTATGTAAGTGATGAATCACTGAATTCTACTCCAGATAGCAATAGTGCACTGTATGTTAATTAAGTAAAATTTAAATTAAAAAAAATAAGAGGGTAGCCTGGGTGGCTCAGTCCTTAATCATCTGCCTTCAGCTCAGGTCATGCCCCGCTCAGTGGGAAGCCTGCTTCTCCCTCTCCCACGCCCCCTGCTTGTGTTCCCTCTCTCCATGTGTCTCTCTCTGTCAAATAAATAAAGAAAATCTTTTTTTTTTAAGATTTTCTTTATTTATTTGACAGAGACACATCGAGAGAGGGAACACAAGCAGGGGGCGTGGGAGAGGGAGAAGCAGGCTTCCCCTCGAGGAGGGAGCCCGATGTGGGACTCGATTCCAGGACCCTGGGATCATGACCTGAGCCGAAGGCAGACGCTTAACGACTGAGCCACCCAGGCGCCCTAAATAAATAAAATCTTAAAAAAAAATAAGATCCAGGGAAAAAATAAATGGAAAAAACAAAAAACAAAAATGTGGGCATCTTTATTTTTTTAAGATTTATTTATTTTCATTTTAGAGAGCAAGAGAGAGAGTGGGGGAGGGGAGAGAGAGAGAGGATCTCAAAGGAGACTCCCTGCTGAGCACAGAGGCCAATGTGGGGCTTGATCTCATGGCCCCAAGATCATGACCCAAGCCAAAATCAAGAGCCTGACATCCAACCCACTGAGCCACCCAGGTGCCCCCAAATGTGGGCATCTTATAGGGCTGTTGGGAGGATTAAATGATATAACAGGTGTCAGGTACCTAAAACAGCTTAGAACAAAGGCATTGAATACATTATAGATATTACTCTTATTTTAATTGTAAACTGAAGGCAATTTAGCTGTTTTGCTGAACCTTAAAGCAAACCTCAGAAGGTTACTAAAGCCCAAGATGCACATTTCTAAATCAAAAAGAATGCACAAACTAAGCATGCATTCCTGAGATTTCCTGGGAGGGGGGGCATGGAGGAAATGGGTAGCATCACACATGAAGTGTAAACCTCCTGTTTACAGGATTCTTGTTAGGAGATGTATGGGAGAGTACTTTGTGGAGAAGGGGAGTAAGAGGAGAATAAGGAAAATAAAAGACTAAGCAAGGATGGGGATTCCATCAGAATTGAGTCTAAAATTGATCCCGTGGAAAGCTCTGGAACATAAATTACACCACAGAATTGGTCCTATCTTCCCATCTTGAGGCAAGAGAGCCAAGCTTTTTGTACCCCTGGCCCTTGGCTGAGGTTTGCCTCCTGGAGTTGGGGGAGGGTAGGCTAGCCTTCCAGTGGAGGTGGCTTCCATTTGAGAAGGGGGATGGGTCAGTTATCATCAGCCAACACTCTCACATCTGGGGTCTGGTGCTCTGGCAGGTAAAGAGGGCCTGGGTGAGGCGCCAGCAACATCCACTACACCTCCTAAACATCACCTATTAATTCCTGATTTTCTCTCTTTTTCATCAGCTGCCAGAATCATTGTGCTTTCTCTCTGCACTCCTTTGCAACCTACCTTACTCCTTTTCTGTAGGTCAAACGTCTCTTCTTTCCTCTACCACTATTTAAGCCTACTTATCCCCTTTTATCATAGAAGAGTTATTCCATTCTGCCTTCTTCCCTTTGTATCCTTAAAGGCTCATAGGTATTTAAACTTTAATATTTCCTATTTCTATCATTACTATCTCCTGGGAAACATGTGGGTAGGATCAATGTTATTCTCAAAAAATCAACTTTGAACCTGCAAGAACACATGGGAAAGATACAGTAGCCACCCTTGAGGTTTGCTCCACTTAATTTCAAAGAGAAACTTTGTGTGAGAAGGACATGTTTCAGCACCTAGGAAAGCAACAAGCCTCAGGGTGGCCCTGTCTTGGCTGGTCTAAGGTGAGCAAACATTTCCATCCCTACTGCAAGTTTCTCAGGAGACTCACTGGGTGTCCTCCAACATTTTTTTTTCAGTTTGGTGTTAGTCATATGTGAGAGCATATCACCATTCAGCCAAAAGTCATACCTTTTATTGCAATTTGCTTGACTCCTCTCTCTGAGTAGACTGGTTTCACTCTGGAATGTTACAGGTTTGAGCTTTGTGGTTCCAAATGTTTTTTCATAGTTCCCATAGAAGGCCAGGAATTTAGGAAACAGATTCTGTGTATCATAGAGCAAGGTTCTAGCTGGGCTAGCTGAAAGGCAGGGAGAGGCTGACTCATGGTGTGTTTCTGAAAGATCTGGTGGCTCTCTTGTTCATATGTATAACCAATCAAATCTCTGATGTATCCTGGCCTAGAGAATGATCCTGGGGCCAGAGTCCATTGTCCTGTTTGAACTTTATGGAGGAGTGATAACAGTAATAGCCAACAGGGGCAGATGCTTTTTTGGGCACCCACATGTAAAATCATATTTCATTCTCTCCACAACAGGTGTGGGTTCTTTTTTTAACACCATTTTGCAGATTAATAAATCAAGGCACAGAGAGGTCCTCCCACAGAGGTGTTTGCATAGGCATGCTTAAAGCTTGGAAAGAATTACTTCACCATTATTTTAGTTTACAATTTCACCCTCATTTGGACAGTTCATTGATTAGTATCTAAGTTTTCTCCCTGCTTTCCAGATTTAATGGGCGGGGGTGGAATCCTATCTCATTTTGTCACTGTGGTGCCCTCAGTTTCTTTCTTTTTTTTTTTTTAAGATTTTTATTTATTTTTGACAGAGAGAGACAGCAAGAGAGGGAACACAGTGGGGGGAGTGGGAGAGGGAGAAGCAGGCTTCCTGCTGAGCAGAGAGCCTGAAGCAGAGCTTGATCCCAGGACCCTGGGATCATGACCTGAGCCAAAGGCAGACACTTAATGACTGAGCCACCCAGGCGCCCCATGCCCTCAGTTTCTAACACAATAATAGGCACATAATAGATGCTCAACACATTGTTCATTGATCCATGAATGAATGCATTCAAATGTGAATAGAGAGATGGGAGGAGAGGATTTTTCTAGGCAGAGAATAGCATGTGCCCAGGGGTAAGAGAGAGAGAATGAGAGAGAGAGCACTCTCCCCAAACAACTGCATTTCTGCAGGAAGATTTATTTCAGTAGATGTGAATGAAGAGATGGAGATTCTATTTCCTCCTTAGCCCTCTTGCCCTGCTCATCCCAACTGCCCTGCTCTGGCCTCATGCAGCCAGTTCCTCATCCGTATTCTTCCCAGGCCATCCCTCCAGCCCAGTAATCTGTTTCTGTCCTTTCAAGAAGTTAATAGGACAAAAACAAATCACCGGTCTCCAGCAAGTCATGCAGGGTTCTTGGGGACCTGGCGGTCAGCTCCGAGAAGGACATGAGAGGGGTAGACGGTGCCAGGAATGCCAAATCAGCTTCCTCTTGCTGGAAGAAATCACAACCACCACCAAGACACCCAGGAAGCTGAAGAAGCCCCCTCCAGGCCCCCGGGACTCCAATCCACAAAAGCCAAGTCTGCACTGCTCAGATTATCTGGGGAAACTAATGAAACATAAACCTTCCCCCTCCCCCCCTTCCCCTGAAGAACAGTATTTCTATTCAGGAGGCACATGAGATATAGAGATGCTGTTCTTCTATCAGTAATCACTGCTGTCTGCCCCATAGACACCTGTCTTCTCTCCTTTATTCCAGATCACAAGCCCTTCTTCACTCTTTCCTGTGCCTAATATCACAAGCCACAGGTTAAGTTCACATCTCACATCCCCTCAGGCACATTTGTCTCCCTTAACCCTCTCAGCCTACCATGCCCTGAAGGCTGTACATGGGGGACATTTTTCATGATCCATCCTCTCCTCTCCATTCTCTTTGTCATTTTTAATGACAGGATCCTAATTATTGCTCTTCTGAACAATTTTAGGCTCTAGCAATCTGATCCTCTTACCTCTGGGGTCCCCCTTTAGAATTCATCTTGTACTCTGCAACTGGAATGGCTTTCCAGAGTTGAACTATGATGGCTTATAGTCTAAGGATGAAATGTAATTCTTAGCATGGCGCTCAAGGCCCCCCACAGACCTATCCCAATTCATTTGTTCAGATGATTTGCTCCTAATTGCCCTTCACACCTGTGCTAGCCAGTAGGGTAGCCATTAGCCACATGTGGACATTACATGTAAATAAAAATTAATTAAAATTAAATTAAATCAGAAATTCAGTTCCTCGGCCATAATAGCCCCATTTCAAGTGCTCAATGGCCACATGGAGCTCATGGCTACCATATTGGACTGTAAGGATATAGGAATTTCCAACACCACAGAAACCACAGAAATTTTTGTTTGGCAGTGCTATTTCACATGTCATAAGCCAGACCCAAATGAGACTTTTTGCTATTCTTTGTTCATATCCTCAGATTTTCCACCCTAATACTTTTGCTCATGGTCTCACATTTATTGGAAATGTCCACCCCCAGTCTCTCCATGTCCAAACATTCCTAAGTCTTTAAGGTTTTTTTTAGGAAGCCTTCCTTGCTTCTCCACCTAGAAATGACTTACCCTACCCTTAAATTCTCATAGCCCCTGGTGCTTCTGATGGTACTTGTAACTTCTTACTGTTATTCGTAGTTTATACATATCATGGTGCCCTATACCATGTATGGGACTTGGCGGATGTTTTTTGGATGGATGAATGCACTCCTTGTGTTGGACTATAAGCTCTAAATACTGACAAATACCTGTTACTGTTCACCTATCATGAGTCAAGCCTTGTTCTGGGAAATTTATTCATTCACCCTTACAGTAGAACCATTAAGTAAGAATTAATATTCCGATACGATAGATGAGTAAACTGAGACCCACAAAGGCAGCATCCTATCCCAAGGTCCACAGTTGACAAATAGCAGAGCCAGAGTTTAAATGAAGTCCAGGGGCATCTGAATGGCTCCGTTGGTTAAGTATCTGACTCTTGATTTTGACTCAGGTCATGATCTCGGGATCATGAGATCGAGCCTCGTGCTGGGTCCCAGGCTGGATATGGAGCCTGCTCAAGATTGTCTTCTGGTGCCCGGGTGGCTCAATCAGTTAAGCGTCTGCCTTCAGCTCCAGTCATGATCTCCTGGTCCTGGGATCAAGCCCCGTGTAGGGCTCCCTGCTCAGTGGGCAGTCTGTTTCTCCCTCTCCTTCCTCCCCTTCCCACCACTTGTGCTCTCTCTCTCTCTCAAATAAATGAATAAAATCTTTAAAAGAAATTCTCTCTCTCTCTCCCTCTCGCTCTCTCAATAAATACATAAAATGAATTTGAATTGAATGAATGACTCTAAGCTTCTGTTTTTCCATACAGTAATACTATGCTACCTTTCTTTTAAGTGAGATTCTTTCATTTTACTATAGGGGCAAAGAAAAAAGTCTTCATAAAATTTCTCTTCCACTTCTGCCTCGCCCCTTCCCTGCTACTCCAAACCCAGAGCCTGGCACATAGTTGCTACTCTTTAAACAGTGAATGACCAATTTTTAAGTCATCAAGAGACTCCCAACACCTGGTACTCATCTCCAGGCTCTGCCCACATGGAGTCTTAAGCCTATGGAATCAGCTGTGCTGTTAACCTTGCCCTTGGTAGTCTCATCTCAGGTACACCATCCTCAACTTCTCCAGCCTAACCCCTTCCCAGCCCCCATGGTTGGACTTGGGGTAGGGAGGGGGCCAGCCTTCTCTTGGATTCACCTGAGCTGACTTTCTTCTATCAGTTGTATCTATGTGTGAATTTTGGAGGGAATTATTTTCTCTACTGGAAAATATAGACAAACCCCATCTAGTTTTTTCAAAGATTCCCCCCAATCAACACATGCCATAATAATCTCCACTCAACCTCTTTGTTCTAACATATTTTCAGAATGCCCTTTCTCCCTCCCCCCACTCTTGTTCCTGTTTCAGCTTTGCTGTGTGTTCCTCTGAGAAGTCATCCCTGAGTTCTCTGCCCTTCCTGGTGTTTCTATAGCATGCGGAACCTGCATTACACAAAGAGACAGCTGGTTAGATGCTCGTTTTCATAGGGGAGCATTTATTAGACGCTCTTACTATATGCTCCTCCATCTCTTCTAGTTCATAAAACATTCCAAGTTCATTGGGACAGAGGTGATGGCAGGTGGATAGAAAGAAAGGAGGGTGGGGCCAGACAGACAAAACACTGTCTATTTCAGCAGCTGAAGTTTATCTACCCCCATTTTACCCATGAGACTTCAGAGGCTCAAAAGAGTAAAGCTGTCTATTCCAAGTCACCCCATAGGAGTGAAACTTATACTCAAACCCAGGTGTCTCACTCTATTGCATCAGTTTGTCTTTCCTTTTTCTCCCTGCCCTCCCCACAAAAAACCACTAGCTATCATATCTAGGCCAACTTAGACATTGCTCAGTCTCCCAGGAAGGCTGCATCCTCCAGGATTCACCAGTTCTCATTGAAAGAATCATAGGAAGACAAATTTGGGGACTTGGGGTGGTATGAGCCATGCACATGCACTCCGGAGCTGGCACCCTCTCCCCTTGCTGAGGGAAGCTGCTGGAGGCACGTTTCCCTCTAAGCCGGGCATATGTCACCTTCGGGCAAAAGATGAGCTAATAGAATTGAGATGAATGTAATTGGCAGAAGGTCAGCGAGGGAGCCATGTGCGTCTGGAGCTTCCCGAAAAGGCCAGTGTGTTTCTTGCTCCCCTGTCTCGAGATTAGTATGCAGGTAAGGCAGATGGGCCTCAGCAGAGTAATTGGATCATTCGGAGATCGGCAATGCCTGGTGTATGTACAAAGCCTCAACAGTGATTAGATCCTGCCCGCTCATCTCGGCAAGCCTTGAAATTCTTCCCACTGTGAAAAACTAATTTTCTGTGGGAATTTATTAAATAAGAAATCTGCATGCCACTTTACCTTGTAAGTCAGGCCAGCAGAATACAAAGATTCCCCTCGACTTTGATGCATGTTCCTAGCAGAGACTTCTCCATCACTTGGGGAGAGGTGTTTAGGAGCTAGTTTTGTTTTAGGACATGTGTATTTTTCAGTGTGTCCTCAGGGCAAGAAATATGGGACCCCTTAGCTAAAAGCCCATGATGAGAGAGAATAACTGGGACAAGCAGAATGCAGCATGGGGTGGGGATAGTGCGAAAAAGTCAGGCCCATGCAGACTGTGGAGTGTTCTCTTTCCTTGTTATGGGCTGAATTTGCCTCCTCCCCACCCTCATTCATATGTTGAAATTCTAAAATCCTGTACCTCAAAATACAACCTTGTTGGGGAATAGTCTTTGTAGTTGTAATTAGTTAAGATGAAGCCATATTGAAGTAGGGTGGGCCCCCAATCCAGTATGACTAGTGTCCTTATAAAAGGGGGAAATTTGGACACAGACAAAGGAAGAATACCATGTAAAGATGAAGGCAGAGGTGGGGTTGATGCTTCTAGAAGGAACATCAATAATTGTCAGCAAACAACCAAAGCTAGGTGAGTCATAGAACAGATTCTTCCTTCCAGCGCTCCCGAAGAACTAACCCTGCCAACACCTTAATCTCCAACTTCTAGCTTCCAGAACTGTGAAACAGTACATTTCTGTCATTTAAGCCATCCAGTCTGTTAGGGTAGCCCTCGAAAAACTATTACAAGGACAAAGATTCTTTTATATGGGAGTCTGGATACCTGGGTTCTGGTTTGTGCCTCACCTCTGAGGTGGGCCGGTGAGGCCGATTGGATTTCTGAGGCAGTAGGCTCTGAGATGATGAGTGTATACTGGAGGTTTGTCAGGGAGGTCTTTCGGATTGACACCTGTGGAAGGGAAGCCATCAGGGCAGGAATTACGTACTTGAGTTGCAGTGGCATCTTAACCAACTGAGCCACCCAGGCGCCCTTTGAGTTGCAGTGGCATCTTAAACAGAAGCCTAAGCTGACTCAGTGGGGAGTCTGGAAGATTGAATGACCATTCAGAACTGCCCCACATTTGGAATGAGAGGGCCAGACCTTTATACCTGAGCTGCTACAGGAAGAGGGTATGAGCTCCGCAAGGTGGCTCCCTTCAGCTGAGGCAGTCCCAAGAGAGGACAGAGAGCTGAGTTGTCGGCTTGCTTCCAGCATTCTCAGAAGCTGGGGGGTATGAATCCTTGATTCTTAAAGGGGATCTGAGTGATTCATTACAGCACCGCAAGGCCTTGTCTTGGTCAGATCCCTGGATGAGAAAGTGCATATGGTAAACCTTGCTGGGTGTTGAGGAAAGTCCATTGTTGAATTATATACTATCCAAAGGGTGATTTCCTGATTTTGAGAGTTGAGTCACTCAGGAGGGTGGGTACTCCACCATTTGTGGGGAGATTCACATAGAAGCTGTATTCCTTCCCAGGCCAATTAGAGAGAAGAGCAGAAGTAGGGGATACATGCAGTTGGTGGATAATTTCTGCAATTTCTCAGAATTTGGAATCTTTGCAGATTATTGACCTGTAGTGGCCTCAGGGCAACATGAGTAGACCCAGTGATTTATGTGAGGAAACCTCATACCTTGAAAGAGGATGACGTTTAGAAGTAAAGAGTTCCTCTCCTGCCTGGCTCTCTATACATGACCTTGAGCCAGGATCCACATGTTAAATGCCTCAGTCCCCCTAGGTGTCAAGAGAAGAGATTAAACTAGACAAATGCTTCTCTATCTGAAACAATTCTCATAGAGCCAGGGTGCTTTCCTCCAGAACACGTTGTGCTTTTGTGATTATATAACAATTTGTGTGATGTTGCAATCCACGTTGCCCTTTAGTGGGCTGGGACTTACAGAGAGAAGGGACTCACCTTATTTATATTGCAGGATTTCACATTCTATCATTTATTGAACACTAACACATGCCCAGTACATGAGGACTCATTCAGTCCTCACAACAACCCCATGAGGTGGGACTCATTGCACTCTAAAATTCTTAGGGAAACTGTATGAAGTCATGCCCAGCAAGTGGTAGCGTTCTGGTGTGAACTCACATAGCCTTATTCTTAATTACTTAATTATTTAATTAAATATCTTAATTACTTAATTACTATATGAGATCGTCCCAGGATCCAAAACCATGGTGGGACATTGCAGAATCTTAGTTTCAATTTGATGCATATATGAATGAAAATAATGGGCCCCTTTCTTTTAAAAAATCTCAAAGATGCCCAGTATTACACAGATGAAAGCTCTGCTTATGGAAGGGGATGGCCATTACAACCCCACCCCTATCCCGACAAGAGAAGAGCTTCCTCTCCTCTTGCATATTACATAAGTGAAATTACCAGGGAGCCTGATTCTGCAACCACCCCCACACTGCAGGCATCTCTACCATCTGAGGTCTGTTTGGCAGTGTAGTTGCTGGAGGGTGGCTGCTCTGGGTGGCTCATTCATCACCAATGGGAGAAAGGTAGGGAGCAAATCCAGCCTTTCTAAGATGTCAGAGCACTGAAATCATCCATAACCTGTTTGTGTTCCCTGCTAACCCTCTGAAAGGCAACCTGACCACAGGGCATTCATGAAGCCCTTTCTGTCCAACAGTCCAGAATGGTTACCAAAAGTTCTCAGAATTAAAGGGAAGTAGAGTTGGTGGAGGTCTCTGTACAGCCTGGATCTTCCTGCCCCTCAGGCTACTATCCAGGGAGAAGTTTCACTGAGTTTCACATAGAGTGGGGCACATTTTCCCCTACCTGGCACTACAGCACCCCAACTCACTGCACAGTCTAGCAGGTGCCAAAGTCTTCCTGGTTGGAAGATATCCCATCTTTAGCTCAGAACTCTTAACTGAGTGAAGGTTAATTTGTCCACCAATTTGTGGTGACTGTGAAAGTCTTTTCTGTGCACCAGGAATGGGGGGCGAGGGGGTGGAGATCTGGTAGGGTAGGTAAGATAGGTGGAAAGGTTCAAGAGGCCGGGAAGCTGGTTAATGGACTGGAGAAAGAGGACATCATTGAATCAGGGCTGGGCTAGAAGAGGAAGGAAGGGAAGGAGCAGTCCAGGATAGCTTCCTGGTTCAAAGAGGGAAGAGCTTCCAGCCTCTGGGTTTGTCCCTCCATCAGTGCCCTGCTCCTGTCCTTACCACTGCGGTGCACAGCAACCCAACTTCCAGCTGGCAGCATTGACATCTCTGACTGAGGATTTCTTTTTTTGGAGCCATTTATGTTCCTCTGTGTGCAGTGCAGGCTGGAAGTACTGGCAAATTAACTCCCCCTGGAAGAGCTCCCTGTTCCATGACGGATGCAAGTTGGTGTCCAAATATTCCAGATCCCCAGCCCTTTGGGTAGGATAACTCTGACCTCGGCTCCCAGAATTCCCTAGTGGGATCAAGCTCCAGCTCACCACAGTGGTAACTGCCTACTAAAGCAAGCCCTGTCCCTTCTTCCGCCACCTTCACCTATAATCACCTCCCAAATAAACTACTTGTGCCTGCATCTTTCACTCAGCATCTTCTTCTAGGGGAACAAAAACTAAGATACCCTGTCCTTTGATTGGTTGTGTCAGAGTTGAGGTGATTGGCAAAAAGGGGTCTTATCCTTTGGGCTAGATAGAGCCACCTTGTAGTGTATGGCCTCGCACTTGGATTCCACTATCTGTTTCTACCCCAGAAGTACTTTCAGCCTCTGTTTTGATTTCAGAGTAATCACTGATGAGGATTTTCATGGGATACTAGTGGAAGATCTGAAGCACTAAAGTTCTTGTTCCCCTTATCTTATGCCACAGCCTTGTCTTCAGAGACCTCTTGCTGTAGTGGTAAGCACAGCTTCCCTGGGGCACCTTCCTAGTCTCTCACTCACCAGCCCCACAGTATTGAGCACATGTTTGTTTTCTTCCCTAAGAAAATGTTAGACAGCAAAGGAGCTGGCATGCGTTGAGAGCCTTCAATGCATCAGTCACTGCACTATGTGCTTAATCACATTTAGATCTTCTGAGGGAGGTCCTGAGGCATCCATGTGGGGAGAGACTTGAATACAAGGAGAGCCTCTAAAATAAGGTCCACGTACTCCTTCATCCTCACTTCCCCACCCCGGTGCTACCTACAGTGGAAATTAGTGAAAAGAGCAAGCATTTTATGGTGCGACAGATCTAAGTTCCAGACCCACTTCTGCCATTTGCTAACTTTGTAGCTTTGGCTAAGTTATTTAGTCTGTTTCCTCATCTATATAATGGGCACACTGACAATGACCTCTCAGGCAATTATAGTGGTTAAATGAGGCAAGGCACATCAATTTCCTAGAACAGTTCCTGGCCTAAATGTTAGTCACTGTTTTCACTTTGTGCCCCATTGAAGCTCACATATTTAGCTCTTTCTGGGGAGGAGTTGACCAGATGGTAGCTTTGCAGGTCAGGAGTCTACCCTGAGATTAGTGTGGTTTGGGGACATGATGGAGACATCACTGATTCTCCAACTCTGCCCACCTCATTCTGGTCCCCTCCATGTTGCAAATTTGCAGAAGAAAGACTCACCACAAGTTGAATGATTTTCATGACAAAGTCATTTTTCTGCACATGACCTCTTGTTTTTGTACAAGAACTTGGTAGGTATCTGGCACAACATCAGCCACAACCCAGATAAAAGTATAATTATTTCCTATTTGCTTGCTGGGGTTTTCAAATCAGTGCAGTAATTTAAGCATGACTCTTGGAGGCTTACAAAAAGATGTTATGATTAGTTTTATCTCCTTTGTTAAGGAAAAATAATTACAGTGAAATAATTAGAGGCGGCAGTTGACATGAGATTAGGAGAGCTGGCTTGGCACTGAAAGTGAAGTTCTAATGAGGAGAAAGTATAACAAAGGGATGGGTCTACAGGGAAAGTGCCAGGAGCTTGTCCAGTTTTGGCCTCAGGACTCAGGGACAGAGAGAAAGCAGTACAGCTGGCTCAGTGACCAGCTTTGTACAGAATTAAACCACTCAGGCAAAGCACTGTCCTGGTGTCATAAGACCCAAGTCTAAGTTCAGATTCTAGCACTGCCAAGAGTGTGCCCTTAGACAAGTCCCTTGATAATTCTGAGCTACATTTAGTAGCTTTGTTGACTTCTTTTTCTCTGTCTAGAAATGAGCTTCATGGAGATATTATAGGGATAAATTGAGAATGACCTGGCTTAATAAGTAGAAAGCCACCCGCATGCCCATACCCACCATCTTATATATCCCAGTTATTTATTGTAGCTTATTTACCACTCCCTTACCCCATGAAATGGTTTGAACTTACACAGGTGTGGGATCAGGTCCTTGTTCAAGAGCACCAATGTTCTCAGTGTTCTGGCAACTTGGCCAAAATACCAAGGGTTCTGCACCTGACCTTTGTTAATGGCCCAGTATAAGATAAAAATAACAGCTAACATTGTGTTAGAACCTACCATGTGCTGGGCACCATGCTAAGCACTTGGAGTGTATTGACTCCATCCATCTTTATACAGTGCTAAGAGGTGGACAATACAGTAGATCATGTTACATCCCCCAATCATGTGGAAACCAAGGTTTAGAGGTAGTAAGGAACTTACTCAGTTGTTTCTTGCAACTGACCTCGCAGTTGGCAGGATCAGGTTTCAAACCAGGTCTGTTTGACTCAGAGATGGGGGCATTAACTCCCAACTTTAGTGAGGTTCCTTGGGGACTTCCAAGCTATTGTCTCTTTTTGTGACCAAAAGAAAGGAAACAGTGGCCCTGGAATAATCCAAGAATAATGTGGGAAACTATCCTCAACCTAGCTTAGTAGTGCCTAGAAGATGTTCCCTTGTGTATCAGTTATCTACCACTATATAACAAATTATCCCCAAGCTTGTTTGGCTTGAAACAACAAATGTTTATTATCCTACAGTGTTTGTGGGTCAGGAATGAGGGAGTGGTTTAGCTGTGTGCTCCCGGCTTGAGGTCTATCATGGGGCTGCAGTCAAGCTGTCAGCCAGGGCTGCAGTCTCATCTGAAGGCTGGGCTGGATGACCCACTTCCAGGTTCAGTGATGTAGTAGGCCTCAGATGATCTGCCTCTAAGCTCACCCATGTGGTTTCTGGTCAGCTTCACAATGTGGACCTCTTTATAGATTGCTTGAGTGTCCTCATAGCATGACAGCTGGTGATCTGAGAGAGACAGAGAGAGAAAGATTGAAGTATTGAGAATCAGAGAGTTCCCAAGTTGGAAGCCAGTCTTTCTGTTACCTAGTATTAGAAGTGACGTGCCATCACTTTTGCTGTATTCTGTTCATTAGAAGTGAGTCATTATGTTATGTCTACATTGACAGGGAGGGGATCTCAAAGTCATTAACACCAGGAGGTGGTATCATTGTGGGTTGTCTCAGAAGCTGCCCACAGCACTACTTTTTACTGTCCACTCTCTTTCTTTCCTCTAAGTGTTTAGAATGGAGATGGATCATATTCCTGCATCCTCCATGAGTTCATAGATCCTAAGAGGACAAGGTCACTGATCTGGCTTGTGTCTTTGCATTCCTATCCATATGCTTCTGTATAGTTTGGAGAGAGTCAAGGTGGCTCGACTGGCTGTTGAATCCTTTCCATGTTTTGGGATGCTAGAACTGGTTGAAGTAATCCAGAGACTAAAATACCATTCAGTACTTTAGTGATGTTCATTTACCCAGTCAACTAACAGCTAAGTGCTTACTTATTCCTCAGGAGTAAGAAGAGAGAAGACCATCAAAGTCCCTGCCTATGTGGAGCTCACTTTCTAGTGGGGAAGACTGGTAATAAAAAAGTAAACAAATAATATACTTTTAAATTATACTAAGTGCTATAAAGGAAATAAATAGGATGATATGATAGAGTAAAAGGGAAGATCCACTTTTAGTAGGTGGTCAGAGAAGTTTTGAGAAGATAACCACATGATGTATTACTGTCATGAGCAAAAAAAATTATTTATCTATCTAGATGATAATAAAAATATCCATCTAGAAAGATAGATAGATATATCTCAACTCTATGATGATCACATTGGGAATGATGCTCCTTAGAGTTTTTCAGTACACTGCCCTGTGAACTGCATGTAGCATTTCTGGCAAAAGCTATCTTATTCATCTTACCAGTTTTCGAAGCAGCTGATAATGCCTGTCCCCTGGTAGATGTGAGATTAGATTGTGCAGGTCCTGGCAGACTAGGTTAAGGATTTTAAGCTCTATCTTAAGTACAAGTGGTAAACACCAAACAGCTCGAAGCAGAAATCTGTGTCTGATAATCCATGCAGTGTCTGAACTGGCTCTCGGATACTTGGGTAATCAGAACAGATGAAAAGACTACTTTCCCTTCATCACCACTGTAGGTTAGGTGACTTTATTCATGACAGCCCCGGTCATTCCTAATTTCCCACTCTGTTGTTGGGGGATGCCGTTCTCTTAGTTTCTGTCTTCCTGTCTCATTTTCTCTTGTTTCTTTCCCTTCCTCCTTTCTGTAGCTCTTCACTAATAAGAATAAGTTCAGAGAAGAGTCTTAGGGAAGAGATCTCTACTTGACCATTACTTCTATCTGAATTAAACCATTTACCATCAGCCTTAAGCCTTTGTAAGGGCCTGGGGTGGCCCCCTCCCCAACATTTTCCCTTTATGATTTAGAAGTGCTGAATCCCCCACTGCATCCTGGCTTTGGAACTAATTTCTAAGGAAGGGAGAGAACGATCTCCCAGGAGGGAAAGATAATTCTCGTTTTCCCTTCTCATAAGCTCCACAAGTGGTTGTTAGGTGAGAAAGCTGCCAGGTCAGCACCAGTCCCCCATCCTAAGCCGCTTATCACTGCTACCACGGCCGCTGCTTTATTAGCTTAACTTCTCAGAGGCACAACTCCTGGATTGAGCTGGGAGAGAGTAGGAAATGACATCCTTTTAGTCAAGAGAGAAAACTCTGTCACGGATGGGGAGAAGCAGGTTTCACATTCCCGGGTCACTCCTGCCTGCCAGTAGAACTCGGCTGTGTTCTCACTGGTGGGTGTTCTCACTGGTCTTGGATGCAAGTGATGTGACCTGCATCCCACGCACTTAGGATGCCTTGGTGGGGGGAGGGGTGTTTGAATTGAGTTAGAAGGGGTCTGATTCATCTCCTTTCTCCCGTTACCCCATTTTGCCCGCATAGCCTCACTTTAACCTGCTTTACAACCCAGAATTCCTGGGTCAGTTTTCACTCCTTGTTCTCCCACTGAGCACCCACAGGATGCCAGACTCTCATTTAAACATGGGGAAATAGACCAAGCATCTGCCCTTAAGAGAGTCCACACTTCAGAGGAGAAGCTTGCCAAACGGCTCTCTTGTTTTAAAAAATAATGATCAGTAATCATGTAATAGGTAATAATAAGTACATTCAGTGCTCACTGCTGGATACTCTGCAAGCATTTTATGTGCATCTTACATTGAATCCTTCCAACTGCCTGAAAGGTTTAGGGTTTAATGGTTCATCTGCATTTTATAAAGAAATGGGGCGTTTCAGATTCTGAATAGTTTTCTCCAGATCATCTAGCTGTTCAGAACCTGACAATGATTCCTGTCAAAGAAGTTGGGAATCCCTAGTGGTTCTGACTCCACCTGTGGGAGCCACGTTGGGCATTGGGGAGGGTTTAGGCTGGTTTTCCAGATTTCCAACAGTGCTCTCCTAGCATTTAAGAGAGGAAGGTAGGAACAGGGGTATGAAGAGGCCCAAAGTAACCTCTGGATGGCACTGGACACATATAGGTGACTCTGCCTCCTTCTGGGAACTGGGGAATAGTGTCAGTACAGATATGATCATGTTGTTGGTCCATGCTGTTATTAGTCACCTAGACACCTGACATAGCCTCCCCTTGATTCCCCACCTGGTCCCTCAAATTTATTTTCTTTGTTTTTAATTTCTATTATTGTTTCAATGAAGCATAGTTGACATACAATATTATATTATTTTCAGGTTTATCACAAATTTATTTTATAATCTATCCTCAAAATGTAGCCAGAGTGATCTTTACAAAATGCATTCTGGATTGTGACACTTCCCTATTTAGAACAATTTCCCATTGCATAGTCTAGCCCTTGGTCCTCTCCAGCCTCACCTGTCCCTTCTCCCTGTTCCCCTCTGCCCTTCCTTCCTCACCCTCCTCTTGTCTCCTTCTCTTCCAGCTTTACTAACCAACTCCCTTGGTTACTTGGATATGACCCTCTTCTGCACAGGACTCTTGCATTACTTCTTCTTCCTGCCCATTACTCTTTCCCCACCTGGCAGATACTCCTCCTCAGGCTTTAGAGGTCAGCTTGATCACCACCTTTTAAGAGGCCTATCTTGACCAGGTCAAATCCTCTATCTCTAGCCCCCACGACAGTCAGCAACAGCCCGCAGTCCTCCATATCTCATATCACAACTGCAATTCTACCTTTTTTCCCCCAACACTAGACCACGGGCAACTTGAGATCAGAGACTATGCTTACCTAGTTCCACACTGAGTATTACCAGAACCTGGCATATAGTAGGCTAAATGAATGAACGAGCCATTGGCATTCCCCATGTTGATTAAGATTAATGCATTCAGTTTACCAAAATTTACTCAAGAATGTCATTGTAGCCATTATGTTTGAGAATTTGAATAAGTTGTACTTCCTGTCCTCAAACTGATGACAAGGGTGGTAGGGTAGATGCACAATTACAATGGTAAATACCATAAATGAAAATAAGGTAAGAAGCAATACCTGGCTCTGCCTGGGAAGTCAGGGAGGCTTCTCGGGGCAGGCATCTTTAGCTCAGGCTCCCAGAAATGGTGTTTCAGTAGGTGCCCAAAGAGGGAGGGCATTCAGGCAGAGCAAACAATGGGTGGAAAGGGGGCATAGGGAGAGCCTGGGACTGTGACCCTTAGGCAGGAATCACATGAGCATCTCATTTCCCAGTGCCAGAGAGCTGGGGCAGTTTTTTTTGTTTTGTTTTGTTTTGTTTTGTTTAGAGCTGGGGCAGTTTTAACCTACTACCTCTCCTCTGACTTCATGTAGGTAACTAGTTGAGAGATGATAAGTATAGAATACATAAGCTGAACGTGGAATATCCATACAATGGAATATTTATAGAATACTTATAGAATACTTATCATCTGGATATGTAGAAATCATGTGGAAGTTGTTGACACTGGTGAAATTTGGTTAATTCTTGTTGCCCTGGTTAAATTATTAAAACCCCTCTAAAATATCCTAGATTGGATAACAAATTATATAGTTACTCTATTGAAAGCCCAAAGATAACAGCTTTTTTTTTTGAAATTGATATGATATCCATATAATATAAAATTAACCATTTTAAAGTTAGTGGTATTTAATACATCCACAATGATATACAACTAACACCAATATCTAGTCCCAAAACATTTTCATCACCTCAATGAGAAATCCTGTACACATAAAGATACTCCCCCGGGGCGCCTGGGTGGCTCAGTCGTTAAGCGTCTGCCTTCGGCTCAGGTCATGATCCCAGGGTCCTGGGATCGAGCCCCGCATCGGGCTCCCTGCTCGGCGGGAAGCCTGCTTCTCCCTCTCCCACTCCCCCTGCTTGTGTTCCCTCACTCGCTGTCTCTCTCTGTCAAATAAATAAAATCTTTAAAAAAAAAAAAAAAAAAGAAAAAGATACTCCCCATTCCCTCCTACCTCAAGCCCCTGGCAACCACTAATCTACTTTCTGGCTCTATGGTTTTGTCCATCTGCATATTTCATCTAAATGGCCTTTTTTGTCTGGCTTCTTTCACTTAGCATTATGTTTTCAAGGTTCATTCATATTATAACTTCGTTCTTTTTTTTTTTTAAAAGATTTTATTTATTTATTTGAGAGAGAGAATGAGATAGAGAGCATGAGAGGGGGGAGGGTCAGAGGGAGAAGCAGACTCCCCGCTGAGCAGGGAGCCCGAATGCGGGACTCGATCCTGGGACTCCAGGATCATGACCTGAGCCAAAGGCAGTCGCTTAACCAACTGAGCCACCCAGGCGCCCCTATAACTTCGTTCTTTTTATGGAAATATTCCATTGTATGGATATTCCACGTTCAGCTTATGTATTCATCAGTTGATGGACATTTGGGCTGTTACTAGCCTTTGGCTATCATCAAGAGTGCTGCTATGAATATTTTTGTACAAGGATTTGTTTGGGAGCATGTTTTCACTTCTTTTCGGCAATGCTGGGTCATACAGTAATTCTTTAACTTTTTGATAAATCTATCACAACTTTTTGAGTGTTCGCATACTGGTCTTGACCTGGCTCCCTTGGCAGCAGGACAGGCAGCTCTATGTCAGGCACTGGGAGAGAGTATCCTTTTCAGGGGCACGTGAAAGCCCTTGTCTGAGAAGGAGGCCGGTCTGGAGACTAGGTGCATGCCCAGGTACAATCCTGGTCCTTGAGACACAAGGCCTTTGCTGGATAATTAGGCCGATGTGGGATCAGGAATAAAATAACCTTCAAGAGGACATTGTTTGAAAACTGCTCCTGCTAAACATTATGATTTTCAAAACTGACTGAAAGGGAAAAAATTAAAAAGATGCATCAAAAGAATGAACTTAATGGAAAAGCACAAATAGTTCCTGCCTAATGAAGTTGTATATTCATAGTTGTGATGATGGCATGTGAGTATGTACAATGCAAGAAAGGTACCTGAGGAATCTATTCTGTTTTTCTGCTGTGTGATGTTGAGCAGGAGACCCCATGGATAATGGGAATCATCAGTTCCAATCCACATTCTATCTCTGACGTGATAGCAGAAATTTACCTTAACCCTTCTAAATTCCATGCAATTCTGTAACTATCTCAGAGAACAAAAAGGTCCTAATAAGCAGTGAGGTTAGGAAAGACCAAGGAGGAGGAACTCTGGTCCTGTTCCAGTTCATAATTGGCTTTCTTATGGCTTTTGATGTGACAAGGATCTTTTCCTGTCTCACCTACCCTCTCTAGGAGATACCTTTTTTTTTTTTTTTAAGATTTATTTGTTAATTTGAGAGAGCACACGTGGGAGGCCAGAGGGAGAGGGAGAGAGAATCTCAAGCAGACTCTGCTCGAGCTAGGAGCCTGATGCAGGGCTCGATCTTACTACTCTGAGATCACGACCTGAGCCAAAACCTAGTTGGTTGCTCAACTGACTGCACCACCTAGGCACTCTGAGAATATCTTTCTTTATCAATTCACATGTTCAGATCCTATACCCTCGGACAGCTTGCAGTTTTTATATAAACCACTTATAGTGCAAGGTGGAATTTGATGAAAGTTAGAATCAAATGCCCTTGTTGGGGGAGAGAAAGGAGGAGAAAGGGAGTAAGGGGAACATTCAGATGCAAAAAGTATCCTATCTGACTTAGAAGGACCAATGAGGGCATCAAGATGAAATTGGTTTTAATATGGAGCCAATCATTGATATTGATGAGAGTATTGTTAATTGCAACTATTTCTTGAAGGGTAATTAAGGGGATGAGAAAAATGGGAGAAGGAAGCATAGAAGAAAGGGAAGAAGGAGGGGAAAGGAGATGCAGCAGGTAGAGGAGAGCCAGCCAAGACAGACCTTGCCCACTCCCTGGTCTTGCTGGAGCAAGGCAACACACTGGAGGTTTCTGCTTAGCTCGGTAGAGAATAGTCCCCACCCACCAGGCCCTACAAGTGCTCTGAGAGCCCACCTCCCCTCCAAGCTGGACCCAGGACCCAGGTGAGAGATCTCACCATACAGAGTCCCCAGCCCACGCTGGCAGAAAGCTCCTGCTGGCTTAGGTCATTCACCCCCATCTCCATCAGTAACCACCCATCCCCATGTAATTTATTTATCTATTCATTCTCCTTACCCAGATTTCCATAAACTCCTCCAACCCCATAGTGTATTCAGATGGAAATAAATGAGTTTAATTACTTAAAGTAAATTTGGAATTCAGGGGCGATCGCACTCCATTCTGCATGTGAGCCCAGCCACAGAAGGAAGTGTAAAATATTCAGGCCTTTGAAAGATTGCAACCACTGGGCTTGGCAGACACCAGCATGTTGCCTCCCTTCCTGGATGTGCTCCCGAGCTGAGTAGAAGAGATTGGCTCTTCATTCTTCCCTAGCTCTAGTGGGGGAGCAGGGACAGAGGAGGCCTTGGCCAGCATTCTCCCCTTCCCTATTCCCAGAGGGCTCCTTGTGAGGCCTGGGCCGGTTTCCACATAAACCTCTCTAGGCCTGCTGGAGCAGCTGATAATTTCACTCTGCACCCAGTGATGCATGTGAGCGATCAGAAAATCTATAACTGGGGGGGTGGGGGTGGGGGTACGGCTGCTAATGTCGCGGTAATGGGCCAGTTTAGGGGAGACTTCCAGAGAAGGGAAATTTACAATTTAAATAAGAAAAATAATAAACTCTAAATTAACAAAAAGAATTCTATGGCTGTGTGGGGGGAGGGTCTTTCTCTCTGAGCCTCCCTTTCTATAAGTCACTAAGCTGGTCTGAGATCAAGTGTGACTCAAGGGGGACTTTTGGGGACCCTCAGAACAAAGTTGGGAGGGACCCCACCAAGTGAGGAGACTGTGGACTGCTATTGAGTATCAGGAGTCTTCTGTATCATCCCAGCTAAAGCAGAGGCATGGGGAGGGGTGCACATGGGATTGGAGCATCTACCGTGAAATCCCACCTGAAACGGCTGGTTGTGAATTCAGAACCAAATCTTCTGCCCCCCGAGTTAGTTCTTAACTGTCGTGACTTCCTACATTTCACATAGGGATCCTCTGAGACCTCCTTGGTGTTCCCACCATCCCAGGAACATCCTGACTGTGTGAGTCTGTCTTCCTGGTTCTTTACCTGGAGCTTGTTACTGGAGATATTGTCCTCCTTCCTCAGGACTGGGGTGATTCTGTGGGGCCCAGGGACTGGGGAGCAGTGTCTGGCTGAAGATTCTCCTTTGTAGATACTAGGAACACAGTAAAGATGAGAGCTTTCTTTAGGCAAAAACCACAACAGAGTGCCCGAAGTTGGTGCCAGGGACCTTCTCTTTCTCCTCGCCTATTCTTGGCTCTTTCAGCCAGAAGTCTGGGGCTCTCCTGCCATCTGATGCCCATTAGCATAGACTCCAACTGGAGTTGATCGTCCATGCCATCCTGCTATTTTCCTGTCTACTTCAAAACTTGCCTCTCCTGAGTACCAGCGCTCAGAAACTCCCCCTCACAGTGGCAGGCAGACTTCCACTGAGTTAAGAGTTCCCCCATTGTGCCTACACCTGCACGTGAATGTTGATAGCGGCATTATTCACGATAGCTAAAAGATGGAAACAGCTCAACTAATGAATGGATAAACAGAGTTATGGGCTATCAGTAGAATATTATTCAACCATAAAAAGGCATGAGGCACTGATTTGTGCTACAACATGGATGAACCTTGAAAACATGATGCTAAGTGAAGGAAACCAGACACCAAAGGTCACGTATTATATGATTCCATTTCCAGAATAGGGAAATCTCTGGAGACAGAAAATAGTTTAGTAGCTGCCTGAGACTGGGAGGAGGGGCATGGGGGTGACTGCTATGGGATTTCCTTTCCAGGTGATGAAATGTTCAATGGTTTGAATGTATTGTATGCTAATGAATCGCACACTTTAGAACAGTGACTTGTGTGTGTGTGTGTGTATGTGTGTGTATATCGAGAGAGAGAGAGAGAGAGAGAGAGAGAGAGAGAGAAGAGCCAGGCACCAGTGCAGCTGGTCTCCTTCTCAGTCTCTCAGGTCTATTCCACCCTTTTCCCTGAAAGGGGGGCCTTCTGGCTGTGCATCAGGACAGGCCTCACCACGGCTGCCCCTACTGCCTCATCTCAACTCCCTCAGGCAGTGCTCACTCTCGCAGATAGAAATTCTGAGCCTGGTAAGCCAAACTCCTCTTTACTTAGATCATTCCTGGAATATGCATCAGGCCATCTCTACTTTTCCACCTGTTGTTTTGCTTACCTGGGGAGAGGGGCCATGAAACTGGGTGCCCTGCTCACTTGGGGTGGTATTCTAACTCAACTAGCTGGGAACTGGAGGAACAAAAGTACGCCTCTGTGTGGTATCAGGTCATTCCAAGCCATAGTGTTCTCCCGGTGAAAGGGGAAGGTGAGAATGTGAGAACAGTGCAACCTTTGGAAATCCAATGCTATTTCACATTAGATCTGCATATAGTCAATGATACGATGCTTCAGCAGGACCGGGTCTGTCAACTCTACTGCCTGTCCTTACCAACACCACATCTTTCTCAAATGCTCATGGCCAGTATAGTGGAGGAAAGCTGAGAATGGGACCAGGACCAGGGCAAAGTACCACCTCCCCAGGTTGTCCAAAGAAATGTGTGGTGTCCAAAGAAATCTGGGGTTGTTACATGGACTGGGGGTGCTTTTGAAGTTAATTGTAGGGGGAGAAGGGCATAGGGATGCTGAAAGTATTATAGAGAACAAGAAAGACCTGTATAATAATTATCCCACCCCAAAATGTCCATACCTATATAAAAAAGAGTGGTGGATTCTACTACATCTCTGATTCAATCACTAGTTGTGTGACCTTGGATAAATCACTTAAACCTCACTCTCTCTATTTTTGCAATGGCTGCACCCACAGTTTACAAATCAGATCCTTCCTTAGCCAAATGCTTAGGGTCTACAAAATTTTCATCCATACTTGCAGGTTATTGAGAGTGGTTTTTCCTCTGAAAGGAGTCTATGCATTATTCACATTTGAGAAACATCAAGCTAAATGGTAATCTTATTTTTAACAACAATAATAGAAAACAGTTACTGAGTGATTGCTTGTTTTATAAATCCTCAGAGCAGCCTCTTAGGGTAGGTATTTTTATTAGCCCCCTTTTGCAGAGGTGGTTTATATGATTTAGGTAAGCTAGTTGGCATTAAGTTGGGATGTGAATACATGTAGTCACTCTAAAATCCAAACTGTTTTTTTTTCTTATGTTCAGTTAGCCAGCATATAGTACATAATTAGTTTTTGATGTACTGTTCAATGTATAATCCAAACTCTTAGCCACCAAACCAGTGTCCCCAAATTTGATTTTCCTCAACCTCATTTATTTTTACAGTATCCATACACCAGCATGACTTTAGCTGTATTTTCCTACTCTAGTTCTATTATTCATGTAATTTTTTTTTTTTTTGTAGATTTTATTTATTTGACAGAGAGAGACACAGCGAGAGAGGGAACACAAGCAGGGGGAGTGGGAGAGGGAGAAGCAGGCTTCCCGCTGAGCAGGGAGCCTGACCTGGGGCTTGATCCCAGGACCCTGGGATCCTGACCTGAGCCCAAGGCAGACACTTAATGACTGAGCCACCCACGGGCCCCGATTATTCATGTAATATTTTTAAATTGATTTAGTTTTAACTGAAATTTACTTAAATTGGAAGCTGCTTTTTTCCTTGAAATACAAGTGATATGGTTTTGGAAAATAGGTGAGGTTCGGTGGGGTGAGGTCTGGGGCTGATGACCAAGAAAGAATTCTTGAGACGTCTTTGGTGCAAAATGGTGGTTTATTAAAGCACTGGGACAGGACCCGTGGGCAGAAAGAGCTGCTGCGCTGGGGTTGTGAGGGGTGGCTGATTGTATACTATGGGGTTGAGGGAGGTTTTCAAAAGAACTTTCATATGTTAAAGAGGACCTACAAGATACCAGAGGCCTTGCTGTTGTCAAGTTAAGGTTGTTTTCCCCTCCAGCAAGGTATTAACATTAAGATAGTTGGGAGATTCCTGGAAGAATGTCACACATGTCCCACCCAGGCGTGGGGGTTAGGGGAGGTTGCAGGGTGTCAGTTTATGCTTTGTCTTCAGCTAGTCTTATGCTCCCTCATCACAAGAAAACAAAACAGTTTTACTAAATTCTATGCAGATTCATAATGGGCTACTGTGAGAGTTGCCCTGTCTTTGTCAAAAGGGGAGATAAGAAAAGTATTAGGAATTAAAGATACATACGTAACAAGCTGAGATTTTTTTTTTTGCCTTCCAAAATATTGGGGATAATTTTTTTAAAAATAAAATTTAAAAAAATAAAATTCTTACCCTAGGTACCAGTTTTTTTTATGCCTTCTATAAATGATCACCTATGAATGATTTAAAATCATTTCCTTAAGTATTACTGGTGGGAATCACTATACTTTTCCACCTCCATTCATGTACCTCCAAGCCATCAGATTCTAGCCCCCTAACTTTTTTATCATGCCCTTATTCCAGGGTAGGTCAGCCCAATCAAAACAACCCAGCTGCCTCCTTAGCTGGCCTCAATCCCCAAACTACGGACCGCCATTTTGGTTCCACAGTTGTCTGACCAGCTCCTTCCCACCCTGGCTTTGGAGGGTTAGAAATCTTTTGTTTTTCTTCCTTTTCAATTACAAAAGCCTGTTTGAACAGCCTCTGTGACAGCCCATGTTCAAACAAGCTTTTGTAATTGAAAACAGAGCTTGCAATGTGGCTGCAGGGACGCTAGCCTCAAAAGGAGGAGATGCAGAGCATGCTGTGAGCTGGTCCCTGAGGCCACTTTCAAAGTGTTTAAAGCTTCCTTCCAATTAAAAAAAAAAAAAAAGGAAAGAAAGAAAATCCTGTTTAAACACACAGTCCAGACTGACTGGTTGGGTGATTGAAAATGGAGATTTGGACCCAGGGACAGTGGTGTTCTTGGGAAGGAGTTGGTGGAGGGTGCTGCTTCCTGCTGGGCATTTTCACCCATGCTCTGAGCCCCCTTGCCATTATTTTAAGGGGTCTCTGAGGTTGAATGCACAGGTCTCCCCAGCTTTTTCAACTTTATACCCACACTCAAGTTCAATCAATTTTTCAATCTCTCTCTCTTTTTTCAAGCATTTGCAAATGTAGCGGCCAAGAGCAATGCTTCTGAAAGGATAATTCCAGCTGTGTGACCTCTGTACTCATTTAACCTCTCTGGGACTCAGTTTCCTAGCCAGTAAAACGGCATCACATTAGCATTTGTCTTAGGAGATTGTTTTAAAGATTAACGGATGTAATCTATTTAAATTACATTTTACCACATTGCAAGGCAAAGGCTCAGTGTGTAATAAGGTTTAGTTTTTCTTACTGTTAATAGCAGTGTTAATGGTAAAATGATAATTAAATGAGAGATTTTATAGTGGTTAAGGTTACAGATTTTGGTTTCAGATTGGTCTGACCTAACCTCCCCAAACCTCTGTTTTGTTTTGTTTTAAGATTTTATTTATTTGAGAGAGAGAGTGTGCATGCACAAGCAGGGGGTAGCAGGGGAGGCAGAGGGAGAAGCAGACTCAGGGCTAGAGCCCAGCTCCCTGAGATCATGACCCTAGCCGGAGGCAGATGCTTAACCGACTGAGCCACATAGGCACCCCAAACCTCTTGTTTCTTTTAAGATGGAAATGATGGTAGATCCCCACCCTGCCAAACACACACATATAACTGTGTGCCACACACTGGAATGGGATGTGAACAGGACTAAAAACAGGCAAAAGGGGGTAGGACTAGAAGATAGGTGGGTACAAGAGCCAAAAAAAAAAAAAAAAGGAAAAATAAGTTCTTAATGAGGGTGGGGGAGGGTGGTCAGATATTAAGAACAAGTCATTTGAGCTAAGTACCACGTGGATGAGCAGAGGAAAAAGATGGATATACCAGGAGAATCATGGGTGAAGATGATGCCCAGGAATGGCTTGCATTTTCAGTATGGCTGGAGAATGGGCAGGAGAAGGGTCGCACATGTGGGAATGTGGAATGAGGATGACATGGGAGCATCCATGTTAGCCTTTTATTTGGCAGGGACAGAAACCCAATAACTTCAAAGTGTTAAGAAACAAAACTCAAATGAATAAACTTGAAGATCTGATTGGCTTTATTGATTGAT
The DNA here is from genome assembly GCF_002201575.2 of Neomonachus schauinslandi. Classification (NCBI taxonomy): domain Eukaryota; kingdom Metazoa; phylum Chordata; class Mammalia; order Carnivora; family Phocidae; genus Neomonachus; species Neomonachus schauinslandi. Next base: position 142,001,357 of record NC_058407.1, read on the forward strand.
TCCTGAATCAGGTAGCATCCCATCTTGCAAGTAGAGGGGAGCACCAAAAGGCTACAGAAAGGGAAAGGTTTTTAAAGGCAGGACAAGGAAGTCATAAACAGAAAAAAAAAAAAAAAGATTATTTCAGGGGAGGTCACCTTCCTCTGGGGACAAAAGGGTCTGAGGAGGTAGATGACCTCAGCTTCCTTTGGGGGATAAAGTGTGCCCATGTGACAGATTATCTTATTTGTGCTGACCAGAAAATTCTTGACTGACTGGTAAAGACTTATATTTCTGGGGGAGGCTGAAAGTGTGATTAGGTTGGGTATCAAGCCCTGATTTGGTGACTTGGCCTAAGTGATGCCATTTTGGGCCTGTGGTTTTCTTTTTAACAAAAGAGAGAAGGATAGATGAATGGATGGGTGGATGAATAAGTGGATGAATGGATAATTGGATGGATAGATAAGTGAATGAATTAAATAAAAAGAGAAATAAATTAATTTGTCCAAAAGTAGTCTGCCTTCAGACTTAGTATGATCAAAAGGCTTAAGTGATGTAATTAAGACCCATTTCTCTGTGCTCTCAAGGCTGCTCTTCTGAACTGACTTCATTATTAGGCTCCACGTTAGTACCCCTTCAACTCTAGGTATATCATCCTTATCACTTATAGCTTCAGTGGAAAAAAAGAAAAACACTCCTTTCTGGCATCTTCTGCCAATCTGCCTTGGGTCAGCTTTAACCATTCAGATACCAAGCACTGAGACCCAGAGGAGAGGGCATTTTGAATTGACCAAATAAGCATCACCTGCTCATCCTTAGAGTTGGATATGGGGGCCTTTGTCTGAACCACACAGGCTTAAATAAGTGGAAAAACAGTTTGACAGGAGAGGAAACCAGGGGGTTGTTAACAGAAAGAGAGTGAGGAGAGTGGTTTCCAGAAAAAACAACAGGTAGCCATGTAGACGTGCTCACCTAGCTTCATTCTGACTTTCTATGTAGGCCATTGGGAGGAAGGGCATGGTAAATTTTTGAGCTGTCGAGTCAAAAAAAAGAGATTAAAGACCCAGGATCTATCTGAGGCCATTAAAATGGTCCAAATAGGAGCTTTTAAGATCAAAGGGATCAGGCAGAGGTAGATCCAAGTTTTGTGGGGCCTGAAGCTCATACAATTTTGTGTCTCAATTTGTGGTGGGCAGAATTCTAAAATGGCCCACCGAGATTTCTCACCCTTGTCATGTACATGCCCTGTATATTCCTTGGGACTGGGAATATGATAGATTTTACTGCTGTGATTAGATTGTTGCCCTTAAGATAGGAAGATAATATGGCTGGGTCTGACCTAATCACAAGTCCATTAAAAGCAGAGAATTTTCTCCAGTGGTTGAAAAAGAGGAGCTCAGATTTAGCAAGAAGGATTTGATGCATCACTGGCTTGAAGATGGAGGGAGCCATGTAGTAGAAATACAAGAGGTCTGTAGGACTGAGAACAGCCTCCAGCAGACAGTCCGCAAGGAAACAAGGCTTCAGTCCTACAGCCTTAAGGAACTACGTTTTGCCAACAACAAGAATGAGCCTGGAAGCAGAATTTTCTCCTGTGCCTCCAGATAGAAACTCAGCCTGGTGAGCACCTTGCTTTCAGCCTTATAAGGCAGTAAGCAGAGGTTCCAGTCACATCATGCCAGACTTCTGCCCACAGAACTGTGAGCTATAAACAGGTATTGTTTTAAGCCCCTAAGTTTGTAATAATTTGTTAGACAGCAATAGAAAACAAGCATGCTCTTTCAAAGACACAGAACTATGATTTTAAAATTAGGTCCAAGGCCCCCATTAGCTCCACGGAAAATCCATCTCTGGGGTCCAGTGTTACTTTGGCCATGTTTACCTGCAGTTCATGTCTCCCAGTTCTCTATAAACACGAGATGGGGAAGAATTCCTATGTGCATTTCTTGTGTGTCCTCCGGAGCTCAGTTCTCACACTTTGGGGCCACACTCCCCGACACCCTGCACTCCCCATCTCCATAATGCTGAGATGCTGCCAAGCCATTTGGTCCATGTCCCTTCCTGGCAAAGAAAAAAATAAATAAATAAAGCTCTCAAAATTATTAGGTAATGATATCACTTTAAAAAGCGACACAATATTTTAACAGCATGACGCCACTTAGCTGTGGTTTAATAAAATGTAGGAAGTGTGGAGCTGGAGAAGCTGTGGCAGCCTTAGGTGGGGGCAGACAAACAGCTCGAAACTCACATCAGGAAAATTACTTTTTCTTCAAATGGAAACTTTTCAATTGCTTTCAAATAGCTGGAGCTGATGGAAATAATTTCCTTAGCACGTTTGCATATGCTGCCTGCTTCTTCTCCGCACGGTGCCGGGAGCTTCCTTAATAAAGATTGTCGCGAGGTTCTGATGTTGCCACGCTCTTGTTATTTAGAAAAGGCACCAAACCAAGTCAAGGGGAGTCAACTGATTACTAAATGCAATTCCTGTTTGGTGTCCCTGAGGCAAATGGAGGCCAGTGGGGGAGCGTGTGTGCGTGCGTGCACACACATATGAGCAACTGAGCCCGGGCTGCTCTGAAATTCAGCCTGATCCTCAGCCCCTTTGGAGGGATCTCTAGGATAAATGGGCTGTCAGGTTCAGGTCTTTGCATTTTACTGGTGGGCAAACTGATGCCCAGGGAGGGAAATGACAGCTTAGGTACAGTCACACAGAAAACCAGAGATTGCCTAATCACTCAGGGGGCCAAGCTGTTGTTTTAGGTCTAGCAGATATTTTTGTGTTTTTATAACATGCACAGGGAGTTAGGTTTTGGTCACTCTCCTTCTGGGCCTTCCTGCCCTGAATGCCATGTGGAAGCTTGAAGTAGAGGATGAATGGATTCAAGTGTTTGCACTGAGGTCTGGGAGCACTGATAGCCATAAAGTGGTTTTTTTTATAATGACATGGCACACATGGAACACGGGAAATCATGTTAAGGAACGTGTTCCTGTTCCATTTTCTTTCAATCTCCCTTATCTTGTCAGGGGGAAAGGCTCAGATTGGTGCAAGCGTGGCTTTCACACTTCTCCAGAGTTCACTAACTTCCCTTTATTACAAGGAGGCACAGAGCCTTGCAAAGACAAGTGGACCTGGCTCATCATATTTATTACATCTGTGGTATTTATTTTTATGAATACCTATTATTTATGGCAAGTGATACTGATTTTGCACTTATGTAAAGCTTCCTTTTAAAATCTATTTTTTTACTTTTTAAAAATGGAGTCCATTTAACGAAATACATAAAGTATGACAAGAATCATAAGACTCCGGAGTGATGTCGAGAAATACTGACCTCTAGTACATGACTCTCCACCAGATCAGGAACTGAGGACTGCCGTATGTACATGACCCACCAAGTATGTTAAAATATAGTGTATTAGTAGAAAATTTGAAGTTTAGTAGGACCAACAGATCAGAAGACAATTGCCATTAAAAAGACACTTTGTTACTTACAGTTGCCAAGAAGAGGGTGCAGCACAGACTCAAGACCTTTTGAAAGGAGGAATGTCAAAGAATTTGTGACTGTGTTTTAAAACCACCACACTGACTCGTAGAGCCTTAGAGAATTGGAATAGTTAAGTAGGTTCCTTCATAAAGCCACAGCCATACCCCAAGCACACAGACACAGGGCGTAGTTCCATGTTGGCTGTGTGGTGGACTGACAGAGACTGGGCTTCATAGTCTGGCAGACTTGTGTGGAATCCTGACTTGAGAGCCTATTTGCTGTGTGACCATGAACAGGTTACTTACCCTCTCTGAGCTTCAATTTCCTTATTTGTAAAATACAGCAGATACCCTTTTCTTAAGGGATCATTGAATCAAAGGGACAAGACCACAGTGAGTGTTAGGTAAATTTAAATTCCTTTGTTTTTGCCTCTTCTGCTTTGCATGCCTACCCCATCTTCCGCACTGATTAGAGTCACCTGTGATCTTGGGTCATGATCCCAGGAAGCATTATACTGGAGGAAGCGTTATAAAGTATTAGACTTACGAAGATACTTGAATAACCATTGAGAAACCATCTCTAATTATGAGACCTTAGGCAAGTCACTTCCCCTCCTGAATTGCAGTTAAATGCAGTGTTTGGCTTCATTTACCTTAATATTGAGAACCTACTTTTCTAGGCATGCCCTAAGAACTTGATGTACACCTTTTCATTTGGGCCTCATAACAGCCCCCCAAGGGAGGCAGGAGGAAATGTAGGCTCAGAGATCAGAGGGACCCTCTCAAGGTCAACCCCTGGGAAGCAATAGATGCCAGCCTGAGCCCCAAACCAGTGGGGAGATTAAGATGCTAGCTGTGAGGTTTGTGGAATTTTAATGATAGCTTGCTTTGGGAAATTACAATTCTTTAAAAATTCCAATCAGGGCTCTCAGAAGAGCACCAAAAGTCCCCTTCAGGAAGCAATTAAAGGACCTGCCCCATAGTGGGAGCACCCGTGGTAAATCAGCATTTCAGCAGAGCAGTTTCTAGGCAAGGAATCAGAGTGAAAATGAAATCATTCAAGTGGATGGAAGGAAAGATGAACTCTTTGCTGAGGCCATAGTCAGGTGGACTGGCAAGCATAGGACTTTGGCAGGAGGCTAAGCTGTATAACATTTTGGCTTTGAATCAGGGTAGAAGGACCGTGGTCCCAACCCTGCCTTTTCACATTGCGCAGTTGAAAGGGCTAGGGGTCTGGATTTGGAATCAGACTGGCTTTGAATCTCATTTCTGCCACTTACCTGAGTGACCTTCCAAGTCTATTTCCTCATCTTTACCATAGAAGAAAGAATGCACTTATGTCCCGGTGGGTTGTTCTGAGAATTAAATGCATGCAAAGCCTCTAGGACTTGGCCTGGCATGAGGCCATCCTCTATAAAATAGCATACACAAACAGAAGGTATTTGAATAAGACTTTCACGGTAGTGTGGGGAAAGTCAGAGTAACAGTGTAGTTTAAGAAAGTTAAAGGGCCTTGGGTTAAGAAATAAATATTTACTAAGGGTCCCATGAGAACAGAAATTGTGTTTATCTTACACATAATTGTTTCCAGTAAGAAGTCCAACACATAATATGTGCTCAACTAGAAATTGCAGAAGTAGGACGTCCTGGTTATTTTAACTGAACTAGGCAGGAATTTTTCCACCCTTTTTTTTTACCCCCACCCACAGAGGTGGAAACTAAAGCCCAGAGAGACTAAAAACCCTTTCCATGGAACACTACATCAAAAACTAATGATGTAATGTATGGTGATTAACATAACATTAAAAAAAAACAACTAATGATGTAATGTATGGTGATTAGCATAACATTAAAAAAAAAAAAAACCTTTCCAGGAGTTCATAGATTCTCACTGGGTCTCTAGTATGTCCCACTTCATCCAACTTCATGAAAAACAAGAGTGAGGAACACACCTTTTGTGTGGAATCTCCAGAGAGTCCTCTTTTCAGGGCAGGGTCTGCTCCAGAAAAATAAGGAAATGTATGTGTGGATTTTCAACTCAATAAGAGAACAAGACACATCATTATTTTGGTATTTTTCTAAATTAAATTGGACAGCAGAACTTCAGCTTCCTAGGTGGAGGAAAATCAGAAATCAGTCATTGGTAGGGTTTCCTCCTCCTGTCCACTGTCTCATTTAAGAAACCTAGACCAGCTGAGGGCCCAGGAACCTGGTGGGCTTGAGGGAGAGCATAGGGGATGGTCCCTTGTCCACTGTGGCTGCCATCTTTACGGTTGCTCTTTTGGATATGCGGTGTCCCTTCTAGTGATCCTCTTCTACCTGGGGGGCTCTACTGCCTTACTCTAGAGGAGCTGCCAAACTTCCCTCAAGGGGCATGGCCTGACCATAAGCTCAACATGGGGGTCCCTGACCACTGTTCTTTAGCCTCTGTTCCTATCCCCTCATCAGAGATTTTACTGCCACAGGGGGGCCAGTCCCTGGACTTCAGTGCCCAAACATATGTCCTCAGCAGGCCAGATCAACATCTCCATATGCCCAAACCAGTGTTTCTAGGTATAGCCTATGGATCACCTCCATTAGCATCATCTGGGGTAATTATTTAAAAGGACCATTTTTCCAACCCCACTGCAGACTTACTAAATATAAATTTCTGTGGATGTGGCCCAGGAATCCACAGTGGACTTCCCAGCTGATTTTTTTGCACATTGACATTTGAGAATCATGGGTTTGTAGATACCTGTCAATCCCAAGGCTTATAGTCTCCCTGGGTCCACATACCCAGAACTCAGAAACTGGTACTTTCCTGAGAGGGAAGAGGGTGGGAAGTATTTCCATATCAAAAGACAGTAAGACAAAAGATTTTCTCAGTTTGGCCAGAGGATTAACTGAAATTTAGGGCACCCAGTGCCAGGAGAAGGGGGAAGAAGAGGCCAAGACAAAGGACTGGGAGACCTTGAGTCTCCTGGCTCATCTGTCACTGACCCTCTGGGTCACCTTGGCTAAGACTCTTCTCTGCATCTTGGTTTATTTATCTGTGAAATGGAACTAATGAGGCATCCCCAGAAATCTGGGAAAGATTCCAAGGAGGATGACCTGGTAAAGCTGAATTTGTCAGCAACATTGTAGCAGACAAATTGCAAATTGTGCCTGACCAGGGCCCAATAGATCACCAGATATCACATCCATCTACTCACCTGTCTATCCGTCCCTGCCTTCCACCATCCCTCCCTCCCTTTCCCTCCCTCCCTCCCTCCCCTCCCTCCTTACCTTCCTCCCTCCTTCCTTCCACCCACCCACCCATCCACCATCGTGATTGAGTGTCCACTCCATGCCAGACACATAGATGTAGTAGTGAACAAGACTTTGGGCTTATCCTGACATGCGAGACAGCTATTGATCAAGTGATCCTAGCACTGAGTGAACAATCATCAGATGGAGTCTGAAGGAAAGAATTAGATGCAGTAGGAGTATATAACAAAGCAGCCCAGGGGCACCTGGGTGGCTCAGTCGTTAAGCGCCTGCCTTCGGCTCAGGTCATGATCCTAGGGTCATGGGATCTAGCCCCGCATCGGGCTCCCTGCTCGGCGGGAAGCCTGCTTCTCCCTCTCCCACTCCACCTGCTTGTGTTCCCTCTCTCGCTGTGTCTCTCTCTGTCAAATAAATAAATGAAATCTTAAAAAAAAAAAAAAAAAAGCAGCCCACATAGGCTGTACTCTTTGCTCTGTGTAAGTTCAAGTTTACTTGCCCATAATTAGGAATAAATGATCATTGGTATGTAGGTTTTGGGGGTTCTGAACAAGCTTGGAGGCTGTTTAGGGGAGAGGAGAGGCAGTAACTGTGTAAACATAGCACACAGTTATGTCAACGCCTTCTTGAATTGTGCTCCTGTCATTTGACCAGTTTCAGTGGGCATGGCTGTGGTAGAGCCAGCTCCAGCCCAGGCAGCGGTAGGTGGGGATAGACATCTGAAGACAGAGCATCTTTTCTCAGGCAAAGCATGTTGATGTCCTTTAGCTGCATTTCTCAATGGAGAAAGCAGGGCTTTGGATTCAGTTAGATCCGGATTCAAATCTCCGTTCAACCCCTTGGGAACTATGAGCCAAGCCTCAGTTTTGACATGTGTAAAGTCAGATGGAGGCAGGGAGGAAATCCATCTTTCTTTCCCCAACGTTGTCACTTCCAGAAAGCCCTTGAGAGAATGACACCCCTCCCTCCCTCCCTGAGATTCTTTTGGAGGGACAGTCCAGCTTAATGTGGGTATAAGTGCTGTGGAACAGGCCGCATGTGCTCCCTGGTAGGCCATCCACCCTGGCTGAGACATTTCTGGAGGGGTATTGACTAAATTGTTACAGAATCACTTGCAGCTGACCATATGCCAGGAGGCAAATGATTCAGATTAAAAGGCCCCTTCAAGGGTCCTGACTTTGCTCTTAGCCAGCAGAGATGAGGACCCAAACGTGGCTGGATGTTGTGTCTTGGATTGCCATCACTGGGGATGAAGGGCAAGTTAGGATGGTGCTAACTGGACCTGGGAAAGCTATTATGCTTTGAGGAATGAGATCTTGTTGCTTTTGGAGAATCGGCCCTGATTGTCAAGGTCTGTGCTTTGCCCAGAGCTAATGATGATATTTATTTGAGCTTTCAGCATGTGCCAGGCTTTGGGTTGAGAGTTTTATCTGGCTGACTTACCCTAATCCTCAATACCCTCTAAAATGGGTATGGTTATGATGCCTTCTTCACAGAGGAGAAACAGGCTCAGAGAGACGAAGTAACCCCTGGTGCCACAAAGTCAGGGGCAGAGCCAGGATCAGGACGCAGAGCAATCCTCTGCTACCCACGACTTTGACTTCCCTGGGTCTTGATGGGTATAGGGGGCTACCCAGGGAGGCTCCAGAATTCCCATCCTGGCTTTAACCTGTCTGTGGGTCTCCATTTACCAGTCCATGTGAAGTGTAGTCTCTCAGTACATATTCCTGAGCCCCTCAGATGGTGTGTCTGAAACAGGCCACTCTGTCCCATGGCTGAGAGAAGGATGGAGATGCTATAACCCTGCCTTTATGTCTAGTGTAGGAGAATGCACTGTCCACACTGGAGTTCCCACGGGGGCTGGACAGGAGGGGACCTATTTTGTTTGTTAGTAGAATGAGGGGGAGACTATGTTCTAATTAACCAACCTTTTAGCTACTCTTCTCTCCCTTTTTCCTTGACTTTGGAGATAGCACAGCCCTCACATTCTGGCAAGACACGATGCACACACGGAGGATCCAAGCTGGAGGGCCAGGCTCTGCCACATCAGAGCTAGCGCCTCTGGCAAAAGCCCGAGTGTCTCTAAATCTGTTTTCTTATCTGTAAAAGGCAGATAATAATAGTACCTTCCTCACAGGATTGTTCGAAGCTTAAATAGAACAATGGATGTGAGCATGTATTCATCGATTTACTCCTTCATTCATATTTTTTATTCACTCGTGGACATTTATTGAATGCCGACTGAGTGCCAAATGCACTAGTGAGCCTAGAGACAGAGCCATGAAAGCTCAGCCAAGGTCTCTGCTCTCATGGAACTTGTGTTCTAGGGTGGGAGGCAGACCGTGAATGTGGGTTTAAGAGATCCTGTATTATCAGGTATGGTAAGGGGGTACCAAGGGACAATTAAACGGTGTGTAGTGATAGTAGCTGGTACAGATGGCTGGAGAGCCTCTCTGAGGAAGCAGCACCTGAGCTGAGGAAGATGCGGGGGTAGTGCATTCCAGGTGGGAGAAATAGCAAGTGCAGAAGGCCAGGAGTGGGAATTCGTGTGGGTGTTCTCGAAGCAGAAGGGAGGCCAGTAGGGCCAGAGCACAGGGGGTAAGGAGGAGGGGGTCACAAGCAATGGTCAGATAGCCCTCAGATGGATATTCACCCTGACAAACACTTGCCATAGTCATGGTTTCAGATATTTTTATTGTTACTCTCACCATCTTTCTTCTTCATGGCAAATTTCCTGCCATCCTTGGAGAATGGGAATTGGGATTTCTGCCCTTGTTTTACTCTATCAATTTCTAAGGGGATTCCTCCACCTGGCAGTGCAGGGATGTACCTGCTTATTGCATTCTTCATGAAGGAAATGGATACCTAAGTTGCTTTTAAAATTTGCTAGAAGTACCTGTTGTAATTACCATGCCCCCATAATGGAAGTTTATGTAATTATTAGTTTGAATGGCTCTGCTCATTATGGTATGAATTTTAATTTGCAAATGCATCACCAGATTCTTGATTGGACTCCCTTTTGACCATGAAGCTGAGGACATATGTTCATACATTTTCATGGCTGAAACTCTTTGGTGAGAACCACTGCTGCTAAGAAAGGACAGGTATAGAAGGGTGATGGGTAGGGACTGGCAGGTGGGTTTCCAAGGAAGGATGGCTCAATAGGAAGGGAGCAGTGGCACCACTCTCCATAATGTGCCATCAGGAAGCCGCCTTTGTTTGTCGTGTAGAAGAGGAAGGAGTCATCTTGCATGGTGTATTGAGCCTGCAAAGATGGGATGGCTGAGTTTTAGCTTTGAGGATGGCTTTGGTAGCACTGATGTGCACTACAGCTGACCCTGTGCTGGACACCGACTTCTGTGATTTTTGAGAGAAGGGGCCCAGGGCTTTCGTAGGAGACATGTGCTTCTAGGCTCCTGACCGCCTCCTTCCTCAGGACTTTGGCCTAGGAGCAGGGACACTTGTTTCCTAGGTAACAACCCCCAAAACGTCAGGATTTGACTTTATTTGGAAATGGGGTCTTTGCAGATGTAATTAGTTAGGCTAAAATGAGGTCATACTGGGTTAAGGTGGGCCCTAATCCAGTGACTGATGTCATTATAAGAGGGGCATTCGGAAACACGGAGACACACAAAGAAGAAAGCCACATGACAACAGAGGCAGAGATTGGAGTAATATGTCTCAGGCCAAGAAATACCAAGGACTGCTGGCAGCCACCAGAAGCAAAGAGAGGCATGGATTCGATTCTGTCTTAGAGCCTCCAGAAGGAAACAACCCTGCTGCCACCTTGATTCTGGACTTAACAGCCTCCAGAACTGTGAGAGAATAATTTCTGTTGTTTTAAGCCTCCTGGTTTGTGATCATCTGTTTCAGAAGCCCTAGGAGACTAACACATACTAGAAGATCAGATCATTAGGGCAGGGACAGTGCCGTTTTATTCACTTACACCTAACACCTAATAGGTATATCACATATAACAGGTGTTTCAGTGATTGCTTATTTCGTTTGACATTTTCTCTTTCTCAGCATGAATCTCTTTCTGTCAGTGTGTGTCTAGGTGCATCACATATACACATTATTTTTTTTGGATAAACTCTTTGAAGTAATTGCAAACATCATGAATGGTATGTCATTCCCTAAATACTTGAGTTTGCATTTTCTAAAAACAATGGCAATCTCCCATATAACCAGGAAATTGTTAGCAAACCTAAGAAATGTGACATTGATACAATGATCTTATCTAATATATAGCTTATATTATCCAAATTCCCTCAGTTGTCCTATGAATGTTCTTTATAGCGTGTGATTTTTTAGACAAAGATTCACACATTGCATTTGGTCATTATGTCTCTTTAGTCTCTTTTTGAATTAGAAGGGTTCACTTACTTTTTTGTTGTTGGTCTTTTACGACACTGACATTGTATACGAGGCAATACCAGTCAGCTATTCTGAAGAACAGTCCTTCTCAAAGTGTGGCCCTCAACTAGCCCCATCAGCATCTCCTGGTATATTAGCCAAGGTTCTCTGGATAAACAGAACTGCTACTTTGGATTTTGATTTTATCCTTCCCATGTTATAGGCTTAGTACACATTGGTGTATCTTTAAAGGGTATGGGGAAAATATTGTTAGGAGTTGCTTGTTTTTGAGTTTTACAAAAAAAGTATTCTTTTTTTAAAGATTTTATTTATTTGACAGAGAGAGACACAGCGAGAGACAGAACACAAGTAGGGGGAATGGGTGAGAGAGAAGCAGACTCCCCGCGGAGCAGGGAGCCTGATGTGAGGCTCGATCCCAGGACCCTGGGATCATGACCTGAGCCGAAGGCAGACGCTTAATGACTGAGGCACCCTGGCGCCCGCTTTTTGGTTTTTATTCCATCTAACTTTATGTCCCTTATAAGTATTAATGTTGATGCAGACACCTGTAAATTATTCATTCTCACTGGTCCATAATATTCTGTGGTGTGACTCTACCACAATTTATTTAGCTATTCTTCCACAAATGGACATTTGGGGGTTTTCCTATTATAGACATGATTAGTAGGAGAGTCCTATGCAAATGTGTGAGAGTTTTTGCTAGGGCATGGCTTCCCATACCTGCCTGACAGAATCACCAGAAACACTTCATTAAACTGTAGGGTGAGCAGGCTTTGGCCTCAAAAAATTCTGTTTCAGAAGGTTTGCACTGGGGGCCAAGGATCTGTTGCTCGTTGGTTTCGGTTTCTTTTTACAAGTACTTCAGATATTAATATTATCATCAGGGAATTTTTTGAAAAATACCGTGGCAGCAGGTCTCAATGTGGCTACATAGTAGTATCTTCTGGGGGCACTTAAAAAAAAAAAAAAGAAAAAGAAATTATCCATGACCTGGCCCTGGCCCTGTGGATTCAGGTTTAATTGGTCAGGGGATAGGTGCAGTTTAAAAGCTTATCAAGTGATTGTAATACGCAGTTAAGACCAAATGCCTGGGGAAGTGCTTCTCACCTGGGGAGTAGTTTTGCCCCTCGGGTAGGGTAACCAAATAAGATACAGGATGCCAAGTAAAAGTTGAATTTCAGATGACAGTTTTTTCATATAAGTGCGTCCTAAAGATTGCATGGGAATACATATATTGAAAATGATTTGTTGTTTATCTAAAATTCAACTTTAACTGGGTAAACGGTATTTTTATTTGCTACATCTGGCAGCCATACACCCAGGGGATGGTTGGAGATGTGTGGATATATCTTTCCTTTTCAACTGGAGTGGCGAATGCTACTGGCATCAAGCGGGTGGAGGCCAGGAAGCTGCTAAATATCCTAAAATGCACAGGACAGCCTCTCACAACAAAGGATTACTCAGTCCAAATGTCAGTAGTGCTGAGGTTGAAAAACCCTGCTCTAGTGTATATACTTAAGTTTTAATTTCATACTTCAGCTTGAGAAATTCTTTACCACACTTGGCTGGCCATGTTCTAGTAGGAAGAAGGCGCTTCCTGGGCTTGAAACAGCCCTCTGTCCCCAGCCTCCTTTGAGCTACACTCACATCAGGACAGATGTGACAGACCCCACCGTTGGAGCATCCTCTGGTCTATCTCTGGCCAGGACGGGGCAGGGAGTGAGATGTTGTGAGCAGGTGGTACCACAGCTCCTTGTTGAGCACCACCACTGGACACCACTGGGAGAGAAGCATTTAACCCAGCAGAAAATGATCTTTGGGAAGGTACAAAACATGAAGTTTTTTCATCCTAATTTCATAGATGCTCACAGTACCCTTGCGTGGCATCTTGAGTCCTCCATTATTAAAGCTGCTCTTAATTAAAGTGATTTATGACCTTCAAAGGGACTCAGGCCAGAAAGGGCATTGTTTTTGTGGTTCTAAGCAGAGTTTTTCAGCTTGGAGAAACATAATGAGTTAGCAGAGCAGTCAGTAAGACCCCTTAATTCTCGGCAAGCCCCCGATTGTACTTGCCATGAGCCATTATTTAATCTCTGCAACCCGGAACTCAGCCGAACTACAGTGGCCAAGTTTTTTTTTTTTTTTAAAGATTTTATTTATTTATTTGAGACAGAGAGAATGAGAGACAGAGAACATGAGAGGGAGGAGGGTCAGAGGGAGAAGCAGACTCCCTGCCGAGCAGGGAGCCCGATGCGGGACTTGATCCTGGGACTCCAGGATCATGACCTGAGCCGAAGGCAGTCGCTTAACCAACTGAGCCACCCAGGCGCCCTACAGTGACCAAGTTTTAAAATGCTTCCTTCCTTCACCTCCTGTAGTCTCTTTGGTTCTTAGCCAAGAGTTCCAGAAAATTGTGGAAGAAGAGGGTATTACCAGGGTGGAGGTAGGGGAGCTGACTAACTTGACAATTTAGGTAGGATTTTGCTGTTTCTAAACAAATGGTCCCATTTGGCCAGTGGGTTCTTGAAGAAGGAACTAATTCTTGATGAAGCAGCAACCTGAGAACACCAGCCTTTTTTTTGGTCCCTGAAACTATTTTCTCAGACATTTCTATCCTGGGAACCAGGGAAGAAATAAGAAGGATACTTTTGAGAATAATAATAATGATAAAAATATCAATAGCTAAGGTTTATTGAACAACTGTCATATGGTAAACACTGAAAATAAATTTCTAAGTCACTCTGTGGGTACAGTGATGGTTAATCTTATGTGTCAGCTTGACTGGGCCACAGGCAATTCAGACATTAGGTCAAACATTATTCTGGGAGGGTGTTTGTAGATGACATTAACATTTGAATTGCTAGACTGAGTCAAACAGATTGCCCTCCCTAATGTGGATGGGCCTCATCCAATCAGTTGAAAGCCTAAATAGAACAAACAGGCTAAGAGGGAACTCCTTTTGCTTGACTGCACTGGGATATCAGTCTTTTTTTACCTTTGAACTTGAACTGAAAAATTAACTCTTCTTAGGTCTTGAGCCTGCCAAGCCAGACAGGAATTTATACTACTGGTCTACCCTCCTGACCTCATGTAACCCTAATCACCTCTCAAGAGCCCCATCTCCGAATACCATCACCTTGGGGGCTAGAGCTTCAAAACATGAATTTTGGGCAGTGGGGGGATACAAACATCAAATCCATAGCAACAGCATATTCCATTTCTCTAGCAGCCATCTTTGTTTAGATACAATTACAAGGATGTTTTCCAAGAGGAACATTCTTTGTTTTGGGGGTAGGGAATAAGAAACCAGGAAAATTTTTCAAAAATCCAAAACAGAGTTTCTTTATTTAAACGTATAATGAAGGAAAAAAAATCACACTGTACATCTAAAGTAAAAACACAATTGAGATGGAATTGCGCTTTAAGGATATGTAAGGAATGGCAGAGTTCACTCAAAAACAAAGATGCTTGCAGATTCTAAAGAAACCATCATTGGCTTCCTCTCCTGTCTCTCTTCATCAGGCTATCCACAGGTTTTTAGCATGAAAAGGACCCATGGTCTACTAAGCCCTTTTATCTATATTATTTCATTTAATTCTTACCACAACTCATTTTTCAGTAAACACATTGATACTGAGTAGAAGAATATGATTTAAATACGTCAGATTTCATGTTACTCCCAACCCATGCTTCTCCCATATGTCATTCTCCTTTTTCTCCACATCAAAACTTAGCAAATATGGAGCTGTGATGATGTCATCTTCAAATATATTCCCCACACATAGCTATAACTATACTTGCAATTAAACTATGTGCATTTCCACCCCCTTTTTTCCCTTGCCTTTTTTAGTGTTAATCAAAGAATCATGTCTTTCATAGAGCAGTTATATCTCTCAGAACCTTCTAGCTCCTCATGAAGTATTTGGGGGGTTGAGAAGTAACCTGGTTTCTCTGAAAGAGTTTTCATCCTCAAGACCTACAGCCCCATCTCTTTTACTGTTCTGTCATTGTTTATCAACTGAACATGCTGAAAAGCCCAACATCCCTGTGACATAATCATACCCTTTTATGCAGAAATGAAGCCAAGAAACTCTTCTTCCCAACAGAACAGCGTTTCCTGGAACATGAAGATCAATGGTGTTGATAGACTGTTGATAAAGTGTTGCCCATAAGCCCATTAAACAGGATGTGAAACTGGAATTGTGGTCAAAGGCCCCATCCTGAGGTGGCCAGAAGCCAGAAAGGCCAAGAAAGCCACTTTCTCTGTGCTTTTCACATACACAGCACCAGGGTAGTCCTGGAAGGGGGAAAGGAAGCTTGAGAAACGTGTTTTCCTAAAAGCATTTCTGATTTTCCCCAACCTTTTGGCAAAAGTGGTCATTCATTCTTATTCATCCCCCCTCCCTAAGAATTTTGGGCTTTCTTCTCTTTGGACACATTACATTTTACTTTATTCAGCATCACTTAATAAAGCTTGCATCAATGAGCATGCTGAGCATTTTACATTAGTTGTTGCATTTAATCATCCCAAGAATCCAGTTAGTGGTTGCTATTTATTATTATTCCACATTTAACCCCTGTTGAAACTGAGCTGTTTGTGTAGGCTTCCAAAGTTGCTGAGTGGCAGAGACAGAATCTAAACTCAGGTGGTAGGACACAAATACTTAACTCCTGTCATACTATATTTGTTTGGCTTGTTAGGATCTTGCCTGTTCTTTAAACTTTCCTATCATGTAGGTAGATTCAGTTGCTTCTAATAGAAAGTCCAAATAAGAGAAACTTGAATAAGGTAATCATTTATCTTCCTTTGATGTGAAAGAGATCCAGAAGCAGTCTTTGGTTAGTATGGTGGCTCCATGAATGTACTGGGGACCCAGATCTCTGCTTCAAAATCTCTTGTGTGTGGCTCTAGTCCTCATGGTACAAAATAGCCTTTGGAGATCCAGCCATCACATCTATGTTCCGGGCAGTAAGACAAATGAAGGGGTAAAGAAGGATGCACTTCCTCCTTTTTGTAAGACTTCCCTGAGGTCCCACATCATATTCCATTCATAAATCATTGGCTAAAACTTAGTCATACCGATTCCTTACAACTAAATCTTTGGCAAGGCCCACATCCCATCAAGGCTGAGCTATGGAATAGTTTCCTAACTCATTTCCCTGGTGCCAGTCTCTTTCTGTTCTAATTTTTATTCTGTACTGCTGTTAGGACAATTTTCTTTGTACAATGCTTTGTCATCCCAGTCCCCTGATCTGAAGCTTTCCATGAATCCTCTTTATCTGTAAGATTAAGTTTAAATTCCATTTCCTGCCAAAAATGCCTATTCACTTTCCCTTTATGTGGCATGTATATCCGCTTCTCCTTTTTTCTATTCATATTATTCCCTCTGACTACAATATCTTCACCTCTTTGTCTCTATGGGTCTAAATCTCATGTTTCCTTTAATAACTTTTACAAATCCCACATCATTTATTCATTCATTCATTCATCACTGAACATATGTTGTTCATTCATATAAAGCACTCAGAACAGTGGCTAATAGAGAACAGAAGGTGACTATTACTATCAGTGATTATAATAAGAGTGGTAATAGTATGTATAGTATTTCCAACCTCCAGATTGGAAATTATATCAAATCCTTCTCAGTAATCCAGAACCTAAAGTTATGTGAAGTGAGGGATTTTATTGATAATGATAATGATGTGTTCCGTTGGGAGAAAGAAATTATTTTTACCTGAGAGAGCTTATATTTGGGATTCCAGCCAAGGATCCAAGCTCAATATGCTCTTCTAATGCTTGGGAAGCAATTGTCTCCACTCTGGTCATGAATTTAGAAAGTGTTAAGTTAATAAGAATGACATTTTACTCATTCACAATTGCATTTTTTATCATCAGTTGCAGTGTATGTGAGTTCACATTTGAAAAACTACATCACAGTTTTAAAAAGACTTTCGAGATCTGCATGTTTAAGCACATTTTGGATACTCATGTCAGTCAGTACAGGTTAGGTAATGCTGCCGTAATAAGCCTCAAATCCAAGTAGCTTAGTACAGCAACGGTTTAGTTCTTGCTCACATTACACGTCTATTTTGGGCTGGTAGTAGGGTTGATCCAAGGTGACAGCGCTGTTACCACCAGCATTGCTGGTTGCTGGGTCGGAGGGGGAAAAGTGAGCTCTGGAGGGTTACACCTCAGCATTTAAATATCTCTTTATTTCTCCAGAGGCATTATTTTCATGTTTATTTGCCTTTATAGTTTTTTCTACTTCATTCTTCATTACTAAAATTTTTTAAATTTATAATTCTTAAATTCTGTCACCTCATTTCTAAGGTTTTCTAATGCTGATTTATGTTGTTTCCCATATATTATATCACTTTCTTAATGCGTTTGGGTGTGTTTTGAAATAGTGTGTCACAACATTGCATCTTATTTTTGACAATACCTATCTAGCATGCTTTTGTTACCTGTAAGGATTTTATTCTCCTTATCCTTCATTTTTTTTCTTTTAATTTATATGAGACATACCTATGATTCTTTTCTGTTACTCATTTGTTTAAAAGATTTTATTTATTTGAGAGAGAGCAAGCAAGAGAGAAAACACAAATGGGGTGGGGAGGGGCAGAAGAAGAGGGAGTAGCAGACTCCCCGCTGAGTGGGGAGCCCGATGTGGGGCTCTATTCCAGGACCCTAGGATCATGACTTGAGCTGAAGGCAGATGCTTAACTGACTGAACCACCCAGGCACCCCTCTGTTACTCATTTTTATGTGAGATTATATTTCATGAAATTTTAGGAAGAGTCTTATTTTAGGTGGCTTTTCTAATTTCATAGAGCTCCCTCTTCTGCCTTCTTTTTTCCATATAGTTTTTAAAAAATTGTGGCTTGCTCTCTGTGATAGCCTGGTTCTTTATCCCTTTCTCACGTTTTTCGGGACTTTCTTCTTCCTTCACCCCTATTGTATTTTCTCAGCTCACATCCAACAATGTCTTCTCAGTGTTGGACAGTCATGGACGCAACCCTAACTGGTCATTTTGGGGTTTACAAAGACTAGAGTGCTTCAGCCCCTTCGTAGCTTAACCAGGGATACATTGTACTCACCCATTATTGGACTGGAAAATATCCTCCCTAATTTCAGCTGCTATTCTCAAGCTGGCATTCACACATTCCAGTGACTGTCTGCTGGTCATATTGGGGGTTCTCCTTTTGTCAATTCTGTCACATGACCTGTTGTTTCTTTCCGCTTCCTCCTACATGGATGCTGGTAACATACCAAGTGTTGGGGATGTTGATGATTTGCTCCCACCTTCTTATATTTTGACATTCACATAGACATTTTATTGTCATAAACACTGTCTATTTTTTACTTTTATTAATTCATTACTCTATTTTTAATGTGAGGATTTTGGAAGAATCAGAAATTATACTGATACTTCTGCTGCCTTATTTCCAGAATTCTATGTAATATTAACTACATGTTTCTGATGGGGAATCTGAAACTCCGAAGGATAAGTGGCTTGCATGTGGCCACTCATCTTGGATTAAACCAAGGCAGACTGTCCTCTTGGTCACTACGGTATATTGCTGCTACAAATAATGAACATTCTCTAGTTTTTAATCCAGATATGAATGCAGACTAATCACAGTTCCAACCTTGGCCAATGAGTTGCTTAAGTATAAATAAGATAGAAACCTTGTCCCTTGGGATGCCTGGGTGGCTCAGTTGGTTAAGCGTCTGCCTTTGGCTCAGGTCATGATCCCAGGGTCCTGGGATCAAGTCCCACATCGGGCTCCCTGCTCAGTGGGGAGCCTGCTTCTCCTTCTGCCTGCCACTCCCCCTGCTTGTGCTCACTTGCTTTTTCTCTCTGACAAATACATAAAATCTTAAAAAACAAAACAAAAAAAACCTTGTCCCTGGGTAAGTTTATAGTCTGTAGGAAGACAGGCATAGAACCAGTCAAGTCAAAGTAGTACCTACCAGACTGTAATAAGAACTAAAGTAGGATTAGAACCTGGCTCATATGCACAAAATTATTGTGTTATAGAGCTCTTTCCTTTTTTTAGAGAAAGGACCCTACCAAATTGACTAAAATGACAATAATGGTAGCAAAAACTTGATGTCCATGACTCCGTAGCCACATTTTCATTTCAACAGCAAGATATGCCTGCTGTTAGTATTCATGTTGCTGTGTTTTCATTTTTCATCCTCTTTTAGAATTGGTTGGGTCATATATGCAAGTACAGTCACTGTTGTCAAGCATGTGTTATCAGTATACTCTAAACCACATATCCAGGTCAATTTTATACCCAGATTTTTTTTTCTGAACCAGCTCATTTATAAGGAGGCACCTTTATCCTGGCTTGCTAAGTGTCTATACCAAAGGGGATTCCCTGTGTGAGGTAACATCTTGATGTGCCTTTCCCTTTTATGAATTTATCTTCTCTACTCCATAGTCCAGTTGTCCATTGGTTAAAATTGCTAGGCACAGTGCCGGCTTCAGGGATGAGGCAGTGAACCAGACAGACCAAATACCTTTCATCAAGGAATTTACATCACAATGGCCAGTACACAGACCTTTGGACATATCTCTGATTGTGCATAATTGATAATGTGTAACTGGTTGTGTGCCAAGGCATATAAGGCTCACGTAGGAGTCTTCATCACGTGAGAGGAAATGACATCATGTTAGAAAATTATCCTCAGCAAAAGGAAGCCTTGGGGTTTCTACAGAGGAGGCATGAGGGTAGAGGGCAGGATGTGCCTGGCTTGAGGACCCCTAATCTCAGGAGGTTTCAAGCCTGAAAACGTGCCTCAGTCTTTTTCTTCTGGTGTCAAATTATCTGTCATTCTGGGGTGTTGAGTTTATTATGGTATAGAATCACTGTGTTTTAAGGAAAGCAAAGAACTAGAATAGCATCAGAAGTTAGACTCTGATGGTAATGCTCTGGGGCCTTTGGATAAGTTACTTAAACTAGTTAAGTCAGAGTTCCTTTCACAGTAAAATGGTGGTAATGTTGCCTTCCGTCAGGGTCAGAGTCAGAAAAGAGTGCATGATGTACCTCTGTAGTCTGGAAAGCACTCTATACCATTTTGGATTTATCTTTTAGATTTATGTTACTTTTGTTATTGTTGTTTCTGTGATGGTTAATTTTATGTGTCAACTTGACTGGACCACAGGTTGCCCGGACGTTTGGACAAACATTATTCTGGGTATTCTCAAAGGATCTTTTTGGGTAAGTTTAGCATTTATATAGGTAAATGGAACAAAGCAGATTGCTCTCTTAACTGTGGATGGGGCTCATCCAATCAGTTGAAGACCCTTCCCCAAGTAAGAGAGAATTCCTACTGCCTGACTACATTCAAATGGGGACAAGGGTTTTTTCCTGCCTTTGGACTTGAACTGAAACATTGGCCCTTCCTGGATTTTGAGCCGGACAGCCTTTGGACTGGAATTACACCATTGGTTTTCCTGGTTCTCAGGCCTTTGGACCCAGACTGGAACTTACACCAGCGGCTCTCTTGGGTCTCCAGCTTGCTGACTCACTCTGCAGATCTTGGGACTTGTCAGCCCCCATAATTGCGTGAGCCAATTCCTCATAATATATCTCTTTCTAAATATATACATTCTATCGGTTCTGTTTCTCTGGAGAACCCTGACTAATACAGTTGCTAAGTGGATTCCTAGAATAAATATCATTTCCATAGGCCATAAATGGAAAACGAATTTGAGAATCAGCCTTGAAACTAGAAGGTTTAGCTGACCATCGATAGGGTATGATCTGAACAGCGATGGGCGGGTTTCTCTGTTTTGAAATCTGCCTTTCATTATTCATCCAGTGCCTGAGAGTCTACCATTTGTTCCCTCAAGTATTCCAGAATTCCCTCTTAAAATGAGATTGCTTCTGGGAAATTGAAAGGACTTTGGCCCTTAAGGCAAATCTTTAGCTAAGAGTAACCCTGTTACAGGATGACTGGATGAGATATGGCATCCAGAATAACTGGCTGTAGGAAATTAGGCCGAGGACCAGGGGATAGCTGACCAAGGGATGGAAAGTTGTCCTCTTCACCATTTGGCCTCCAGCTGGATCAAGACTACCTACTCTGTACTGGTTCTCTAGTGACCTTCCCCCACTGGGCTATACCTTGTTCTTAGCCTCTCCACTCTGGAGGTTCTATTATCTGTCACATTCCTAGCCATTTAGATGCCTGAATTGAAGAGGCAGTCTTGTCTTCAAGATCAGCTTGGAATGGTTGTGGAAGTTTGTGCAGCACTAACTACATTCCCCCAGCTCTTGCACAGACGAAAACAAGGCTTTGCACGAGCCGTCATTCCTATTGGCACTGCATATGTACAGAAAGTGAAAATGGGTGAAGCATACCTGCCTGGCAGGGTCTTGAACAGATTAGCTACCCTGAAGTGCATATAAGGTGTGTGGCAGCAGGTTGAAGAGTCAACTTACTGTCCCCTGTAAAGCGATGTACCAAATAATATTCTTTCCTACTTTATGATATTGACAAATGTGACCACCTATGCTTAGGGATGGTGGAGAGAACTTGACTCATTCTTATAGATATTAGGTAGGTAAATGAAAGAAGGGGAGCATTGGAAAATGCTGGATGGATTCTAAGATGTGCATATTGATTAAAATGTCCCATGTTGGAGAAGTAGAATTTACATCACGGATGAACTGTCTCTTCCCTGACCTCTGGTCATCAACTTGCTATTTTCTAGACATTGTTTCCTTAAAACTTATTACACTTAGTACCATTTGCAATTTTGTGCATATGTCCCTTCCCACCCTCCTTGCTTCCTTCATTTGTAGCAAGAATGAGGGATCTGTCTCTTCCACTAGAATTATGTTCCTTGCACATAGGGCTGATCTATTCTCAACTGTTACTGTCTCTTGTACCTTGCATGGGTAGGGCTCAGTAAATACTTGTTGATGGACAGATGAATGAATGAATGAATGAATGAATGAATAGAATGGACTCTGGGTCATGTGGACCTATAATTTAATCACCAGCTTAACTGTTGACTATAAAACCCTGGGTAACATTAGTTTAACATTGCTAATGCCTAATTTCCTCATTTGTAAAACAGGATTGATAGTAGCACCTACCTTACAGAGTTATAATTCAGGTAAAATGAGATGGATGGGCATAAAGAGTTTAGCCTAGTGGCTGGAATAGAGTAAACTCTCAATCATTTTTGTCTCTATGACCATTCTTATACCTCTGGTTTGCTAGCTAAATTCTGTTTAGGTTTCAACTACTTCAGTTGTCCCTGAAGCACTAGGAACTGCAAAGGGGAGGGGTGGAGGGTCAGGAGTAACCTGGTGCGGGCTTATTTCCTTTCATGGAGAGAAACATACCTGTTTAAAGGTGATTCACCTCAGCCCACATCTTACCTTTACTTAAAGACTTCATTATTCATAAGTGTTCGTGTGTAGAGGAACTTTATCATTTAAAAGTAAAAACCAAAACTACAAAAAAAAAAAAAAAGGTTATCTGTCCTTTTTTAATGTTAAGCCAAAACAACAACAAAAAAGTGCCTTTGATGCCTTTGTTGTTTAGTACTTAATAAATCATGGCACATAATTATGTTGATAAATTCCAACAGCCTAGCCGACTCCTCTTTCCTGATGCCAGCATGGGATGCCCCTGATAAATCAATCTCGACTTCCTAACGGCATTGCTATCCTGCACGGGATCTGTTCTGTTCCTCCTTCTCAGTACATTGGGGCGATACATCACCCAAGCCCTTCATCCTTCTTCCATATCATTAGAGCAATAGCCGATTCTGATAATGCATTAATGTAATACATCGGGGAGCTGGGTACCTGGCTGCTACATTACTCAAAAGCTAATGTGATAGGGAAGGGAAAATCCTAGTGTGCTGATACCTCCAAAAGTTGGGGTTTTGTTTTATACTTTCAAGCTTGGCACTTGAAACTTCAGGGCCCAGATTTTCCCATTTACAATCTGTTTTCATGTGACCTGCTAAGTTCGTTTTTTCTGAACCAGTTTCCTGAGTCCAGAAAGCTGCTTTATCTCCGTGATCTGTTCCAGTGTAGAAGCCCTAATGTCACTGTTACTGCTCTTTGCCAATGTTTGAGCAGCTCCTAGCATGATTTAAGGTCAACATCACAACACTCAGGTTAGGCTCCAGGTTCTGTAATTTGCTGGTTGTGTTGCTTTGGGGAGAGCAGTTGTATGATTGAATGAAATGATGTATGTCCAATGCTTGACACATAGAAATAACTCACTTAAAATTAACTGTTAATATTTGTCATTATTTTCTAGCCCACCATTCACCAAATGAGGTATCCCAGAAGGCTGTTGTTAACAAATAGTGTAAAAGAAAAAATAAAGGGGCGCCTGGGTGGCTCAGTTGGTTAAGCGGCTGCCTTCGGCTCAGGTCATGATCCCAGGGTCCCGGGATCGAGCCCCACATTGGGCTCCTTGCTCAGCAGAGAGCCTGCTTCTCCCCTGCCTGCCGTTCTCCCTGCTTGTGCTTGCTCTGTCTCTCTCTCTCTCTGGTTCTGTGTCAAATAAATAAATAAAATCTTAAAAAAAAGAAAAAAGAAAAAAGAAAGTTTTGTGGACACATTGGGTTGAAGAAAATCACATAGGCTTTTTTACTGTAGGACTTATCAGTCTTTAATATGCTAAAGCAATTTATGTGTGTCCTAGGGAGGGGTAAAATAAACATTTCTTCCTAAACTATTTGCCTTTAGAACCCCCTTTTTAAGAGTAGGGGGAGTGAGTGATGCCCCTTAGAATAACACTGGAAAATTTGAGTGTGATCCAATTCTCTTTTTAAGGCCATTGACATCTTGGCTAAGACAATAAAGCAAACAGTTGTAGAACGGAGCCAGAACTCAGGACTGCTGAAGCTCAGATTCTTCTCTTCTTCCTCCTATACCTGTGCTTCTCAAAGTGTGACCTATGATCACCTCTATCAGGATTACCCAGGGAGGGGATGGGTAGGAACTGGGACTCCTGTGGGCATCTCAGGCTTATGTATCAGAGTATCTAGGGTCATAGTAGAGGAATCCTAATAGTAACAAGTTTCTCAGGCAATATTCTTGTAAACTGAAATCTGGGACCCACTAGATTAGACCGTGCTTCTTTGCAGCTGTGTTATATGGGCCAAACCCATGTTATCATGCCTTCTGAAAACTCTGGGGTCCTTGGAAAATGGTTGTTGCTTGCTGCTTATGGCCCTCTGCAAGCCCTCCTGACTGGAGAAGGTCTGTATCTCAGGAGAACGCTGGAGGCATCTGTGGGTTTTCACAGCTCAGCTCACCACACAGATGCTTCCATGGAGACCCCACCCTGCCCTTGGTGGTCAGTGTGAGAACCCCTTCCCTGTGATCCCTGGTAATGCTCCTCCAGGGAAACATGAGCTAGGAGATTACTTTGAAATGGAGAAACTATTCCCAGCTCTGCCAAGTCACTCTGGAGAGAGCATGACAATGCTTTGGTTTCCATGACGACCAGGTGACTATAAGCTCACCTTTGGCTCTGGAAACAGCCTCCAGCTTCTGGGAATAACTGTGAGTCTGCTGCTTATTATGAGATGGAAGAACATGGATAGAGAGGGGGGAAAAAAACAGCTGCCTTTTCAGAAACAGGCTCAGCTGCCCATTCTGAACGGCTGGAAAGTTAGAGCAGAGTGCCCCAGCAAAGATGCAGAAGGTCCACTAGGACCTCCAGCCAAGAGAGGTGGATATGGGCAGGCAACCACCCTACCTTTGTCATCTGTGTTAGTAGTGGCCACCGTCAGATTTCAGTGTAACCCTCTTGACAGCAACAGTCAACAGTTAACATTTGTTAGTTTGTTATTTCCTTCTTTGTATTCCAAGGGAGGAAACATTCATGCCGTGTAGGACTAGTGACTGTTGAGGAGCTAATACCACAGTAGCTAATTAACTGAGCATTTACCATGTGCAGGTGCTTTATATGTATTAACCCCATTTAATTCTCGCATTCTTTCAGGTAAGTTTTCCGATGAGGACATTAAGGTACAGAGAGGTTCAGTTAAGCTTCATGGTCACATGCACCAGTGGCAAGTAGTAGAGCTGGGTCCTGAACTCAGATGTAATGGGGCATTAAAAAGAGACTCCTGAAAAGTGTCTGATGAGACACACCCACATACCTCTCCCCAGGAACTTTGACGTTTTCCTCCCTGAAAGGCAGGAAATTGCCGTTTCAGTCATCATATACCATTCTGTTTATTTAGCTTGGGACATGAAAGTCAAGGGCTAAAATGCTTTAATGCCTCTTACCACTTTTGCATCTCCCTGGCTAAGTGATTGTCATCGGAAATTGGCTTCTTCCCTCCAGTAGAATCTGTGACCAAGCCACCACTTGCATAGTGGAATTCTGCGTAGTAGTCCAGATGGTAATGACTTCCCAGCTAGAGGGCACCTGGCCCTAGTGAATTCTGCTGGAAATGTAGATGGTATTGATGGGGTGGGAGCCCCAGGGTGAAGGAGGCGATACTCACTCTGGTCTTGGAGTGACAGACAGGAGACCTTAGAGCTGGTCACAGTTTTTATCATTTCCTCATTGGGCAATGGGCAGAGATGCTCTGTATTTCTAGTTCTTTCATGGGAAGAATTGGACTAGGTCAGCATTTCTCAAAGTGTGAGGGATCTCAAGTTGTTTTAAAAAGTTATTTGGGGGCCACCTGGGTGGCACAGTTAAGCGTGCGACTCTTGGTTTCACCTCAGGTCATGATCTTCGGGTCATGAGATGGAGCCCTGAGTCAGGCTCAGTGGGGAGTCTGCTTCTCTCTCCCTCTGCACACACCCCCCTCCGGTGCTCTTTCTCTTAAATAAATAAATCAATCTTTAAAAAAATAAAAAGGTATTTGGGATAATTTTTGATGGGACACAGACCTGGCATTAAATAACATTAAATAATATAATGAGAAAGTTTTACTTGCTTCAGTTCTTCTGGAGGTACCAAGGAGGGAATAGCAGTTGGATACTCTTATATACATCTTTTAACACCTCTTCAGTTTTTGATAATGTCCCCTTTTAGCACCAGAGGGGACAGACCTCAGACTTAGAGCTTTTGCTGGCAATAGCATCTCCCTGCAATTCAACATGATTTTGTCCTTGCTTTTAATAACTACCTTCAACATGCAACAAGGTGAGTTTCCATTTCTGGAAGCGATTTCCATTTCTAGAAGTCTGTAAGCCAGCAGCGTTCTTGGGAGCTTATTGGAAATGTGAATCAGACCCCACCCCAGGCTACACACATGTTCACAGGATGCCCAGTGGTTCCTACACTTTTGATAGCAGTTTGAGAACCACTGATAAGAGTTTCCCCTTTTTAGAAGCAATGTTTAAATAGAAGAAATGGGCCAATTTAAGGAAAAATATGACAAATAATAGTATAGGTACAGCAATATTGTGGAGGGGTAACAGGAAAGACAGGGTTGGTGAAGGAGTGGATTAAAAATTGGGGTGTACAAACCAGAGAGCTGTGTCTGCACAGATTCTGGGGCATTCTACCCTGGAGAGATCGGTTCTGTACATCTGGAGTTGTACCCCTGAACCTGTATTTGGAGAAATTAAAAAAAAAAAATCTGCCCCCCAAATGTACAATGAGGTATGGAAATTACTGGATTGGATTGTTCCTTCTCTCTGAAAGTCACATGTTGTTACTCGAAAACAGTGGTTCTCAACTAGAAGCCCTTCAAGGGATGTTTGACAAAGTGTAAGGATATTTTTGGTTGTCATAATTGGAAAGTTGCTACTAGTGGGTAGTGGGTCTGGTGGATAGAGATCAGGGAGGCTGCTAAACATCCTATAATGCACAGAACAGGCCCCTACACAAAAAATTATCCAGTCTCAAATGTCAGTAGAGCCAAGGATGAAAAACTGTGGTCTAAAAAGAGTTTTTGTTATTGAATGTATATAAGCACATATCAGTGAAATGCCAGGATGCAAAACATCTTGGCTCCAAACACTTTAGTTTTTATCTCATGAAGCATGGAAGCCAGGGGCCTTCCCCAGCATCTTACCCTATAACCCCCTCTAAACTCATCATGTCCTACTACCTTCACCCCAACACACTCAGCTTCAGCCCCACTGGCCTCCATGTTGTTTTTGGAATAGCCCAAGTATACAAATGTTTCCACCTCAGGGCCTTTGCACATGACTAAAAAAAAAAAAAATCCCTTTTGTACCCAGAACTCCCATCCACATAGTTCTATCTATTTTCTTCAAATGGGGCTTCTGCTTACACCTCATCTCACCATCTCTTTCCTGGCCATCTTGTCTAATAAACAACCCCTTTTTCAACTCCCTCTCCTCCTTTCCCTGTCGTTTCTCCTTATAGAACTTACCTTCAGAATATATGTTTATTTCTTGTTCCTTCACTAGAATATAGTAAGTACCATGAATGTGTACTCCCTGTTATGTTCCAAATTGTAACTTTGTGTGGCAAATGAATGCTTTAAATGAGCAAGGAGTGAAAGAACAGATGGATAAATAAATGGATGCCTGGATTTTAGTCCCAGGGAGCCAGTGTCTAGTGGTGTCCCTCTATGCCTCAGTTCCCCCCTTTGTCCAGTGAGGTTATACAGATGGCCTCTAGAGTCCATTCCAGCCCTAATGTCTGCCGGTGTGGCTTCTCAGTTCTCACCTGCATCCCTGTCTCTCCAGTTAACTGCCTGCACCCTCCCAGCACCACCCTCCATTACCCCAGATGCCTTCTGTCAGAGCTGAGAGGCCTCTGGGAATTAGGGATGTCAGAACTCCTCAGAAAGTGGCAGATCCATTGTGTGAACCACTGAATTGGGTAATTAGGGAGGGTGGCACTTCAGTCGTTTTAAAAGCTTAGTGGGTGGGAAGAAGAACTGTTCCCTGACAGCTACTGCACATCCACTTCGAGGTGCAGCTTTTCCTTCAGAAAATCTGGTTTTGTCACTGAATAGTGCTTTATTGCTCTCCAAAGGACTGTGTGAAGAAAGGGGTTACAGGCTGGGGGCCTGGCTTTGGACCTCTTCCTTGTGAACCTCTTGTGGACTTCTTGCTTTAAGAGAGGAAGACGATGGGGTAGAAAGGAGGCTAACCTCGTAGCCCCACTTGGGGACTAGCCACTCCTGGAGTAAAAAACACCAGTATCATAGACATGGATATTGGTCCCTAAGCTCAAGTGCTCAGGAAACATCACCTTTGTTCTTTATAACCAATTTCATTTCTGACCCTGAACTCTCATTCTGCTGGATCAAAGGAAACTTAACCTCCATCCTGCTTGGGGTTCCCCCACCCTGAGGGGGTCATAACGTTCAGAATTAGATTGGATTAGATTGTTTCTTGCACTCCTGAAGTTATGAATGTTCTAAACAGTGGTTTCTAACAGGGACAAGGCTTGGAGGTGGGGATGGGGATCAAGTCCTAGGTGGTCTAGGATGCTCAGCCTTTCCTACCCCTCCTCTTCCTCCTTCTCCAAGGTCACCAAGCAGGGACATCTTTCTTGTGGAGAGGAGGATGAAAGCCCCATTTCTTTCCTATTCTCCCTATACGTTTTCTTCTCCCCATATTGGGGTTTATGCTTTTACAGACAAAAGACAGTTAAGAAAGTATCTGTAGTAATCTTGACTTCCCTGAAACAATGAGCTACTTAAATGGAGGGAAAGAAAAAGGAAAACTATAGAGAGAAGAGGAAAGCATCCATTAATTTCTCAAATTATTATCTAGCCATGGTAATAATGGTGACCCATTACATACCAAGCATTCACTATAGGGCAGGCACTGTGTTGGGGCCCTTGGAACAACCTTGAGATAATAATAGCACACTCTTGTATCATCTTACTGTTGGTCAGCACAGGGCTAGGCTCTTCACCTATATTAATTTCATTAATTCTCCCTGTAATCCTATAAGGTGGTTGCTGTTATTAATCACATATTGGAGATGAGGAAATGTGGTGTAGAGGAGTTAAATGAAGTGCCCAAAGCCATACAGGCTAGTAAGTAGGAGACCTGAAGTTCAAACTCAGGCAGCCTGGCTCCAAAGCCAGAGCACGGGCTGGCTCCGCCAGCCTCCCAGGTGAAGTGGAGTTGTCTGCTGCCTTGCCTGGGACTTTCTCAGTAGTGCCCTCCCTCTGTCTTGCCAATTGGGAAGCTATTTGTAACTTCTAGGCAGCTGCACACACCTGGCATCTGGGAGCAAGCTGGTCCCAGAGGCAAAAATCCAATGCGTAGTGAGCTGCTGCAATGGTTCAAGGGGAAAAATGAAACACCTGGCTGCCTCGGGGCACACTCAGAAGGCCAGATGCTCCACGATCCAAACAAGGATGTCTCAGCAATAGCTCTTATATCTGGGAAGAATGAGGTCAAGGCAAACCTGTGCTCCTCTTTCCTGTAGACTTAAGAATCAATTAGTGTCCACCAATATACAATACAAGGAACATTCCTTTTTATAGAAATAATAGCATTTTTTTTCCAACCAGAAGACCCTCCTGTTTTTCAATTGAAATTTTTATTGAGATGATTATAGATTTACACGCAGTTTTAATAAAGAAAGAAAGAAAGAAAGAGGGATGGGGTACTGTGTTTAATTTATCCACTTCCCTCCAACGATCACCATTTTGCAAAACTATAGTATCTTAAGGATCCATTGCTCCAAGGATCTCTTCTATAACTGCATTCCCCTCCCTCTCACCCCCATCCCATCCCTAAAACCCCAGCAACCACTAATCTGCTCTCCATTTCTAA